>NW_012114489.1:5336300-5420769 GCF_000951035.1 Colobus angolensis palliatus | reverse complement strand
TTAGCCAGGATGGTCTCGATCTCCTGACCTCGTGATCCACCCGTCTCGGCCTCCCAAAGTGCTGGGATTACAGGCTTTAGCCACCGCGCCTGGCCTGTTTAAGCTTTTAAAAATTAATGTTCTTATTAATATAGTTTGATTTCAACTTGACAATTTTGCCATTTATTTTCTATTTTTTCCATCTCTTTTTCTCTATTTCTCCTTTCCTGCCTACGTTTGTGTTTATTTAATATTTTTAATTCAATTTAATTTCCTCCTTTAAATTTTTGTTTATTGCAAATTATAAACATGCCCACACATTTTTTACACCCTCTGCCTTCAAGAGATAGGGTTTATGGCCACACACGGATTCTGGACCAAGCTTAGTGACCCTTTCGTAACCAACCTAAGGTAGCAGTTGTGATGCTATAGGTAAATTGCTAGGCTGAAATTCCAGCCGACTGCCATTAGCAACAGCCACCAGCAGAGGGCGCCACCTTAGCCCTCGAGCCTCGTGCTCTTCTCGAATTTTCTTCGTTCTCAATTTTCCATCACCTGAGGGTAGCAACATGAATTATAGCTTGTCAAGCAATACACTATTTCAGGTTTGTTTATGTGGCTAATCAGTTTGTAAAGATAATTTTGCTGGATATAGAATCTGGGTTGAAAGTTTTTTTTTTTTCTTTCAGCGTTGGGAAGATTCTG
The DNA here is from genome assembly GCF_000951035.1 of Colobus angolensis palliatus. NCBI lineage: Eukaryota > Metazoa > Chordata > Mammalia > Primates > Cercopithecidae > Colobus > Colobus angolensis. The sequence continues at coordinate 5,420,085 of NW_012114489.1, read as the reverse complement.
CTCTATTTTCTGATTCTTCATGGATTCTGTTCAGAAGGAAGCCGAATTTTAAGTCATCGTTCTAGGATAGGTAATATATCTTTATTTCTCAGAAGTTTTTAGTTGGTATACATTTGTTCACTTCATTGATTTTTTTTTAATTTCATATAGGTATCTAATATGCAGGTTAATAATAAAATATTTTTAAAAGTCCAGTGCCTATATGGTCAATCTAAATATTCCATTTCTGTAGATACAAATATAATTTATTTGATTGACAGTAACATCACAAGCAAAAGAAAATCTCTCATGGAATAAATGTCTACTTTTTATTAAAATGTATAAATATCTACGAATTATATCCAAAATAATGTAAACACATTCTTAAGAAAAATATGCAAATAGTTTTTATAATTGCTCATTTGCTGGTAATGTTGACAGGCATGAGAAAATGTGTGAGAAGAAATTAAAACTCTTTATAAAGAATAATGAAGTGACATTTGTATGATCTATAGCAAAATTATTGCTTTGGCAAATTATGTTGCATATCTGGAATGATTTATGTAAATATAATGCATATAGGAGTTGATTCAGTAACTGGCAATATATAAAACATATGTGAAAGTAAAGAATATATGCACAGGTTTAATATATAAAATTTTTAGTGTATTAAATATAAATTATAAACTAACAAATAGTAAAATTCATCATTTTACATAAAGTAAGCGTACATTTTCATTAATGCTGTTAACTATGCATAATAATTAATGCAAATTAAATAAAAAAGTATCCTTTATCTTGATACCAGATTATTGAGGGAGTATAAAATAGTACTGGGTTTTTGGAAATTAGTTTAGCATTAACAAAGTAGTTTTTCACCTGCTTTCTAAAAAACTAATTTGCCTTTTAGGACTGTATCCAGTATAGCCACTAACAAATAAGCATAAATGTGTGGTTACAAAATTGGCAAAAGAGCTACTTTTCAATAAATTATATTGTTTTTATTCTATGGATATTATGTAGCTATGCAACCAATCTAATAGATCTTATATACTTCCAGATGGTATTTCCAGAATATGTTGCTGGTAAAAAGTAGAGCAAATTATGATTTCACATGTGTGCACATGTATATTATGTAAATGCCAATTTATGTGAATATCTGTCCTTAGACACACTTTACTGATATCATGGTTACTTCCAAGAGGATATATTCATGCGCATTTTTTGAAAATTTTACACCAAGCATAAGGCAAATTTTTAAATAGCGAAAGGAAATTAAAGAAGTAGACACGTAGTGGCATATCACTAGTGACTGTTTCTAAACAACAGTAGTTTAATTTTTTTTCCTTTTTTTAACTTTTAAGGTAATACAGAAACAGTTAAGAAATCGTGCTGAAAGATAGAACTAGAAAACAGTGGAAAAGAATACGAAAAAATATATAAACAAATTTTGTAGAGAAAATACTTATGACTCACTTTAAAGAAGCTAATCTATTTAGTCAATGAGATCATAGACTAAGGACCATAGGAAAAATTACACAAAGAATGCCCTTTTTATTGTTTCCTTTGGATTAAGTGTCAAGTTTGTTATAAAGTTTGGTTTATATTTTGGAGTCTCTGTATCAGAAAAAAGTAGCAATATTCAGGGTTATAATGACTGCTAAATATATAGAAAAAGCCTTAAAAATATAACCTTGTCCAGTGGGGTTTTTGTGTCATTTCTTATGATATGTATAAACAGTTTATTAAGAATTGCTATTCTTAGAAAAAAAAGTGTTTGTTTATATGTGTGTTACCTATCAATCTTGAAATATTTACTTATTAGTTCTAATACATTGCTTACAGATTGCTTTTAGATATTCTGGAAGCATAATTATGCAGTCTGTATATAGACATAGGGTACAGTTCATGGTTTTCAGTATTTATGGCTTTTTCTTCTTCTTTTATTTTTTTTTCTTTTTGCATTATTGCCCTGAACCAAATTTTCCCTAAAATGCTGAGTAGAATTGGTGATGATAGACATCCTTGTCTCTTTTTTCACCTGAAGGAGAAGTTCTTCAGTTTTTCACCACTGATTATATATGCTGCAGTTTTTAATGTTTTTTTTTTTAAAGACTCATAAGTGGCTAATTATATGAAATGACTTTTCTGTAACTGCTGTCGTAGTGACATAATTTCATTTCTTTGTCAAGATTGTTTGATTTGAAAACAAAACAACAAGAATCCATTCTCGTATTAAAGCCAATTTGTTCATGGTTAATTATAATTGAAGTATCTTTAGATTCTGCTTGTCAAATATAAAATGTTACTTTTATTTAGTTTTCTGTGTTTGTCATTAGGCATACAAACCTTTCGTTTTCCTTTTATATAATGGCCTTATTAGTTTGGTATCAAGTTTATAGAGGTCTTATAAAGCATTTTGGACAGAGTTTTTACTGTTTCTCTCCTGTGTAAAGTGGTTGTCCAATACTGGTGTTATTTAATTCTCAATTATATAAGAAAGATCAGGTATTTAGGCACCAACAAATAATTTATTTGTTGAAAGGTTTTTCTTATAGAGATACAGTTTTTGATTAGAGATAGAATCGTTGAAGTTTCCTGGTTTAACTATTTTGCTATATTTTTGTTTCTCTCATTTCATGAATTTCAAGTTTATTGGCATAAATTTGCTTACAACATAATGTATGTATCTCCAGTATTCTAGGGATGGTGCCCTCTACATTCCTGCTGTTGATAATACATGATTTTTTAAAAATTCCTTTGATCGGTCTTGCCAGGGACTTATTACATTTTTTCCTTTCAAACAACAACAAAATTCTTTAATTGCTGTTTAACTTTTTTTAGATTTCATTAACTGATGGCTAATTTTAATTTTTCATGTTTAAAATTTTGATTTTATTTTCTGATTTATTTTTTAATTTCGTGCAGTGTATTCTCAAATCTTCAATATTCAGGATTTAATCTTTGGCATTAATGCTCTAAATTTTCCTTTAGTCTCATATTTTGGCATGTAGTACACAGTTTTTAACAGCTTGGATGAAGTATAATTGATTTCAAATAAGCTACTATATATATATAAATATGTATATATTTGTGTGTGTGAGAGAGAGAGAGAGAGAGAAAGAGAGAGAGAGAGAGAGAGAGAGAGAGAGGAACCATCTCTACACTGAAGATTATGAACATATTTATCCGTCTCCCCAGCTTTCCTTGTGCACTTTTGGATTTCCCCCTCCTAATTTTGCCCGAGCTCTCCCCACTTTCCCATACCATGGACATTCTTCATTGTTAGTAACTTCAACTTTGATTTTAGATACAGGAGGTGCATGTGCAGGTTTGTTACATGGGAATATTGTGTGATGCTGAGGCTTAGAGTATACATCTCATCACATAGGTAGCGATCATAGTACTGGATAGGTGTTTTTTAAACTCACCCCCTCTTTCTCCCTCCACCTGCTAGTAGTCTTCAGTGTCTGTTGTTCCCATATTGATGTCCATGTATGCTCAACTACACACACACAAACACACACACAAATATATATTAAATTGTGTAGTTCATCTGAAATCAATTATACCTCAATTAAGCTGTTAAAAACTGTGTGCCATGTACCAAAACATGTATCTAAAGGAAAATTTAGAGCATTAATGCCAAAGATAAAATCCTGAAAATTTAAGATTCTAGAATACACTTTTTTGAAATTATAAAATAAATAAGAAGTTAAAATCAAAATCAAATGTTTAGCTCCCACCGACACATGAGAACATACAGTATTTGATTTTCTGTTCCTGTGTTAATTCACTTAGAATTATGGCCTCCAATTCCATTCATGTTGCTGCAAATAATATTATTTCATTATATTTTATATCTGCATAGTATTTTATGGCGTACATGTACCACATTTTCTTTATCCAGTCTACCATTGATGGGCACCTGGGTTGATTCCATGTCGTAGCTATTGTGAGTAGTGCAGCGATGAAGATGTGAGGGCATATCTTTTTTGGTAGAATGATTTATTTTCCTTTGAGTTTGTACCCGGTAACAGGAATACTGGGTTGAATAGTAGCTCTGTTTTCAGTTCTTTGAGAAATCTCCAGACTGCTTTCCATAATGGCTGGACTAATTTACATTCCCACCAACAGTGTAAAAGTGTTTTCTTTTCTCCACAGCCTGGCCAGCATCTGTTGTTTTTTTGACTTTTTAATAATAGACACTCTGACTTGTGTGATACATTATCTCACTGTGGTTTTTATTTGAATTTCTCTGATTATTAGTGATACTGAGTAATTTTTCATGTGTTTGTTGGCTGTCGTATGCATCTTTTGGGAAGTATCTCTTCATGTCTTTTGCCCATTTTTTAATGTGGTTATTTATGTTTTTCCTGTTGATTTGTTTAAATTCCCTATAGATTCTGAATATTAGACCTTTGTTGGATGCATAGTTTATTTATATCTTCTCCCATTCTGTAGGTTGCCTGCTTTGTTGATAGTTTCTTTTGCTGTGCAGAAGCTCTTTGGTTTAATTAGGTTTCACTTGTCTATTTTCGCTTTTACCGCAATTGCTTTTGGGGACTTAGCCAAAAATTCTTTGCCAAGGCTGATGTCGAGAAGAGTATTTCCTTGGTTGTCTTCCAGGATTTTTATAGTTTGAGGTCTTACATTTAAATCTTTAATCCGTCTTGCGTTAATTTTTCTATATAATGAAAGGTAGGGGTCCAGCTTCCATCTTCTGCATATGGCCAGCCCCTTATTCCAGCACCATTTATTGAATGCCCATTGCTTCATTGCTTGTTTTTGTTGGACTTGTCAAAGATCAGATGGTTGTAGGTGTATGACTTGCCTTTCTGAGTTTTCTGCTGCATTCCGTTGGTCTGTGTGTCTGTTTCTGTACCGGTACCAAGCTGTTTTGGTTACCTTAGCTTTATAGTATAGATCCAAAAAAAGAGCCCCAATAGTCAAAACAATTCTAAGCAAAAGGAAAAAAGCCAGAATCATCACACTACCCAACTTAAAACTATACTATGGACATTCTTGTATGAGTCTTTTTATGAATGTATAATTTCATTTTTCTTGGATAAACTTCAAGGAGTGGAATGGCTGGATCATGTGCGAAGTGTACTTTAAAGTTGTTTTAGAATAAATCAATATGTTTTGCAACATAATTATACTGTTTTACATCCTACCAATATTATGAGAGTTACAGTTGCTTTACATACTTGCCAGCACTTGTTTTAGTCAATATATTTAATTGTAACTCCTCTAATAGGTGTGCAGTGATATCTCACTGTTGCTCTAAATTGCATGATATATACAAGTCATCAATCTTTCCTTGCTATTTATTCCCAGTAAGTGGAGAAAATGGATTACAAGCCTGTTGTTAATCTTTTCTTTCCCATTTATGCTTTTGCCTATATGATTATTTTTATTGTATGCTGGATTTTCTGTATGAAATACCGTAGAAATAATTGGGAGTTTTGAAAAATTTTTCCTTTTTAGTGAGCATTTGCTTTTGCTTCTAAGAGACAGTTAGCGTGTGGGCAGCTGTCAGCAATCAGGGATATTCCTTTTGAAGCTGCGTCTCAGGTTTTGTGAGATGTTTTCTATTTCTGGCTCATACAAGCATTTAGGGCATAGCCTCTCAGGGATGCCACATGAAGCCCTGGGTTGTCTTCCTGTTTCTTTCTCCCTGGTGCACTGTCAGTTTTGATCTGTGTCCCCTGAGTTTTTGAGACTACTAAAATACCTGCTTAGCTGCATAGTGTCTAAACCACAGCTTCGTGGTTAGTATCTTGGCTTCTCAATCACCCCCTTTGAGTTACCATATATTTTGAGGGGAAAAGAGGTACCAAACTTGGGTTTCATCCCTTGGGCTGCTGTTTTGAGAACTTGTCTCATCAAGTGGTTGCTTCCTTGGGTTAGTAGTGCCTTTGAAGAATGTCTTTAATATCTTCCAGCTTTTCTAGTTTTTCTCAGCGGAATGGTTTGTCTGATAGAGCTTCTCAGTCATTCCTGAAAACAGCTCCATATATTCTCCTTTTTGAAATAAGTTTAATTGTTTTTCCTCTTATGCCTAATTAACCCAATCTTTATATCAATAAGATTAAAATTTTTCTTAAAAGACAAATAATTTTCTGAAGGGTTTATCTTTTCTGTCTCTCTCTTTTTTACTTTTATTTTATTTTTGAGACAGAATCTTGCTCTGTTGCCCAGGCTGGAGTGCAGTGACACGATCTTGGCTGACTGCAACCTCCCTCTCCTGGGTTCAAGTGATTCTCCTGTCTTTATTTGCTTAAAGTCAGATTTTTTTCATTGATTGCCTAAGTGTTTCCCCAGTTCCCAACATGTGCCAGATATGGATTACATGGTAGAGGTACATTGTTGAGGCACAGCCCAGTGGAAAACAAAGAAGTCAATATGTAATATATTACAGAATATAAATTTTGTGGTAATTTTAAAAGCTACGTTAATAGCCAAAATGTTACCTATTACTTTTTTCGTTATTTATTTTTTGAGATGGAGTCTCACTGTGTCTCCAGGCTGGGGTGCAGTGGTGCGATCTTGGCTCACTGCAGCCTCCACCTCCTGGGTTCAAGTGATTCTCCTGACTCAGCTTTCCGAGTAGCTGGGACTACAGGTGTGCACCACCACGCCCAGCTAATTTTTGTATTTTTTGTAGAGACGGGATTTCACCACATCGGCCAGGATGGTCTCAATTTCTTGACCTTGTGATCCACCTGACTTGGCCTCCCAAAGTGCTGGGATTACAGGGGTGAACCACCACGCCTGGCCAGAAAGTACCAATTTATATAAATGCAACCTAACAGCAGAAAAACTCCTTATATCCCTGCCTTTTCCTTGTGGCCTTTTTGTCATATTTTATTTAAACATTTTCTTGAAAACTTGATAATTACTCATTTTTTTCTTTCATTTTATTGAATGAGCAATTCAGTGAAATGCACAGATTTTAAGCTAACATTATATTTTTTAATTTTATAAACATAGTTTCCTTTTGTTTTTAAAACACATTTATGATAGCTGTTTTGAAGCCTGTCTGCTACTCCAACATTTTGGTCTCTGCAAAGGCAGTTTCTGTTGTTTGTCTTGTGTCCTATATATTTGTCACACTTTCCTCTTTTTTCCCATGTCTCATAGTTTTGGAATTTTTATTTTGTTGTTAAGTACTGGACATATAAGGTAATACAATATATGAAATCTTGAGATTTATTCCTCATCTGGTTTATTGTTGTTGTTTATTTTATTGTTTATTTGTTGACAAGACTGGGCTAATTTTGTGAAGTCTATTTTTACCGTAGTGTGCAGCTTCTGATATCCTTGCTTAGATTTTTCCTCATGTTTTCGTCTTTTAGCCTGTCTTGTCAGCATTCTTGGTGAAAGGTTGTACTTAAACCTCTGAACAAAAAGATGTTCCTCCCTTGCCTTTGGATCTGTTGGTGGCGTAGAAACTGTTTTTATGATTCTGGGTTCAAAATTGTTATCTTGTTTCTCAGCATTGGAAAGATGCTGTACCATTTTTCCAGTTCTCCGTGGATTCTGTTGAGAAGGCAGCCATCATTCAAACCATTGTTCATGGATTGATATTCTACATTTATTTTTTGAAGTTTTTGATGGATATATGTTCACTCATTTCACTAATATTATTTATATTTCATATAAATGTCAAATATATGGTTTACTAATAAAATATTTCAAAAACTCCAATAGTTTTTACATCAATTAAGTTATTTCATTTAGGCAAATAAAAAGAATGTATTTGGCTGACACTAGCAATAAAGCAAAGCAAAATAAAAAATATATAGCTGATGTGAGAAACAACAAAAGCCAAAAAAACAAAAATTTATTTTATATTTAAAACATAAAGATATCTGCACATATTTTCCAAAAATTAAAAAATAAGCACATTCCCAGGTAATGTTGTTTGTTGTTATTATTGCAGATCTGATATTACTAGTGACTTAAATGAGAAATTTAATGAGAAACACCAATCTCTTGATAAAGAATGATGAAGTGATAATTGTATTGCTTATTGCAAAATATTTTCAGTATAGAGCTATTATATAACATATGATAATATCATGTTTTGAGAAAATATACTATATATGAGAAATGATTTATATAGATATAGTAAATATCAATTTATCAGTAGCAAGCAATATACAGAACATAAAATAATAAGTGGAAATGCTTGACACTTCCACAGCCTTAATATATGATAATTTTGCATTTAGTATAATTGTAATAGTATTTTAACAAATGAACTTTGCATTGCACCTAAGTATATACACAAAGTGTAAATTAGCAATTACTCTATTAAATGTGCTTAGTACTTAGTGCAAGTTAAATACTAGCAAGTCACTATATTGTATCAATATGAGGTTATTGGAGGTGTATAAACTTGAACTGGCAGGATGTAAACCTTTGATTACCTGACAAATTCGGTGTAAAGTTTATAAGGGTCATCCAGAACATTTGGAGGAATGCTTTTCTGTTCCATGGAAGAGTTTGTGCAAGATTGGTGTTGTTTCTTTCTCATTATGTGAAAATGATCAGGAATTCAGGCACTAGGATGTGGAATTAATTGATAGGAAGGATTTTCTTTATAGATACAGTTTATTTAATAATCATAGGACTATTGAGAATTCTTAGGCTTTAGATTTTTTATCATTTTATAAAATTTAAAATTTATAGCATAATTTTGTTTATAATATTATGTATTTCTCTACAAGATCTGTAGTGATGTTTCTGTCTACATTTCTGATACTGTAACATGTGTATTTTACTTTTCTTGATAAGTTTTGCAAGAGATTTGTCAGTTTTTATTCTATTTAAAATAAAAACTTTGGAATTTGTCAATATTTCCTTTAAAATTATTAAAATTTTATTAACTTAACTCGATTTTATTGGTTCATGTCTTCAATTATTTTTAGTAATTAATAACTGTTTTTTCAATTTCTTGAGGTGGACTATGAGATCTTAAATTTTCAGCATTTCTGTTTGTACAATTAATGCTATAAATTTTCCTTTAGACAGATATTTTGGTCCATCTCAATCATGCTTTATTGAGGTATAATTGACTTGAACTGTGCAACTTTAAAATAAACAGTATACATTTTGGGATAAGTATGTATTTGTGAAACAGTTGCCATCAGTAAGATAATGTAAATATCTATTCCACCCACCTTTTCAAATTTTCTTGTGCATATATGTATGCCCTGTCTACTGATCCTGCCTCAACATTCCTCCTTTTCACCATGCTATGCACGTTCTTATACAAGTCTTTTTATGGACATAGACTTTCATTTTTTGGATAAACTTCAAGGAATGCATGACTAGGTCACAGGATTAGTGTATTTTTGAGCTATTTTACAATATGACAAATTAGTTTGCAACATTGTACCATTTTACACATTACCAGCAGTATGAACGTTGCAGTTGCTCTTCGTTCTTTATAGCACTTGTTAAGTTCAGAATGTTTAACTGTAGCCCTCCTAGTAGGTATGCAATAGTAATCTCATTGTCACGTTACAATGCATGAGTATAACCAAGTCATAGTTCTTTCTGTCCCAGGCATCCACAGTAAATGGAGAAAACAAATCAAAGGCCAGATGCTAATCCTTTTCATTCATTCTTTTGCATGTTTACTTATTTTTTATTGTATGCTGGATTTTCTGTATGAAATAGTATATAGTTTGATATTTGGTATCAAATCTAGTAACTCCTCGCCTAGCCCAATGTCCTGAATGTTCCCATTCTATTTCTTTCCTTAAGTTTTTTAAGTAGTTTTTATAAAAATAATTGTATCTATGATATATTTTGAGTTGCTTTTTGTATGAGGTGTGAACTTTTGAGGTTTAATTTTTGTCCTATGGCTATCCAATTGCTATAGCACAAGTTTTGAAAATGTACAATTATTTCTCAATTGAATTGCTTTTGCAGCTTTTTTCTTCTTCTTCTTTTTTGAGACGGAGCCTTGCTCTGTCGCCCAGGCTGGAGTGCAGTGGTGCTATCTGTGCTCACTGCAACCCCTGCCTCCCAGGTTCAAGAGATTCTCCTGCCTCAGCCTCCGGAGTAGCTGGTACTACAGGCGTGTGCCACCACGCTCAGCTAATTTTTTTTTGTGTGTGTTTTTAGTAGAGATGGGATTTCACCATGTTAGCCAGGATGGTCTGGATCTCCTGACCTCATGATCTGCCCACCTTGGCCTCCCAAAGTGCTGGGATTACAGGCGTGAGTCACCGCACGCGACCTGCTTTGGCAGCTTTATCTAAAATCAGTTGACCATACTGTATGGGGCTATTTCTGAATTCTTTTCTTTTCATTCATCTATGCATCCATCTCACTATGAATACCACACTATCTCTATTACTATAGCTGTATAATACATCTTGAAAGTGAGTGCAGTGAGTTCTCCAATGTATTTTACTATTTCAAAATTTTGCTACTTATATCAATTTTAGAATAATCTTCTCTGTAACTACAATAAATGTATTGGAATTTACTTACTTAGGAATTGTGTTAAACCTGTATTTTTCTTTTGTGAGAATTTAAATTTACTCTGTTGAACAGTCCAATTCAAATGCACAGTATGTCTCTCTGTTTAGATATTCTGATTTATCTCATCAATGTTGTGTAATTTTTAGTGTACAATGCCTATACATGTTTTGTTATATTTACTTCTAAGTATTTCATTTATGAAGCAATTATAAATTCTGTTTTTTATTTCAGTGTCCACATGTCTATTATTAGTATATAAAAATAAAATTGATATCATGTTTACTTTTTATCACATAACCTTGCCAATGTCACTTTATTTTTAAAGACAGGGTCTTGCACTGTTGCCCAGGCTGGAGAGCAGTGGCACAATCATAGCTCATTGTAATCTCCAATTTCTGGGCACAAGTGATCCTCCCCTCTTAGCCTCCCAAGCAGCTGGGACTGCAGGCTTCTGCCACCGCGCTTGGCTAATCTTTTAATTTATCTTCTGTAGAGACACAGTCTTGCTATGTTGCCCAAGCTAGTCTTGAACTCCTGGCCTCAAGTGGTCCTTCTGCCTCGGCCTCCCTAAGTTTTGGGAATATAGGCATGACTTGCCACATCCAGCCACTTCTTATTTCTAAGTGATTTTTATAGATTCTTTGGGATTGTCTATGTAGACTTTAGTTCATCGGCAAATGGAGGTAGTTTTCTTTCTTCCTTTTAGGTTTATATGCCTTCTATTGCTTTCTTTCCTTGGATCACCAGCAAGCACTATCTTGAACAAAACTGGTAAAAGTAAACTACTTGCCTTATTCCTGAATTTAATAGGAAAGCATTCAGTATTTCACCTTTACGTATAATGTATGCTGTAAGTTTTTGGCAGATGCTTTTTATCAACTTTAGGAAGTTCTTTATTTTTCTCTTTCTGAAAGTTGTTATCATGAATGGGTATTGAATTTGGTTAATTCATTTTGCTTCAATTGCTATGTTCATGTCATTTTCATCCTTTAGCATGCTAATATGGTAGAGTACATTGATTGTTTTTTAAAAATTTTATTGTATATTGTTAACCTGTATGACTTGCTGTTTTGATATACATATACATAGTGAAAGGATTGCTATAAACAAATTTACATATCCATCACCTTCCATGGTTATCTTTTTTGTGTGTGTATGCCTTATATCCCTGGAATTAAATCAACTTGCAAACCTTTTATGTATCACTGAGTTCTATTTGCTGGTATCATGTTGAAATTTTGTGTCTGTAGGTTTATGTTTTTTGTTGTGGTACTTCTTTGTCTAATTTTGATATAATGGTAATACTAGCTTCATAAAATGAATTGAAAAGTTTTTCCTCTTTAATATGCTATTTTCTGTTTCTGTTTTCTGTCTTAAATGTTTATATGCTGCATTTTCTTTTTCCTTTATGCTGCATTTTCTTTCTCCTTTGTTTCAATGACTTTTAAAAAATTCTTGATGGTATCTATTTGACTCATGGATTATTTCCAAGTGTATCATTTTGTTTTCAAACTTTTAGAGATTTTGCTGTTATGCTTTTGTTACTAATTTCCGTTTGATTCCATTGTGGTCAGAGAACACACTCTTATGACTTTAGATTTTTAAAATTTGTTGAGATTTATTTTATTCACCATGATATGGTCTGTCTTGGTGTGTATTCCATGGACACAAAAAGGTAATTTGTACTAGACTATTGTTGGATGCAGTATTCTATAATTGACAGTTAAATCCTGTTGGTTGATGATGTTGTTTTCTTTAAAATCTTTGCTGACTCTGTGTAGTTATTCTATCAGTTGTTAACGGAGAAGGTTGAAGTCTCCAGCTACTGTAGATTAATCTGTTTCTCCTTTCAATTGCATCAGCTTTGTTTTCATATTTTGTAGCTCCGTTTGTTGGGTGCATGCATATTTAAGATTACTATATCTTCTTTTGGATTGACCACTTATTATATAATGTCCATCTTTATTTCTTATAGTTTTCTTTGCTCTGAATTTTGCCTTATCTGATGTTTATATTGTGATTCCTGATTTCTCTTGATTATTTTTGGTATGATATATTTTCCCCATCCTTTTTTTGCATTTCATTTTTATTTTTATACATTTTATATATTTTTGGTTGATATATAATGAATGCACATATTTTGGGGGCACATGTGATAATTTAATACATTGATATAATTTGCAAAGATGAAATCAGTGCATTTGGGATATCCATCATCTCAAATATTTGTCTTTTCTTTATGCTTCATCCTTTACTTTTAATCTGCCTGTATCATTATATTTAAAATGTGATTGTTGTAGACAGAAAAATAGTTAAGTCACTTTTTTGTTAATTCACTCAGCCAATATCAGTATTTTAGTTGGTATATATAGGGTATTTTCACTTAATATTATCTGTATGTTAGCACTTAAGTGTGCCATTAATTTTTTATTCTGTTTGTTCTCTCTGATTTTGTTTCTCAGTATTCTCTTTTCTGTCTGCGTGTGGGTATTTAATTGTTTTAATTCAATTTGTATTTATCTGTAGTGTATTTGAATGTACATTTTTGCATTACTCATTTTACTGATTACTCTGAACAACAGATAGATGATAGATAGATACATAGATAGATATCATAATCTGTCATCATTTTACCACTTTAGTAATGTGTTAGAAACCTTATCTTCTATTATCTCTATTTACTATACCCCTGAATTCATTTGTCTTAAATATTTACTACTCACACTTGAGATCCACGTCAGAAAACGTCATAATTTTTACTTAGAGTGAAAAATCTAATTTAGAAAGCTCAAGAGGGGGAAGTTAGTTTATTGTATTCACCTGTGTTTTGATAACCCTGTCCTTCTTTTTTTTTTGATATTCCAAGATTACTTCTTTTATCAATCTTCTCTGTTTAGATAACTTACTTTTAGCCATTCTTTTAGGTTAGTTGTGCTGGCAATAAATTTTCTTAGTGTTCCTTCATCTGAGAATGTCTTACTTTATATTTGATTTCTGAGAATATTTTCACTGGATATAGGATTCTGGGTTGACCATTCTTTTCTTTCAGCATTTTAAAATTGTGGAACTTGCTTCTGGCTTCCCTGTAGAAACCAGATGATAAATTTGACCAAATTTGAATGTTTTTGTACTTTTCCTATAGACAAGGTATAGTTTCTCTCTTGCTGTTTTCAATAACTTCGTTTTACCTTTAGTTTCCAGAAGTTTGACCATGAGGGGTCTTGGGATGAATTTCTTCAGGTTTATCCTAATTGTGTTTCACTAAGCTGTTGAATCTGTAGATTTCCTTTGACAAGCTGGGAAGTTTTTAGGCATCCTATCCTAAAGTATTCTCAGTCCTATACTCTATCCACTCCTTATGGGATTTCAGTCACAGGAATGTTAGAAGTTTTCTTATTGACCTACAAGTTCCTGAGATTTTTTTCCTTTTTTTCTCCCTTCTATTCCCTCTCTGTTGTCCTGATTGGGTAATTTCTTTTTTTCTTCCTTCAGTATCAATAATTAGCTCCTCTGCACCACACAAGCAGGGGAAAGGTGAAGGCACTACCTCTATTACCAGGCTAGTGTAAAAGAGTATTCCATCCTTGACCTCCATTGACTCCTGAATGAGGGATGTTCCTGGTTACTCCTGGTTGGGATTGGGAGTTGTGGTCCCTGTCTAGGCCTCCACTCATTCCTCCCTGATAGGGAGAGTAGGAGTGTCAGGTTATAGCTCCTCATATGAACTTCACTGACAATGTATAGAGTGACTTTTTTTTTAAACCTTTTCACCATGTGCTGTTGTGAAACCATTAATCTCCACTGAGTCTCCTCTGACAGCACTCCAGTAGGGAGGGGAGCAGTATTTCATTAATTCTTAGGGAGGGGAAGTCCAGATTTCCCACATGCTCTCTTTTGACACCAGTGGTGTGGTTGAGGGCATACTCTTTACCACCCAGCAAGTATGAAAGTACCAGCTCCCTACTGGGCTTTCTTGGATCACATGTGGTGGCAGTTTGGGTTAACTAGTTACGTAGTGGTGAAGGTGCATTTTTGATGGATGGTTGAGGATGGGAGCTTTGGTTTTCTGTGATGTTTGGCTGAAGTAGAACAGTTATTAAAGATATCTTTCGGTGGCTCAAGCCTGTAATCCCAGCACTTTGGGAGGCCCAGACGGGCGGATCACGAGGTCAGGAGATCGAGACCATCCTGGCTAACATGGTGAAACCCCGTCTCTACTAACAATAAAAAAAACTAGCCGAGCGACGTGGCGGGCGCCTGTAGTCCCAGCTACTCGGGAGGCTGAGCCAGGAGAATGGCGTAGACCCAGGAGGCGGAGCTTGCAGTGAGCTGAGATCCGGCCATTGCACTCCAGCCTGGGCAGCAGAGCTAGACTCCGTCTCCAAAAAAAAAAAAAAAAAAAATCTTTAGTATATTCCAGATTTCCTAGTTTTGTTCAGCAGGAAGGTTGGACTGAAAGAGGCTGGTTTGCTTCTTCAGTGGAAGTGTTCATTTTTACAAATACTAGTTATTGGAATACTTGTGAGTCTGTAGATTTTTCTTTTATAGAAAATTTCTTCAATCTATATGTCCATAAGATAAACAATTTCTGTTAATGCAAATGATCTTCCCAAGGAGTGCATCTTTTTATCATTATACTTAATTTATTTCAAGTTAAATATCTGTAACTTCAGTACATTTATCATTGATATCAGTTATTTAAATAAATAATAGAAAATCATATTATATATTTATCCACATATTTTCTCTTTTCAGGGTTTTTCACTCCTTCCTAAAATTCTATGTTTCTGTAAGATGTTATCTTCCCTTACCCTAAATGGCTTCATTTAGCACTATTTGTTTTATAGTTTTCCCAGGGGCAGTTTGTCTCAGGTTTGAATATCTTATTTCACTATCAGTTTGGAAGCAAAATTTTTCTACATATATAATTCTGGGTTGGCAGTTTTCTCTTTTTTCTTTCAGCATTGGAAAGATAGAGCTCCATTTCTCCAGTCCTTCACTTAAACCATTGATTTTCCTTTCTTGTATCTTCTTTGTGATATTATTTTTGGTGTAAAGCATATAGCACTCTAATAAAATCATTGAGAAATGTTTCTTTTGTCTGGAAAAGACTGTGCAAAATTGGCATTCTTTCTCATTATGGAAAAGAGTGTAGATCATCAAACAGTAGCTTGTAGAATCATTGGTAGGAAGGATTTAATTGCAGATGTAATTTGTTAAATATAGAATTATCGAGATTTCCTAAAGCTTTTTTTGTTCTTGATAAGCTGATTTTTTTCTCTAGAATTTACTGATCTCACGTAACTTCAAATTTATCAACATAACTTTGTTTAAAATATTATGTATATGTCTCAAGGAGCTGTAGTGATAATCCTCTTTACGTTCCTGGTAATGATAATACCTGGCTTTTTTTCATAATTATTGTCAAGGGTTTATCATTTTTGTGCTCTATTAAAAAAGAAGAAAAACAACAACATCAAAAATATATTTAATGTAATTACAAATATTCATTTATTGATTTAATTTTAGTTTTACATTTTTTGGCTTAGTTTTTTTCCAATTTATTCTAGAGGATTATTCTGTCTTAAATATTTCATATAAATATTAAATTTCTTAGTATTCTATCTACAAGCATACTCTTTTGAGTTTAATGGTCTGAACTTTCTTTGAGACATTTGGTGCATAAGGCACATTTAGAATATATTTATTGAAGTATAATTGACTTAAACTATACAACGTTAAAGTTAACATATAAGTTTTAATATGTGTATACTTAAGAAACCAATACTACAATCAAGACAATGTAAATATCCACTCATCCTGCACCAAAGTTTCTTATGAACC
Organism: Colobus angolensis palliatus; assembly: GCF_000951035.1. Lineage (NCBI taxonomy): Eukaryota > Metazoa > Chordata > Mammalia > Primates > Cercopithecidae > Colobus > Colobus angolensis. Next base: position 5,403,756 of record NW_012114489.1, on the reverse strand, counting down.
TTGTACCTTTTCCCTTTGATATTGCCCAGGCTCTCCACCCTTTGCCATGTTATGGACATTCTTCTAGGAGTCTTTGTATGGACATATAATGTCATTTTTCCTTGGAAAAATTTTAAGGAACAAAATGACTGGATCACATGATATTTCTGCCTTTCAGTTATTTTAAATATGTCGATGTGTTTCGCAGTGAATATACTGTTTTGCACTCTACCAGCAGTGTAGGAGAATTACATTTGCTTTATAACCTTGCCAGAACTTTTTATGTTCTGTATTTTTTGCTGTTGTTCATGTAATAGGCATTTAGTGGTATCCCACTGTTGTTCTAAATTGCATGGGTGTAAAATCGAGTCTTAGTTCTTTCTGTTTGAGGCGTCCTCAGTTAATGGAGAAAATGGATCCCAAGCCTGATGCTAAATCCTTTCCTTCCAATTTGCTTTCTGCATTTGTGGCTACTTTTGATTGCAGCCTGGCTTTTCTGTATGAAGTCATATAGAGGTAATTGGACTTTCTAGGATATTATATCTTTACTTTTGCATTTGAGAGGCAGGGTTAGGATAGTTCATCTCATCACAATCAGAGATTGAATTCTTTGGAAACTGGATATCAGGTTTTGTGTGGAGTTTTCTATTTTAGGTTATATCAATATCAAGATATGATTCCTTGGGGATGCCAAATGAACCTCTGGTTTGTTTTCTCTGGCTTGTTTCCTTTGTGCACTGTTAGGTCTAATCTGCATCCTCTCAGTTGGATGAAACTCCTGAATGCCCTTCACAGCTGCTTAGCTTCTCAGCTACAACATTCTGCTTAGCATCTTGGATCCTCAATTACATCCTTAAAATCAGCAAAAGCCTTCAAATGAGAAGCAGTAGCACATTTGAGTCGTTCTCATTACACAAGCTTATCTCCTGGGATTCTATCTGCTTTCTTCCTTTGGTTTATGGTGCCTTCAAACAATATATTTAATATGTTCCAGATTTCCTAGTTTTTCTCAGCAGGGTGGTTGGGCTGAAAGAGGCTTGTTTGCCTCTTCACTGGAAGTGTTCATCTTTACAAATACTAGTTATTGAAATACTTGTGAGTCTGTAGATTTTTATTTTATAGAAAATTTATTCAATCTATATGTGCCTAAGACAAACGATTTCTGTTAATGCAAATGATCTTCCCAAGGAGTGCATCTTTTTTATCATTATATTAATTTATTTCAAGTTAAATATCCATAAGTTTAATACATTTTTCTTCAGCATCTAACATGTGCCAGCTATGAGCCATATGGTGGCAGTACTTTTATTGAGGTATAGCCTATTTGGAAACAAAAACAGTAAATAATGAGTATATTATAAGATATAAGTTTTTGGAGAATTCATTATACTACCATAGTAACCAGATTACTACCTATACTGTGTTGAATTGTTGCTTTGGGGATTGGCATATGAATCTTTATCTTATCTTATTCTAATTGGAACTATGTTAGTACCACTCCACATAAATGTTAACTTCACAGCACTCTATTTCCTTTTCATCCTCTTTCCTTTGTGGTCTTGTTTTCATATATTTTACATATACAATATTATCATCAGTTTTGTTATATACATTGAGTTATTTTTCAAAATCAGTAGAAAAATTGACTTATGTTTATCTACATAATTTTCTTTTCTAGTGTACTTGGCTCCTTTCTGTAGTTTTTAATTTCCATGAAGGGTTATTTCCCTTCAGTCTGAAGACATTGCTGTGGTATTCCTTGCATTGCAGGTTATCCAGAACAAATTGTCTCAGGTTTGATCGTGTGGATGCGTCTTATTTCCTACTGAGTTTGGAAGGATAATTTTTCTAGACATAGTATTCTGCATTGAAAATTTTATTTATTTTCTTTGAGCCTTGGAAAGATGCTGCCCCATTTTCTCCAGGTCTCAATGGATGCTCTTGAAAAGATGTCTCATTTCCTGCTGAGTTTGGAAGGATAATTTTTCTAGACATAGTGTTCTGCATTGAAAATTTTATTTATTTTCTTTGAGCCTTGGAAAAATGCTGCCCCATTTTCTCCATGTCTCCATGGATGCTCTTGAAAAGACAGCCATTGTTTAAATCATCCTTCCCAGGTAGGCAGTTAATTTTTATTTCTCTAGCACTTTTAATTTATTTATTATTTGGCTCTTGGCTGTTTAAGTATTATATACTCACATGCATATCTGTTTTTATTTAACCAGATTTGGTTCCACTAATCTTACATTTACAATTTTACATATTTCTGAAAACTTGAGAATTTGGGGCCACTTTTATACAAATCATGTATCTTTCTGATCCATTTTTCTTTCTCTTTATATTGGACTCTGACTAAAATATGTTTGATGATTGAACATTATCTCACAGGTTGTTGTACTCTGGCTAGGCCAAAACTCCAGAATCTTTGAACACTGTTTAAGTCCTCTGATATTTTTGTTCTTCATTAAACCTTACATTCACTCCCTGCTGGGCCTTAATGAGTCTTGTGCACATGTGCAGCCTAGCCCTTTAACAAGAACCTATTTTGAACTCCCACATTGACTTCTGTCCTTGTTCTGTGCCTAGCTCCCGCATCTTCAGTGCTCTACCAGATAAATCACAGCTGCATTAACAGCCCCCAAATTTCCATCTCTGTCTCATCGGCTCAGTAACGCTGCCATGCTCTGCCTGGTCTCACACTCCCTGCCACAGGAGAATTTTCTCCATCCATAAGGCCTGGGCAAACATGAGGCTCTCACCCTGACAATACCTTATGTCTGTGAGAAACTCTCGCATATTGTTTATTGGAGGAGAAATTGGAGTCAGGACTCTGGCAAAGTTCTGGCAGGTTCTATTAAGCTGAATATACACATACAACATGACACAGTAATTCTACTCTAACATATTATCATCCTAAAAATTAACATGTGCCAGGCTAGGCGCAGTGGCTCACGCCTGTAATCCTAGCACTTTGGGAGGCTGAGGCGGGCGGATTCACCATATTGGTCAGTTCGAGACCAACCTGGCCAATATGGTGAAACCCCATCTCTACTAAAAATACAACAATTAGCTGGGCGTGGTGGCGCGATCCTGTAATCGCAGCTACCCAGGAGACTGAGGCAGGAGAATCGCTGGAACCTGGGAGGCAGAGGTTGCAGTGAGCCAAGATCGCTTCACTGCACTCTAGCCTGGGCGACGGAGTGAGACCCTGTCTCAAAAAAAAAAAAAAAAAAAAATTAAAAAAAAAAAAAAAAAAAAATTAAATAAAAAAAAAGAAAGAAAGAAAATTAACATGTGCCGAAAGGCATATAGAAACACAAATTCCTAATAGCCCAAACTGGACACAACCTAGAAATTAAACCACCATCTCTTAAGAATGGGCAAAATATAGTACATCACACAAATTAATACCATATACCAATGAATATGAATAAAATTCTACAAAGTTTACGTTTCGTGATTTCTGAGTGCTCCTTGCCCATGCAGTGGTTGGAGGAGAGTCTTGGGCCCAGTTGGGAAGGCTAGTACATTTTTTGTATCTTTATTGTCAGCAGTATTTCCAATAACATCCCTCTTTCTGGTTCTACTTGGTTCCCCTAGCTACTTTGGCAGGATTATTGTTGAAGTCAAGGGAGAAATTAACCTGTCTGAGTCAAATTATGTTAGTATGTTAGGAGTTGGGAAATGCTAGGTCTAGGTCCCCTTTTTTTTGTTGGGTGGAGGTCATATGATTCCTTGTGTTCTTCTAGTTTGCCTTCCGCATAAAAGTTTGCCTTCCTCCGTTCAGAGTTCCTTTTTAGTTGTCTCTTGCATTATATCCATGGTTTAGGGTTGTCTCTAGTGGAAAGGAACAAGGAGAAAGAAGTGTATGCTATTTTGTCCAGGGAAGAACTTCAGTCTAATATTTTTGAGGTTCATTCAAACTTCAGAATACATCAACACTTGAGATTTTTTAATGACAAATATAGTGTATTGTTTGGAAAGCCTACATTTTGTTTTTCCATTCATCAGTTTATGGACATCTGTGGTGTTTCCACTTTTTGCTATTATGAATGGTAGTGCTATGAATAATCAGGTATAATTTTTGTGGTTATATGTTTTTAGTTATCTTGAGTAGACAACTAGGATTGGAAATTGTGCATCATATGGTAACTCTTTGTCTCTTTTTAAGGAATTGCCAGACTGTATTTCAAAGCAACTACAATTTTTACATTCCCAAGAACAATATATGAGGATTCCAATTTCTCCACATCCTCACAAACACTTGCTGTCTGTCTTATTGGTTATACTGAATCTTGTGGTTATGAATTATTATGCCATTTTGGGTTTGGTATGCAGATCTCTAAGAACTAATGATGTTAAATATCTTTTTATGTGCTTACCATTTGTATATCTTCTTAAGAGAAATGTCTCTTAGAATTCCTTGCCAACTTTTAAAACATTGGATTGTCTATTTATTATTGAGACAGTTTATCTATGCAAGTCCTTTATGGGATAGATGATTTTAAAATATTGTGTCCCATTCAGGCAGTTGTCTTTTCATTTTCTTTATGATGTCTTCTGAAGCAAAGACATTTTCAATTTTGATGAATTGCAGTGTATCAATCTTCTGCCTTATTCCTTGTGCTTTTGCTGTCATATCTAATAACTAATTGCTTAACCTTAGGTTAAGCAATCGTGAAGGTTATGAAAATTTATTTCTATGCTTTCTTCCAAGAGCTTTTTTCCTCCTTATACTTAGGTCTGTGATCCACTTGAGTTGATTGTTCTGTGTGATGTAAGGTAAGGGTTAAACTTCTTTCTTTTGCTTATAGGTATCCTGTTGTCTCACAAACATTTGTTGAAAACACTATTCTTTACCTATTGGTGTATATCTATCAGAAAAATATTAATTCTTTGAATCCATTTACATGGTTATTTTCCCATCCCATTTATTTATATCTTTAATAATTTCTTTCTATAGTGTTTTGTGATTTACAATCCATAAATTGTACATTTGTTTTTTGAATATATTTCTAAATATTAGTATCTTCTGATGCCATTGTAAATTATTTTTTTCCTTTTCATTGACACTTACAGAAATGTGATTTTATATATTTTTTTGTGTCTTGCTACCTTGATTAAATTGACTAGTAGTTCTAATAGATTTTTAGTGGATTTCTTAGGATTTTCTATATACAGTATAATGTCATCTACAAATAGAGATAATTTTACTTCTTCCTTTCCAATTTGTACATCTTACATACCTATTTCTTGCTAAAGTATATTAAACAGAATTGGTTAGACTGGACATATATTTGTCTTGTTTTTGATAGTAGGTGGAAGGCATTCAGTCTTTCATCAAGTATAATGTTAGTTATAGGCTTTTTGTTGATGTCTTTTGTCATGTTGAGGAATTTCATTTTTATTCCGAGTTGTTGGTTGTTTCTTATCATGAAAGTGTGTTAGATATTGTCATGATTTTTCTGCATATTTTAAAATAATCATGTGGTTTTTGTCGTCTCTTAGTATGATATATTACGTTGAGTGATTTTGGGATAGTAAATATATCTTGCATTGCTGGTATAATCCTACTTAGTCATAGTGCATAATCTTTTTAAATGTTGCTGAATTCAGTTTGCTAGTATATTCTTGAGGATTGTTGCACGTACATTCATAAGAAATATTGATCTGTACTTGTGATATCTTGGTTTTGACATCAGGATAATACTGGCATTACAATACAATACTGAGTTGGGAAATGCTCCCTCCTCTTCACTTTTCTGCAACATTTTATGAAGAATTGCTGTTAATTCTTGTTTAAATGTTCTGTAGAATTTTCCAGTAAAACCATTTGGATCTGGGCTCTTCTGGGAAGCTTTTAAATTACGAATTTAGTATCTTTATTTGTTATAGGTCTATTCAGATTTTCTATTTCTTGAGTCAATTTTTTAGCTTATGCCATTCTAGGAATTTGTCTATTTAGCACCCAATTGTTTACAGTATTCGCTTATAAGCATTTTTTTCACTCATGCAAATTTGATAGTGATGTCCTCTGTTTAATTCCCTATGTTAATTATTTTAGTCTTTCCTTTTTTTTCATGGTTTGTCTAGCAAAGGGCTTATCAATTGTGTTGATCATTTAAAAGAATCAATCTTTGCTTCCACTGATTTTCTTGATTGTTTTTCCAGTTTGTTTTGTTTATTTCTGCTTCAATCTTTATTATTTCTATCTCTTGCTTATGTTAGTTTTAATTTGTTCTTATTTTTCTCATTTTATAGTTAGCCTATCTGAGATTTTTTAATATAGATGTTTACAGCTATAATTTTCCCACTAATTATTTATTGAGCTACATCTCATAATTTTTTGCTGTGTTTTGTTTGCATTTTCATTCGTCTTAAAGATTTTCAAATTTCGCATGTGATTTATTCTTTGACACATTGGCCCTTTCATTGAATGTGGTTTAACTTCTATATATTTGTACATCTCTCTATTTTCTTTCTTTTATTGTTTTCTAATTTATATCTTTGGTGGTCAGAAAACGTATTTTGCTTTATTATAATCTTTTAAAGCCTGTTTGGCCTTGTTTTAAGGCCTAATATATGATCTATCCTGGAAAATGTTCCATGTATACTTGCAAATAATGTGTATAATGTTGTTTATTAGATGGAATGTTTTATCAGTATCTTCTAGGTCTAGTTGATTTTCGTGTTCTTCAGTTCTTGTGTATCTTTTTGATTATCTGCATAGTTTTTCTATCCATTATTGAAAGAGAGGTATTGAAGATTCCAACTATCATTGTTGAAATTCTGTTTCTCCCCTCATTTCTATTAGTTTTTGCTTGATATTTTTGGGGGCTTTGTCATTAGGGGTATATATGTTTGAATTGTTAAATCTTTGTGATTGACCATTTTATAACCTATCTTGTAACATTTTTATCTCAGTGTTCATTTTTATTGATAGAAATATAGCCAGTCTGACTCTCCTATGGTTGCTTGCTGTATAGTGTATCTTTTCCATTATTTTATTTTCAAACTTTTTATCTTTGAGACTAATGCGTATCTCCTGTAGACAGCATGGAATGTGTCTTTTTTAAAATATAGTTTGACAATATTTCCCTTTTGCTTAGGTTGTTTAATTCATTCACATATATTCTTAATATGGTTGGATTTACATCTGCCACTTTGTTTTTGTTTGTTTCTAAATGGCTCATGACTATTTTGTTCCTCTGTTTCTCCCTTAGTATTTTATTTGTATTAAGTATACATTATTTTAATATACAATTTCAATTCCTCTAATGATTTTATCATATTTTTGGATTATTTTCTTCCAATATAAATCTTATGAGAATCAATATAAGATATGTAATAAATTAATCCCTGTAAAATATAGAACCTTTGCTTCTATATAACTCCATTTCCACCCACTTTTATGTGCTATTGTTTTTATACATAATATGTCCATATATGTTATATACCAAACAATACATTGCTATAATTATTTCTTCATATAGTTATATATCTATTGAAGAAGACAGTGGAAAGAAAATGCAAATATGTTTATAGTGTTTGTTTTATTTTATATTAAACTTATGTGCCATTTCTTCCTATGAATTTGTGTTATCATCTGGTTTCATCTCATTACAACAACATAGTTTCACTCTCAACTTTCTCCTTTGTGTTTTTTGGTCAACTACACTATATTTGTATATGTCATATGCCAGAAAATATAATTATATATATATAAAATATTATATATAGTCATATATATAACATATGTCATATAGTTTTATACAATTGCTCTTTAAATGAGTTTTGATCAGAAAGGTATGTCAGTATATAATTATACTTTGTTTATTATTGCCTACTGGAGATCTTTGTTTGTGTCATATGGACTTTAATTGATGTTTACTGTCACTGCTTTCATGCTGAAGAACTTCTTTTACAATGTCTTATATTGCAGGATTCATAGCAACAAATCTTTCAATTTTTTTCTTTAATCTGAGGATGTCTTAATTTTGCCTTCATTTTGAGATAGCTTTGCTGAATATAAAGATCTTGCTTGTCGCTTTATTTTCTTGTTTTTCTTTCAGCACTTTGAATATGCTGTCCCACCACATTCTGACAGCGTTTCTCATGGAAAGTAAACTATTGATCTTATTGATGTACACTTGTACATGATGATTCTTTTCTCTCTTTCTGCTTTTAGTATTTTCTCTTTATTTTTGGCATTCAACTTTTTTCTTCTTTTATTTTTTATTTTTTATTTATTTATTTTTTTGAGACAAGGTCTCATTGCCCAGGCTGGAGTGAAGTGGCACAATCTTGGCTCACTGCAACCTCTGCCTCCTAGGCTCAAGCAGTCCTCTCACTTCAGCCTCCCAAGTGGCTGGGATACAGGCACAAGCCACCACACCTGACTAATTTTTGTATTTTTTGTAGAGACGGGGTCCCACTTAGTTGCCCAGGCTGGACTCAAACTCCTTGGGCTCAAGCGTTCCATCCCTTTAGCCTCCCAAAGTGTTGGAATTACAAGCATGAGCCACTGCGCCCAGCCTGGCATTCAACTTTTTGCTTTTTGACTATTATGTCTCTTCGTGTGAATCTCCCTGAATTTATTCTCCTTGGAGTTAATTGTGCTTCTTGTATGTATAGGTTAATGTTTTTCATCAAATATGGGAAGTTTTCAGCTATTAATCTTTTGAATATATTTTCTGTCTTGTTCTCTCTTGCCTCTCCTTCTGGCGTTCTGTGTATGTTGTTCTTGATGGCGTCCCACATTTCTATGAGGCTTTGTTCGTGTTTCTTCATTCATTTTTTTCTTTCCGGTCTTTAGTTTATGTAATTTCTATTGGTTTATCCTTAAGTTTGCAGATCCTTTCTTCTGTCACCCCACATCTACTTTTGAGCTCCCACTAGTGAATTTTTCAATTTGTTTACCATAGTGTTTTACTCCAGAATTTCAGTTTGGTTTTGTAAAAAATATTTGTAGATCTTTATCAATATACTTTACCCACTGTTCCCAATTCTCCATTACTTTTCCTCTGCTTTGTCTTGACCAAACTCTAGTTGAACTTCTCTCTTTCTTAATATCCCCTAACTCTGGTTGCCCCCAAATCTAGCAAACACACACACAAAAAAAAGGAAGGAAGGCAAAAGAGGAATGTGTCCCTTTATTAACTTATCCTATGAATCAACTGACCACAGCAAAACCACGACCATTTTTTTGTCAGACCTCACTGGTATTTTCTTCTTGTTTGTCCAGATTCTCTTCCAAAACACCTGCTTTTCTCTGCTTGCCTTCTCCTTTACCTTATAAAACAAAACCCATTTTCTGTTGACTTTTGAGCCAATCGCAGATTTTTGATCAGCGTGTTCTCTCTATTATAGTAAACTTTCTTTCTAATTAAAGTATTTCCCTAGTTAAGTCCAAATTTGTTTTCATTTGCTATTCAGTGTATTGTCGTTATCAGAGGCCATTATTTCAAGTGAAATAAGCCAGGCACAGAAAGACAAACTTCACATGTTCTCACTTATTTGTGGGAGCTGAAAATTAAAACAATTAAACTCATGGAGATAAAAGAGTAGAAGGAGGGTTACCAGAGGCTGGGAAGGGTAGTCAGGGGTGGAGGTGGGAACTGGGGATGTTTAATGAGTGTTCCTCTTATTCTTTAAACGTGATTTTATTTTTTTTTTAGTTCCTTGAACATATTTACAATAGCTGTTTTGAATTCTTTTTCTTCTGTGTCAACATGTGCTTTCCCTCAAAGACAGCTTCTATTGCTTGCCTTTCATCCTGTGTATGTGTCACTTTCCTGTTCCTTTTCATGTCTCATTGTTAAAAACTGGGCATATATTTTTTTTATGGCTGCATAGTATTCCATGGTGTATATGTGCCACATTTTCTTAATCCAGTCTGTCACAGGTGGACATTTGGGTTGATTCCAGTAGGGACATGGATGCAGCTGGAAACCATCATTCTTAGCAAACTATCACAAGAAGAGAAAACCAAACACCGCATGTTCTCACTCATAGGTGGGAACTGAACAATGAGGTCACTTCGACTCGGGAAGGGGAACATCACACACTGGGGCCTATCATGGGGAGGGGGGAGAGGGGAGGGATTACATTGGGGAGTTATACCTGATATAAATGATGAATTGATGGGTGCTGACGAGTTGATGGGTGCAGCACACCAACATGGCACAAGTATACATATGTAACAAACCTGCACGTTATGCACATGTACCCTAGAACTTAAAGTATAATTAAAAAAAAAATAAAAATAAAAATAAAAACTGGGCATATAAGGCAATATAATTTAGCAAATCTGTATACTGATCCCCACACAGACTTCTTGGTGTTTGTTTGGTGACTTGATTGGAATAATTTTCTGAGGTCTGTTTCCACTGCAGTGTGCAGCTTCTGATATCCTTGCTCAGACTTTCTCTATGTTTTTATCTTTTAGCCTGGCTTCCTAGGGGTCCTCCCTTGGTCAGCATAAGACACTTATTGGTCAAAGGGTGCATTTAAGCCCCTGAAGCAGAAATATGTTCAACCTTTAACTTTGGATCTGTTTGTGGCTTCTAGACTGCTTTCATGGTTCTAAGTTCAAAGTTTTATGTTTTCTTTTACTATTGGAAAGAACAGACTGAGTGTGATTTTAATTTTAAGCCCGGCTTCACTAGAGTCACCCGGTGTCAACATAACTTATTATTCAGCCAGTGATTCATCAGAGATTATGCTTAGTACCTTGAGCCATTAATGCTGTCTGCCCTTTGCCGATGGATCCACTTGTGATTTGGAACACGTTCTCCTCAACATACTACTCTAATAACTTCTGAGTAGATGAAGCCTACTGTACGCAAATAACCTTCTGGACCCCCTGGGATAAGTGTGATCCCAAAAGGGGCCCTTCATTGCCATCTCTTTTTCTGGTTCTTTCTGTTAAATTTCTGGCTACTCTTCTATCTCCCTTGTTGCTACTACTTCCATAAGGCCACCAGTCCCTTCTTAATAAGTCACCACCAATATTGCCAGTTTTCGAAGCCCTTAAGCATGAACTTTCCGAATTCTGTCCCAAGTAAAAGCAGTATTCTCAGGCAGAGCTGTTAAGATACTAATCCTCACAGCCTGCTTTTCCCCAAGGCAAAACTTTACCACTACTACATCTTAGCTCAGGCGGAGAATATAAACCTACATTTCCCAGAGTGATACTTCTGGTCTATGAGTGGGCACTGGTTGGGGAAGGTGGTAGCACCTAGTCCTCTTGATTTTCCTTTCCCATCACACAGCATCTGCCCCAAAAGCCAGACAGTGAGAAGGAAATTATCAGGGTCCAGGATCAGCAGTTTCTTGCTCTTGAGGCAGAGCTGATGTCCTAAAGTGGGGTCTGGGTGAAGGAAATACACTCCAGTTATCTTGACTGTGCTTGCCTGGAATGGAACTTCTTCAACAGGGAGCTTGTAGAGAAGTGGGTGAGTGAAAATCCTAGGCATCCTTTCCTTCTACAGTGAAATTGGAGCCCTACTTTGGATGCTGGGCAGAGAAGGAGTGTTGTATTCTTGGCCACACCTTCTGCAGTAGAGATTTTGTAGTAGGGAGCTGGGAGGAGAGTGCAGGAGAGCACATCTTAGCTCAGACAGCACAGACTCTTGCTGTCCTTTCCAAGATTCAAATTTCATTGAATATGGTTTCTTCATTTTCTATATGCCCTTAGATTAATTTCCAGAGACTTTAAATGTTTTTAAAATGCAATATTCACTGGTTAAATAATTGTTTCACAGGGAGTTGCATCCAACTGGATCCTCACACATCCACTCCTGAAGTCTGCCTTTCCAGGTTTATTTAAACAACCTAGACAGACAAGTTACGCTTTGGTAAAACAGTGACTATTCTTGTTTACAAGGAGTTATCATCAATGTCATTAGTACTTTTACAAAGAAGTCCAGAAAAGATAGTTACAGTCCTGTTATTCTGTTAATTCCTTTCCTTTAGAACAAGCAAAATCAGTTTATAGTGTTAGAAGTCTGAGTAGTGGTTAATTATGAGAAAAAGGAAAAGCATAAGGATGGGAGGTAGCAAAAAGGATTTACCTCCTTTATTCTGGAAATCTAACAGTGTTTCATTCTCTATCTGAGTGATGTTTATACAGCTGTGTTCTGTTTGGATAACTACATGGATCTGGTTATCTGTTAGGTTTTTTTTTTTGATGGTGAAGGTGGAGAATTTTATTGAGTAATGATAACAGTTCTCACCAGAGAGGGAGCTGAAGAGGGGACAAGAAGAAGGGCAGGTCATCTTCCCCAAAGTCTCATTGTCTCCTCAGAGTCAGGCCGTCTTCCCTCTACCAACTGAGTCTGGGGTCTTTATAGGCACAGGATGGGGTGTGCATGCTGATTGGTTTGTGAGTATGCAAAAAAGGTTAAAGTGAAGACCCCACTCAGTGGTGAGTATGACAGTTTAGAAAACCAATTAGGAAAGGGCAGGTATAGAATCCAGTACAAGGATTTAGCTTGCAGCTTGGCTTTCAGGCTTTAAACTGTCTTCAGCTTTGAGAAGGGGTTTCACCTGGTACCCACCCCTATCTGTCTAGGCATCTGGCTGCCTCCTGTTGCTATTGATTATATATATATCCTCCATAATATGGGTATATATACAAATCCATATATATCCAATCATATATACACACACAAAGATAAATACAGATATGTATAAAAGCATATAAAATTTAAAAATTAGAATCATTATTATAATTCCTACATTGTAAGTTTTTTGTGTCAGTGATCCATTGTTCAAATTTCCATGTTATAAAATATATTGCTAAACCTACATTTTTAATAATTGAGTATGGTTGTATTGTATCAGTATATATAAGTTACTTAATCAATCTCCTGGGTTTTATAATTAGGAAATTAAAATCTATTCTATTTTATATATCTGTGTTAACATGTCCTTTGCTGTTAAAGATGGAATATATTTATACATTTAAATAATATAATTAGTTACAATCAGTTACCTGTAATTAAAAATCTAAGTGCTTAGCACATTTCTATGTGATATGTATGTATGTGTGTGTGTGTGTGTATATATATATATAAATAATATATATATGTGTGTGTGTGTAATATTTAATCCCCTTAAAAGTAATTATCAATGCTTCATTTTTATCAATTGGGCACAGAGGTTCAGTGTAGTTGAGCATCTTGCCCAAAGTCATATTGCTAGTGAGTGGCTCAAGTGGAATTTGAACTAGACAGGTCTTTTTCTAAGCTAGTTCTATTATTCCATCATGTCTAATACATGCTGACCTTGAAAGTAAAATACAAAAATGTGTAATTTAGACAATCAATAACAGATCTTGGAATATTATAGCTAGAATAGGAAAACCACAAAAATAAGAGCAACAGACACTGCTCCAGTCCCTTTAAAGTTATATGATCTTTTGTTCCTTATTACAACCAAGGACTTTAGAGATTATTGATGTATAGCTCTTTGTTCTACGGACAGGTAAGTTTTTAAAAAGAACACATGTCATCACTTAAATAAAAATCAGACTTGGGAAGATAATTTCTTTATTAAAATATCAAATAAATATCAAACATACATCAAAAGTGGACCTTGTTTCTTCAAATAGTTTAATTTCGGCTACAATAAGTATGCCACTAATTGGAACAAGTATATTTGTAATATCTAACGAGGAACCAAAAGGAAGAGCATGATTACTCCTACCTGGGATGTTTCTCTTATTTATTATGCAAACAATTTTGAATACCTACTTGCTGCAGGTACTAGAGCTTGGAACAAACAAAAAGCCCCCAGGAAACTTTCACACAGGGATGACTCTTTATGTGGGTTTTCAAAGACAGGTAAGTGTAGGGAAAAGACATCCTAAACTAGGAAAAACATGAATACGGGGTTTGAGCTTGGAAAATACAAGGTGAACCAAAGAAATAGTGAATAGTAATCACCACAAGCGCATGTGCACAGGTGTGCGCACACACACTCACACACTTCTAATTTCTTGAGAGAACAATTTGATCTGCCTGTTCTCTAATCTCTCTCTTCTTAAGTGGACTCTGGTTTCGTAGCAAAATGAACACTGGGGCATTTTTTTATTTAGTAAAGTGTAATATTTTTATTTATTTTTAGATTTTTTTATTATTATACTTTAAGTTCTGGGATACATGTGCAGGATGTGTAGGTTTGTTACATAGGTATATAGGTGCCATGGTGGTTTGCTGCACCCATCAGCCCGTCATCTACATTAGATATTTCTCCTAATGCTATCCCTCCCCTAGCCCCCCAACCCCTGACTGGTCCCACTGTGTGATGTTCCCCTCCCTGTGCCCATGTGTTCTCATTGTTCACCTCCCACTTATGAGTGAGAACTTGTGGTGTTTGGTTTTCTGTTCCTGTGTTAGTTTGCTGAGAATTATGGTTTCCAACTTCATCCATGTCCCTGCAAAGAAAATGAACTCATTCTTTTTTATGGCTGCATAGTATTCCATGGTATATATGTGCCACACTTTCTTTATCCAGTCTATCATCGATGGGCATTTGGGTTGGTTCCAAGTCTTTGCTATTGTGAACAGTGCTGCAATAAATATATGTGTGCATGTGTCTTTATAGTAGAATGATTTATAATCCTTTAGGTATATACCCAGTAATGGGATTGCTGGGTCAAATAGTATTTCTGGTTCTAGATCCTTGAGAATCGCCACACTGTCTTCCACAATGGTTGAACTAATTTACAGTCCCACTAACAGTGTAAAAGTGTTATTATTTCTCCACATCCTCTCCATCACCTGTTGTTTCCTGACTTTTTAATGATCGCCATTCTAACTGGTGTGAGATGGTATCTCATTGTGGGTTTTGATTTGCATTTCCCTAGTGACTAGTGATGATGAGCGTTTTTTATATGTTGGCCGCATAAATATTTTCTTCTGAGAAGTGTCTGTTCATATCCTTCACCCATTTTTTGATGGGGTTGTTTTTTTCTTGTAAATTTGTTTAAGTTCCTTGTAGATTCTGGATATTAGCCTTTGTCAGATGGATAGAATGCAGACAGTTTCTCCTATTCTGTAGGTTGCCTGTTCACTCTGATGATAGTTTCTTTTGCTGTGCAGAAGCTCTTTAGTTTAATTAGACGAAATTTGTCAATTTTGGCATTTGTTGCCATTGCTTTTGCTGTTTTACTCATGAAGTCTTTGGCTCATAGGCTCATGCCTATGTCCTGAATGGTATTGCCTAGGTTTTCTTCTAGGGCTTTTACGATTTTAGGCCTTATGTTTAAGTCTCTAATCCATCTTGAGTTAATTTTTGTATAAGCTGTAAGGAAGGGGTACAGTTTCAGTTTTCTGTATATGGCTAGCCAGCTCTCCCAACCCCATTTATTAAATAGGGAATCCTTTCACATTGCTTTTGTCAGATTTGTCAAAGATCAGATGATTGTAGATGTGTGGCGTTATTTCTGAGGCCTCTGTTCTGTTCCATTGGTCTCTATATCTGTTTTAGTACCAGTACCATACTGTTTTAGTTACTGTAGTCTTGTAATATAGTTTCAAGTCAGGTAGCGTGATGCCTCCAGCTTTGTTCTTTCGGCTTAGGGTTGTCTTGGCAATGCAGGTTCTTTTTTGGTTCCATATGAACTTTAAAGTAGTTTCTTCCAATTCTGTGAAGAAAGTCATTGGTAGCTTAATGGGGATGGCATTGAATCTATAAATTACCTTGGGCAGTATGGCCATTTTCACAATATTGATTCTTCCTATCCATGAGCATGGAATGTTCTTCCATTTGTTTGTGTCCTCTTTTATTTCATTGAGCAGTGGTTTGTAGTTCTCCTTGAAGAGGTCCTTTACATCCCTTGTAAGTTGGATTCCTAGGTATTTTATTGTCTTTGAAGCAATTGTGAATGGAAGTTCATTCATGATTTGGCTCTCTGTTGATCTATTATTGCTGTATAGGAAAGCTTGTGATTTTTGCACATTGATTTTGTATCCTGAGACTTTGTTGAAGTTGCTTATTAGCTTAAGGAGCTTTTGGGCTGGGAAGATGGGATTTTATAAACATACAATCATGTCTTCTTCAAACGGAGACATTTGACTTCCTCTCTTCCTGTTTGAATACTCTTTATTTCTCTTGCCTGATTGCCCTGGTCAGAACTTCCAATAGTATGTTGAATAGGAGTGGTGAGAGAGGGCATCCTTGTCTTGTGCTGGTTTTCAAAGGGAATGCTTCCAGCATTTGCCCATTCAGTATGATATTGGCTGTGGGTTTTTCATAAATAGTTCTTATTATTTTGAGATACATTCCATCAATACCTAGTTTTTGAGAGTCTTTAGCATGAATGGGTATTGAATTTTTTTGAAGGCCTTTTCTGCATCTATTGAGATAATCATGTGGTTTTTGTCATTGCTTCTGTTTATGTGATGGATTACATTTATTGATTTGCATATGTTGAACCAGCTTTGCATCCCAGGGATGAAGCCAACTTGATTGTGATGGATAAGCTTTTTGATGTGCTGCTGGATTCATTTTGCCAGTATTTTATTGAGGATTTTCGCATTGATGTTCATTAGGGATATTAGCCTGAAATTTTCTTTTTTTGTTGTGTCTCTGCCAGGTTTGGGTATCAGAATAATGCTGGCCTCATAATATGAGTTAGGGAGGAGTCCCTCTTTTTCTATCGTTTGGAATAGTTTCAGAAGGAATGGTACCACCTGCTGTTTGTAACCCTGGTAGAATTTGGCTGTGAATCCGTCTGGTCTTGGGCTTTTTTTTTCTTTTCTTTTTCTCTTTTTTTGGTTTGTGGGCTATTAATTACTGCCTCGATTTCAGAACTTGTTATTGGTCTATTCAGGGATTCTACTTCTTCCTCGTTTAGTCTTGGGAGGGTGTATGTGTCCAAGAATTTATCAATTTCTTCTAGATTTTCTAGTTTATTTTTGTAGAGTTGTTTACAGTATTCTCTGATGGTAGTTTGTATTTCTATGGGATCAATGGTGATCTCCTTTTTATCATTTTTTATTGTGTTTATTTGATTCTTCTCTCTTTTCTTTATTAGTCTGGCTAGTGGTCTGTTTTGTTAATCTTTTTAAAAAGTCAGCTCCTGAATTCATTGATTTTTGGAAGGGTTTTTCGTGCCTCTATCTCCTTCAGTTCTGCTCTGATCTTAGTTATTTCTTGTTTTCTGCTAGCTTTTGAATTTGTTTGCTCTTGCTTCTCTAATTCTTTTAATTGTGATGTTAGAGTGTTGATTTTAGATCTTTCCCACTTTCTAATGTGGGCATTTGGTGCTATAAATTTCCCTCTAAACACTGCTTTAGTTGTGTCCCAGAGATTCTGGTATGTTGTGTCCTTGTTCTCATTGGTTTCAAAGAACTTATTTATTTCTGCCTTAATTTTGTTATTTACCCAGTAGTCATACAGGAGCAGGTTGTTCAGTTTCCATGTAGTTGTGCAGTTTTGAGTGAGTTTCTTAATCGTTAGTTCTAAGTTGATTGCACTGTGGTCTGAGAGACAGTTTGTTATGATTTCCATTCTTTTGCATTTGCTGAGGAATGCTTTACTTCCAATTATGTGGTCAATTTTAGAATAACTCTGACGTGGAGCTGAGAATGTATATTCTGCTGATTTGGTTTGGAGAGTTCTGTGGATGTCTATTAGGTCCACTTGGTCTAGAGCTGAGTTCAAGTCCTGAATATCCTTGTTAATTTTCTGTCTTGTTGGTCTAGTTTCTAATATTGACAGTGGGGTGCTAAAGTCTCCCACTATTATTGTGTGGGATTCTAAGTCTCTTTGTAGGTCTCTAATAACTTGCTTTGTGAATCTGGGTGTTCCTGTGTTGGATGTGTATATATATATATGATAGTTAGCTCTTCTTGTTGCATTGATCCCTTTACCATTATGTAATGGCCTTGTCTTTTTTGATGTTTGTTGGTTTAAAGTCTGTTTTATCAGAGACTAGGATTGCATCTCCTGCTTTTTTTTTTCCTTTCCATTTGCTTGGTAAATCTTCCTCCATCCCTTTATTTTGATCCTATGTGTGTCACTGCATGTGAGATGTGTCTCCTGAACACAGCACATCATTAGATCTTGACTCTTTATCCAATTTGCCAGTCTGTGTCTTTTAATTGGGGCATTTAGCCTATTTACATTTAAGGTTAATATTGTAATGTGTGAATTTGATCCTGTCATTATGATGCTAGCTGGTTATTTTTCCCATTAGGTGATGCAGTTTCCTCATAGTGTTGATGTTCTTTACAATTTGGTATGTTTTTGTAGTGTCTGTTAACTGTTTTTCCATTCCATATTTAGTGCTTCCTTCAGGAACTCTTGTAAGGCAGGCCTGGTGGTGACAAAATCTCTCAGCATTTGCTTTTGTCTGTAAAGGATTTTATTTCTCCTTCGCTTATGAAGCTTAGTTTGCCAGGATATGAAATTCTGGGTTGAAGTCTTTTCTTTAAGAATGTTGAATATTGGCCCCCACTCTCTTCTGGCTTGTAGGGTTTCTGCAGACAGATCCACTGTTAGTCTGATGGGCTTCCCTTTGTAGGTAACCCAGCCTTTCTCTCTGGTTGCCCTTAACATGTTTTCCTTTATTTCAACATTGGTGAATCTGATGATTATGTGTCTTGGGGTTGCTCTTCTCGAGGAGTATCTTTGTGTTCTCTGTATTTCCTGAATTTGAATGTTGGCCTGTCTTGCTAGGTTGGGGAAATTCTCCCAGATAATATACTGAAGAGCGTTTTCCAACTTGGCTCCATTCTCCCTGTCACTTTCAGGTATACCAATCAAATGTAGGTTTGGTCTTTTCACATAGTCCTATATTTCTTGGAGGCTTTGTTTCGTTCCTTTGCATTCTTTCATCTCCAATCTTGTCTTCACACTTTATTTCATTAAGTTGATCTTCAATATCTGATATCCTCTCTTTTGCTTGATCAACTTGGCTATTGATACTTGTGTATGCTTCACAAAGTTCTCATGCTGTTTTTCAGCTCCATCAGGTCATTTATGTTCTTCTCTAAACTGTGTAGTTATTCAGTTTAGAAAAGTGAAGTTTAGAGAGCCACTTCTGTGTGGTTATTCTAGTTAGCAATTTCTCTAATCTTTTTTCAAGGTTCTTAGCTTCCTTGCATGGGTTAGAACATGCTCCTTTTGCTCGGAGGAGTTTGTTATTACCCACCTTCTTAAGACTACTTCTGTGAATTCATCAAACTCATTCACTGTCCAGTTTTTTTCCTTTGCTGGTGAGGAATTGTGATCCTTTGGAGGAGAAGAGGTGTTCTGGTTTTTGGAATTTTCAGCCTTTTGCGTGATTTTTTTCTCATCTTCATGGATTTATCTAGCTTTGGTCTTTGATGTTGGTGACCTGTGGATGGGGTTTCTGTGTGGACATTCTTTTTGTTGATGTTGATGCTATTCCTTTCTGTATGTTAGTTTTCTTTCTGAGAGTCAGGTCCCTCTGCTACAGGTCTGCTGGAGTTTGCTGGAGCTCCACTCCAGACCCTGTTTGCCTGGGTATCACCAGCAGAGCCTGCAGAACAGCAAATATTGCTGCCTGTTCTTTCCTCTGGAAGCTTTGTCCCAAAGGGGCACCTGCCAGATGCCAACCGAAGCTCTCCTGTGTGAGGTATCTTTCGACCCCTGGTGGGAGGTGTCTCCCAGTCAGGAGGCACGGAGGTTAGGGACCCACTTGAGGAGGCATTCTGTCCCTTGGCAGAGCTCAAGCACTGTGCTGGGAGATCGACTGCTCTCTTCAGACCCAGCAGGCAGGAATGTTTAAGTCTACTGAAGCTGTGCCCACAGCTGCCCCTTCCCTCATGTGCTCTGTCCCTGAGAGATGGGAGTTTTATCTATAAGCCCCTGACTGGGGCTGCTGCCTTTCCTTCAGAGATGCCCTGCCCAGAGAGGAGGAATCTAGAGAGGCAGTCTGGCTACAGTGGCTCTGCCGAGCTGTGGTGGGGTCTGTCCAGTCCGAACTTCCTGGTGACTTTGTTTACAGTGTGAGGGAAAAACTGCCTACTCAAGCCTCAGTAATGGCAGATGCCTCTACCCCCACCAAGCTCTAGCATCCCGGGTTGACTTCAGACTGCTGTGCTGGCAGCAAGAATTTCAAGCCAGTGGATCTTAGCTTGCTGGGCTCTATGGGGATGGGATTCACTGAGCTAGACCACCTGGCTGCCTGGCTTCAGCCCCCTTTCCAGGGGAGTAAACTGTTCTGTCTCACTGATGTTCTAGGTGCCACTGGGGTGTGGAAAAAAAAAAAAAAAAAAGACTCCCGCAGCTAGCTCAGTGTCTGCCCAAATGGCCGCCCAGTTTTGTGCTTGAAACCCAATGCCCTGGTGGCATAGGCACCTGAGGGAATCTCCTGGTCTGTAGGTTGTGAATACTGTGGGAAAAGTGTAGTAGCTGGGCCAGAATGCACCATTCCTCATGGCACAGTCCCTCATGGTTTCCTTTGGCTATGGGAGGGAGTTCCCCGACCCCTTGTGCTTCCTGGATGAGGCAACACCCCTCTTTGCTTTGGCTCACCCTCCATTGGCTGCACCCACTGTCTAACCAGTCCCAGTGAGATGAGCTGTGTACCTCAGTTGGAAATGCAGAAATCACCCACCTTCTGCGTTGATCTCGCTGGGAGCTGCAGACTGGAGTGGTTCCTGTTCGGTAATTTTGCCAGCTACCCTCCTATTTATTAGTTTTGCACTATTTATTTGTATCATGTTTTAAAGGACTCACAGTATATAAATACAATGATATTACCTAGATAAACAAACGAATATTATCACTGAATTTTTGGTGTGTGTGTGTGTGTGTGTGTGTGTGTGTTCCTAGAAGGAAGCAGGGTGATATAATTGGGAATGTGTATATTTGTGGTCCCAAAGGCATTGCAAATGTTCTCTTATATATGTTAAATATATATTTTGCTAAGAAAGTATTTTTAAATGGCTTTTTTAAACTGGACTTATATATTCTTTTGTGTCCAGCTTTTCTGAGAGTAGTATCTTTGAAGTTGTTTGTAGAGTCAGTTTACATTTTGCTGCTTGTGCCTAGTATTCTACTGCATGAATAGGCTACTCATATGAATATTTATCTATTCTATTGTTGCTTGGAATTTGCATTATATCCTGTTTGGGACTACTTTGTATAAAGTGTCTGTGCACATTGTGGTATATATATCCTGGTGAAAATACACATTCATTTTTCCTAGGTATGTATGTAGGGGTGGAGTTGCTGAGTTACAGAATAGACAGAGAAGCTATACTTTTAAATAAATATTTGAGTTTTATCGTTATTAAGCAACTAGAAATTTTAGTCAATGACACGAGGGATGCTTTTGACACTAAAGTGACCAGAGGATATTATTTTTTTCTGTAAGTGAATTAAAATGTTGTAGAACATACTTAGGATTTTATCTATAGAGTGCAGAGTATAGATAATGAACAAATATAAATGGGCCATGGAAGGCCCATTTTTTTGGTTCCAGATTTAGTGAATACTGATTGTTAAGTAAAACAAATACTTTCCCATACAGCAGGGAAGTAACAATGGTGCCTTGAAAGTAATTTATTTCACATAGTATAATAATAGTAAGAATTGGTGTTGAACCCTCCTTACATCGTATTTCTTGATTATTCACTTCTGCAAGCAGTTTAGTTAATGTACTTCTTGTATGATACCATTTTCTGCATTTGCTTTAGATTTGTACAGGGGTGGTATTATTGTCACCTATCATCTAATTGTTGATGCTAAATTCCACTGTTTATAGAACCAATGAAGGAAAAATAATGGCAGTCAGAGAAAACATGTTATCAAATGAACATTATATTTTGTTCCATTAGGAAATAAACATGACCCATTCTCAGCATCAAAGTTTACTTATATTCATCAAGAAACAATTATGTCATCAAAGTTCACATAGCTACAAGCTTAAAGAAATGATCACTGTGTTTTAGCTTTGCTTAAATGGACATCCAAATGAAGTGATGAAATCAAAATGCTTAAGCACCGTCAGTGTTGAGAGTAGCACCGTAAAGAGAAGGATATTACTTAAAGGAGAATGAAGCCAGTGATAAGAAGAGGTCCTAATTTCTGAGTGCTTACTCTGTGCTATGTAATCTTGAAGTGGATTGTCTAATTTTCACAAATACGAACAGATATTCTGTGTTTTAATGATGCTACTGGGGTATAAGAAATACACATTTGGCTGTGGAAACTGATGAAGCTTAGAATTAGGTCTTGACGCTTTAAAGTCCAAAAGTAGCCCTCTTTACACCTTTGTTGTAGATGCAATTCACAGATGGTTTAATTTTTGTGGACAATAATTTTGGTAAAGATATTTGTGGCTTAAAAATAGCCTGATAACTGTGAAAGATTTCATTCTTCTTTTGTTCTTCCTTCTCTTTTTCCTCCTCCTCATTTTGCATTATCACCATCATTGTAATCAGTATATATGAATGGTAGAACATGGTATTCTCTACAAAATGAGGTTTGCCTGCACAGTCATTTTAAAAAGGACAGTAATTAAAAACATATAAAATGGCTAACTGCTATGGTATGTCAACTGTAGCTTGGTTCTCTCTGACTGCTTTCTGATGAGACTCAAACAGGCTAAGAGAGAGATTGTAATCTAAAAGTAATATAGAATTCCATTTGGAAAAATAGTCAGCATTTCTTTTTAAGTTTAAAGAAAGGAAACTATTAAAAATTGTATGAAGAGAAGCAAAAAAGTTTCCTTTTGTGATTTTTTTTAAATACAGATATACTAAATTTTCAGGTACTTCTTCTAAATTCATTGTGTAAGTTGTATATACATGATGTATTATATACATACTTATAGTAATACATTACTATACTATAGATTATCTCAAGTAGTAGCATATATATATAAAGTTATGTGTGTGCATATATGTGTGGATCTATGTGTGTGTAGTTATGTAGTAGTAATTTTGGAAGTGTCTGAAAAAAATATATAATGCAAAAAGTAACCTAATCACCATCTAGAAGTAACTAAAAATATATGTTGGATAAAATGTTGTCGTTGTATATACCAACTAGATTGTATTACTGCAGATAGAACTCTAGGCAAAATATTAGTTTCTTATTATTCAAAATATCATTTTATAACTCTTTGGTAAAAGTGTCTATTAAGCGAATTCCATTTCCTACGTTCCTATTTGCTGTATACCTCAGATCTCATTTATAGAACATGTACTTTTTTCCAGGTATTGTTTTATAAGGAAAAATAAGGCATAACTTTTTACTTTTGGGTTCACAATTTAGGGTGAGAACTGGAGAAACAAATGGTGTCCACGGTGTAGTAAATTATATCAGGTAGTTAGAAAAAGGTGCAAATGATGCCTTGGGCGAACAGAAAAGAAGTCCAATGGCAAGGATGCTTGGAGATCTAAGACACGTTCTTAATACATAACAGTGGTACCAACCAAGGTCAAGTGAGTGCACCTGAGGTGACATGTGACATGCTCCATTAGGGTGCCAAAAAGCAAACTGATAGAAAATATTCTTTTTAAATGACAAGATAATAAAAACACAATCAGATACTTTGAGGTTTAAACATATTTTTAAAAAATTCTTCAAAGACACTTTTTCTTTCGTTTTTTCTATCTTCAATCATTTTTTCTCCATTGGCTTTTTCTTCTTAGTCTCTAAAAACTCCCAATCAGCCACAATATAAACAATCACAAAACAGAAAAAAATAACCATTTACCAGGATCTCCAGAAGGTCCCAGGCTTACATTGTCCCTTTATCTCCCTATAGCTATCTAAAGTGCGATATGGATTCTCAGATGGTCACTTAAGCATGAGCAAATAATGCCAGAGCACAAATGTCCCAACATAGTGGGCTTATTTTATTGGGGTTTCCCAACTCATAAATCTGAGCCTGATAATTCTTCACTGTCTTGTTGCCTCTTTGATGTTTTAAAGCTTTTTAAAGTTCCCTCTTTAACAGAGATGGTGTATATAACCCAATTCGCCATTATCAGTAGACAGTTTTAACCTCTGCAAATTAGAGTTTCCTACCCAAACTCCATCCCCCCAACCTCCCAGACCTGCCACACACACTTAAATTTAAAGACTAGTTTTTCCTTGTATTTTCTCTGACAAGACCTAATATTTACAAACCATCATATTAAAATATCCATGAATAATCGTAGATTCCTTTCTGAACCTCACTTTTTCATTCTTTCTAATTTAATTGGTCATGAATTCCTTGAGATTCTACACTCTAGTTGTCATATACCTTTATTCTTTCTCCATCTTCATTACTGCAACCTCAGGTTTTGACTTCACAGACTTCTCTCATTCAGGCACTCATCACCTCTGCCATGCCCTTATAAAAGACTGTGGTACTAGAAGTTCTTTGAATGAAACAAGCTCCCTTCCTCTTCCCCTGGTCTGCATATATTTTTCTTCTTCTTGGAATGTCGTTACTCACTGTCTCACTTGTAAACATATACTCAGTCCTCAGTTGTCAAATCGGATCTCTCTGAGGTGTTTCTTCTCCTTACTCCTCATACCTACTATTTCCTGGCCCAAAGATGTTTGTCTAAAATATCCTTCAACTAAAATTATACTTCAGAAGTCTATATGTTGTGAAAGACCCAGCTCAAATTTGATCTCATTAGAAATGTCTCCCATTAGTGGATATCAAGGATTCTCACATTGTGATCCACAGACAAGTAGCATGAGCACATGCAAAAATGATAGAAATGCAAAATCTCAAGCCACACAACAAAATTAATGTATCAGAATTGCTGGAGGTTTGTGTTTTAACAAAATCCTGAGGAAATTCTGATGTGGGTTAAGCTTGAGAAACATCAATATACAATATTTTTCTCCTTCTCTGTGCTTTTACAGCAACTTTCATACATCTTCAATTGTCACATTTACTGTATTATTTTCAGGCCTCTGAGCCCAAGCCTGCACGTGTACATCCAGATGGCCTGAGGCAACCAAAAAGTACAAAAGAAGGGAAACAGCCAGCTCCTGTCTTAACTGATTGACCAACCTTACGACATTCCATTATGATTTGTTCCTGCCCTGTCCCAACTGATCAATCTTTCAACCTCGTGACATTCTTCTGGACAATGAGACTTATGATCTCCCCACCGTGCACCTTGTGACCCCCACCCCTGCCCGCAAGAGAAAAACCCGCTTTAACTGTAACTTTCCACTGCTTACCCCATTTCTATAAAACTGCCCCATCCCTAACTCCCTTCCCTGACTCCTTTCTTAGACTCAGTCCACTTGCACCCAGGTGAATAAACAGCCCTGTTGCTCACAAAGAGCCTCTTGGTGGTCTCTTCACACAGACGCTCATGACATTTTGGTGCCATGATTCAGATCAGGGGAACTCCCTTGGGAGATCAATCCCTTGTCCTCCTGTTCTTTGCTCTGTGAGAAGGATCCACCTATGACCTCGGGTCCTCAGACCAACCAGCCCAAGGAACATCTCACCGATTTTAAATCGGGGAAGTGGTCTCTTTTTACTGTCTTCTCCGACCTCTCTCACTATCCCTCAACCTCTTTCTCCTCTCAATTTCTGTACCACCCTTCAACCTCTCCCTTCCCTTAATTTCAGTTCCTTTTCTTTTCTGGTAGAGACAGAAGAGACACGTTTTATCTGTGAACCCGAAACTCTGGCGCCAGTCACGGACTCAGGAAGACAGTCTTCCATTGCTGTCTAATCGCTGTGGGGATGCCTGCCTGATTATTCACTCACATTTCAGAGGTGTCTGATCACTGCAGGGACGCCTGCCTTGATCCTTCACCTTGATGGCAAGCACCACCTCCTCTGGGTGGCAAATATCACCACCTACTTCTGTGTCTCTACCCTCTCTTTTCTCTGGGCTTGTGTCCTTCACTATGGGCAACCTTCCACCCTCCATTCCTCCTTTTTCTCCCTTAGCCTGTGTTCTCAGAAACTTAAAACCTCTTCAACTCTTGCCTGACCTAAAACCTAAGCTTCTTATGTTCTTCTGCAACACAGCTTGGCCCCAGTACAAACTTGATAATGGCTCTAAATGGTAAAAAATGGCACTTTCGATTTCTCCATCCTACAAGACCTAGATAATTTTTGTCAAAAAATGGGCAAATGGTCTGAGGTGCCTTACGTCCAGGCATTTTTCATTCTTCATTCCCTCCCTAGTCTCTGTTCCTAATGCGACTGGTCCCAAATCCTCCTCCTTTCCCTCCTGCCTGTCCCCTCAGTCCCAACCCCAAGTGTCGCTGAGTCTTTTCAATCTCCCTTTTCTACCAACCCATCTGACATCTCCCCTCCTCCCCAGACTTCTCCTCCTCAGGTCACTCCCTGCCAGACTGAATCAGGCTCCAATTCTTCCTCAGCCTCCGCTCCTCCACCCTATATTCCTTCTATCACCTCACCTCCTCACACCCAGTCTGGCTTGCAGTTTTGTTCTGTGACTAGCTCTCCCCCACTTGCCCAACAATTTCCTCTTAGAGAGGTGGCTGGAGCTAAAGGCATAGTCAGGGTACATGTGCCCTTTTCTCTATCAGACCTTTCCCAAATCAGCCAGCGTTTAGGCTCTTTCTCATCAGACCCCACTAAATATATATAGGAATTCCAATATCTAACTCTGTCCTACAATTTAACCTGGAGTGACTTAAATGTCATCCCAACTCCTACCCTCTCCACAGATGAACGGGAAAGACTTTTTTCTCTAGCCCAATCTCATGCTGACAACCGCCAGCTTCCCATAAGCTGGAAGACTCCAGGAAGTCATTAGAGCAGTTCCCCGAGAGACTCCCCAATGGAACTATCAGGCAGATTCCCCAGATATAGCTAGGTGAGATTACATGGTTTCCTGCCTGGTTGAAGGGCTTAAAAAGGCAGCTTACAAAGCTGTTAATTATGACAAACTTAAAGAAATTACCCAAGGTAAAGACAAAAATCCAGCCCAGTTCATGGCTCATTTGGCAGCAACCCTGAGATGCTTTACAGACCTAGACCCTGAAGGGTCAGAAGGCTGTCTCATTCTCAATACACATTTTATCACTCAGTCAGCTCCTAACATTAGAAAAAAGCTTCAAAAATTGGAATCCAGCCCTCGAACCCCACAACAGGAATTATTCAACCTCGCCTCCAAGGTGTACAGTAATAGAGAGGAGGCAGCCAGACGGAATGCATTTCTGATTTACAATTACTTGCCTCTGCTGTGAAACAAAACCCAGCCGCACCTCCAGCACACAAGTACTTCAAAACACCTAAGCCACAGTGGTCAGGCACTCCTACAGGACCTCCTCCCTCAGGATCGTGCTTCTAGTGCCAGAAATCTGGCCACTGGGTCAAGAATGCCACAGCCTGGGATTCCTCCCAAGCTGTGTCCCATTTGTGCAGGGACCCACTGGAAATCAGACCACCCAGTTCACCCAGTAGCCACTCCTAGAACCCCTAAATCTCTGGCCCAAGGCTCTCTGACTGACTCCTTCTCAGATCTGCTCAGCTTAGCAGCTGAAGACTGATGCTGCCTGATCGCCTTGGAAGCTCCCTGGACCATCACAGGCGCCGAGCTTTGGGTAACTCTCATGGTGGAGGGTAAGTCCATCCCCTGTGTAATCAATATAGGGGCTACCCACTCCACATTACCTTCTTTTCAAGGGCCTGCTTCCCTTGCCCCCATAACTGTTGTGGGTATTGACAGCCAAGCTTCAAAACCCCTTAAAACTCCCCCACTCTGGTGCCAACTTGGACAACATTCTTTTATGCACTCTTTTTTAGTTATCCCCACCTGCCCAGTTCATTTATTAGGTCAAGACATTTTAACCAAATTATCTGCTACCATGACTATTCTTGGACTACAGTCATATCTCATTGCCACCCTCCTTCCCATCTCAAAACCGCCTGCAGGACCCTCCCCATTGGGTTCACCATTCCAGAATAGAGCTGTGTCCATCGGACAGCCAACCTGATCTCTCCTCTTCCTCCTGGATGTCGCAAGTACTCTCCCCTACTTTCCTTAAACTCACTGAAAAACAGTAATAACCCTTATGAGCCTAATACATTCCTTTATTCTATTAGGTCTATTCATCCTTATCCTATTTTTTTACAGCAGGGCTCTATGCAGTCACCCCCACTACCTGGACTGAGCCCCCAAAACTTGTCATCCCTACTGTCTTCTGTCTAGTCATACTCTGATTCACCATTCTCAACTACTCATAAATGCCCTGCTCTTGTTTACACTGCTGGTTTACACTATTTCTCCAAGTCATCACAGCTGATATCTCCTGGTGCTATCCCCAAACCGCCACTCTTGACTCCCTCTTGGAGTGGATTGATGATCTTTGCTGGCAGGGCACCCTCCAGTACTTTCACCCTGATGAAGTTATGTTGTTTACTTTTATACTCACTCTTATTCTCATTCCCATTCTTATGCCACCCTCTACCTCTCCCCAGCTGTCTCCACCACACCGTCAATCTCTCTCACTCTCTCCTTGCCGTTTCTAATCCCTCCTTAGCAAACAGTTGCTGACTTTGCATTTCCCTTTCTTCCTGCGCCTACACAGCTGTCCCCACCTTACATACAGACTGGGCAACATCTCCTGTCTCCCTACACCTCCGAACTTCCTTTAACAACCCTCACCTTTACCCTCTTGAAGAACTTCTTTACTTTCTGGACAGGTCCAGCAAGACCCCCCCCAGACATTTCTCATCAGCAAGCTGCCGCCCTTCTCTGCACTTACTTAAAAAACCTTTCTCCTTATATCAACTCTGCTCCCCCCATATTTGGACCCCTCACAACACAAACTACTATTCCTATGGCCACTCCTTTATGTATCGCTCGACAAAGACCCACTGGAATTCCCCTGGGTAACCTTTCACCTTCTCGATGTTCCTTCACTCTTCATCTCCAGAGCCCAACTACACACATCACTGAAGCAATTGGGGCCTTCCAGCTCCGTATTACAGATAAGCCCTCTATCAATACTGGCAAACTTAAAAACATTAGCAGTTATTATTGCTTAGGAAGACACTTACCCTGTATTTCACTCCATCCTTGGCTACCTTCCCCTTGCTCGTCAGACTCTCCTCCCAGGCCCTCTTCTTGTTTGCTTATGCCCAGCCCCGTAAATAACAGTGAAAGGTGGCTTGTAAACACTAGACATTTTCTCATACACCATGAAAATTGAACTTGCTCCTCTAAGCAGTTACCCCATCAGTCCCCATTAACAACCACTGATGGCTGTCGCCCTACCTGGATCCCTAGGAGTGTGAGTACAAGACACTTCTTTTAGTGCTCCTTCTCATCTTTTTATTTTGTATTTCTAGTTTTGCCTTGCACAAGGTCTCTTCTTCCTCTGTGGATCTTCTACCTACATGTGTCTACCTGCTAATTGGACAAGCACATGCACACTAGTTTACCTTACTCCCAAAATTCAATTTGCAAATGAGACCAAAGAGCTTCCTGTTCTCCTCATGACACTGACAGGACAAAAAAGGGTTATTCCACTAATTCACTTGCTTGTTGGTTTAGGACTTTCTCCCTCCACTATTGCTCTCAGAACTGGAATAGCAGGCATTTCAACCTCTGTCACGACCTTCTGTAGCTTCTCTAATGACTTCTCTGCTAACTTTGCAGACATATCACAAACTCTATAAGTCCTTCAGACCCAGATTGACTCTTTAGCTGCAGTTGTCATCCAAAACCGCCGAGGCCTTGACTTACCGCTGGAAAAGGAGGACTTTGTACATTTTTAAATGAAGAGTGCTGCTTTTAGCTAAATCAGTCTAGCCTGGTATATGACAATATAAAAAACTCAAGGATAAAGCCCAAAAACTCACCAACCAAGCAAGTGATTATGCTGAACCCCTTTGGGCACTCTCTAATTGGACATCCTGAGTCCTCCCAATTCTTAGTACCCTGGTACCTGTTTTTCTCCTTCTCTTATTTGGGCCTTGTGCCTTCCATTTGGTTTCTCATTTCATACAAAACCACATTCAGACCATCACCAATCATTCTGTATGACAAATGCTACTTTTAATAACCCCACGGTACCATCCTCTGTCCCAAGATCTCCCCACAACCTAAACTCCTTTTCCATGTAACTCATTATAAAATTTTCTTTAACATGTCCATGCAGACCCTAATCCTGCTTGAAGCAGCCCTGAGACACATCGCCCATTGTCCCTCTCTACCATCCCCACCAAAAAAAATTTGCCGCCCCAATACTTCACCACTATTTTGTTTTATTTTATTTATTAATATAAGAAGACAGGAATGTCAGGCCTCTGAGCCCAAGCCTGCATGTATACGTCTAGATGGCCTGAGGCAACCAAAAAGTACAAAAGAAGGGAAACAGCCAGCTCCTGTCTTAACTGATTGACCAACCTTACGACGTTCCATTAGGACTTGTTCCTGCCCTGTCCCAGTTGATCGATCAACCTCGTGACATTCTTCTTCTGGACAATGAGTCTTCGGATCTCCCCACCATGCACCTTGTGATCCCCACCCCTGCCCGCAAGAGAAAAACCCACTTTAACTGTAACTTTCCACTGCTTACCCCAGTCCTATAAAACTGACCCAACCCTCACTCCTTTCACTGACTCCTTTCTCTGACTCAGCCTACTTACACCCAAGTGAATAAACAGCCTTGTTGCTCACACACAGTCTCTTGGTGGTCTCTTCACACGGATGTGTGTGACAATTATATTATAATTATTATTTAGTTATTTACTTAAACATTTTACCATTTCTTTTATTGGTGGTGATGAGCACAAAGGAAAATTCAACCCATAACAGTACTCTTTGCAGCCCCTTTGTTTTCACCACCTTCACTACCTGCTGGTCAATGGCCAAAACTGATCTACATTCATGTACTTACCAGCACTGAGAAAAATGAGCAGTCTATAAGGTCAGTGTAAAAAAGATTCATATTTTCCTCACAGGTCAGAAGGAACAACATGGGCAAGAATCTGAATTCTCTCTGCACAAAAAGTGCAGCACTCCTGAGGAGCTGAAGGTTGAGTGAACAGGGAGTGAAAGTGCAGAAAGGATTCCGATTCTGCACTTTTTGGCGACCTCATCACTAATGCCTGCTTCAGGCCTCCCAGCTTGATGGTAATGATGGTGCCAGGAGTAAACTGCATTGTATTGTTCTTCCCCAGATTCATTCACTCTGTATTGAAAGACTTCAATGCCAGTTTGACAATGGGAGCAACTCACCATGGAGTCGTGTACTTCACCAGACCTATGAAGAATGGCCAATCTGTCATTTCACAGTAGTGCTGCTTTTGGTAAATTTATGGCACTGAAGAGGTTCAGGAATCTGCTTGACCATTTCTCAAATAACCTCAAAATGGTTGTTTCATTTGGTCCTGGTAATCTCTCAAGAATGTAACCAAGGCATGAATGAGAGAAGTAAAATGTTAGGGCCAAATACTAAATCAGAGCACATGTGCAATTACTGATGGGTCTGTCACGGCAGACACATTTCTTGAAAAAACCCTTAGGTTGAGCAAAACCAACTTGCTTTCTTTCTAATGCACTGGATATCCTTTAAAACAGCCAATGTCTTGTGAGACAAGACCATCTTGCCTCCCAAGGCATCGTGTTGGTCACTGAAAGGTTCCTTGGTTCCTGGCATTGGAATCTCGATCTATGTACATAAAGTCTTCAGTTTCTCAGGGAGTCAGGCACCCCAGAACGCTCACCATTACATCATGGAACCTCACCCTAAAATCACTCTCAAAGTTCTGAACAAAAACATGGCTTGTTTTCAGTGGACATTGGCTGTTTTAAAGGATATCCAGTGCATTAGAAAGAAAGCACGTTACCCACAGGAGGATCTTACTGTGCTCGTAGTGGGGTTTGATGACCTCTCAGATCTGTCCCCATTGCCTGCCCATGGTGCTGGAAATCAGTCTGAATGCCTTCTGTGGAATCCTTGCGACTGGCCTTCTTGGAAATTGGAAATTGTTGTTACTGGTGCCACTTGGGGTGCCTTTTTGTTGGGCATGTGTGAGTCCTCTCAGGGCTGCTTACAGTCATTCTGGTGGAAGGCGTGTAATATGTGAACTCTCACTTACCAGGTTGTTCCCCCATTTACAACAGGGGAGTGAAAGGATCATTCCATGATGACCAGATTAAAATGGCGTATCTGTGAGGCTGATTGCTCCTTTGAGCAATGCCTTTTGAACTCCTCTATATTCCCTTGTGTATGATGCTTGTTTTGATGGCAGTGAGCATGCCATGCTGAGGGTCCCAGTTGGGGGTTTTCGGCATGTTCAAATTACTCCTCTTGTGAGACAACAAAAAGGCACCCCAAGTGGCACCAGTAATAGACAGGCAATGCGGACGAACCCATGAAGTCACCAACCAACTTTCAAAACAGAGTGGGATTCTCCCAGCCTTACCATTCTGTAATGTACTGGATAGTCCTCCAAAAGCAAATGTGCATTGAAGAGAAGCCACCGATGGTACCAAATCTGGGTAATAATTGTCACAAGTGCCCTGGAGTGCAGCTCTCCTGAGGAACTGAAGGCTGAGTGAACAGGGAGTGAGTTTCTAAGGCCAGGCACAGAGCAACCTTCCAGTACCCATTTCAAAACCCTGCGAGGGATGAGGGTCTTGCCTCCCACGAGGAACAGTTTGTATTTACACAGCACTACTGAGAGGAAGCTCTGTATCTACATGGAATCCCTGCACAGCACGTTCACTGAAATCGAAATAAGCATCATACAGGAAGGCAGCCCAGAGGAGTTTTTAAAGCATTCTTATATCAGGACAATCAGCCCTGAGATTGCTGTATCCATTCACCACAACTTGCTGGAACAGCAATCCCATAGTTTTCTGAAGAGGCATTCCGGGTGACTGTCCCGGACCACTGGCAGGCAATGTGGGAAGACTTGGAAATTGTTGGCCGTGGTTCCAACCATCCCGGGGCTGATTGTCCCATTTTAAAAGTGCCTTCAAAACTGCTCTGGATTGTTCTCTTGCATGATACTTGTTTTGGTGGCAATGAAGTTGCCACGCAGGGATTTCATGCAGAGTTTTTTCTCAGGAGTGTTCAGTATGTTCGGACAACTTGTCATGTGAGGCAAGATCCTGTTGCCTCTCAGGATCATGTATTGGTCACTGAAGGGCTGCTTGGTTCCTGTCAGTAAAACCTCGCTGTCTCTTCAGTCAGCCTTCAATGTCTTAGCAGTGATGAGTCCTGGGGCCCTTGCTACAGTTAATTTCAAGGAACTGCACAACAGGTGTCTTCAGTTCAATGCACATTGGCTTCTTTAGGGGTATCCAGTGCATTAGGAAGCAGGTTATCCATAGGAGGATCGTCCTCTGCTAATAACGGCGGCCAGTGGCCACCCGGGTCTGTCCTCATTGACTGCCTATGGTGCTGGAAGTCACCCAGAATGCCTTTTTGGGAATCTGGGGTTAGGGTTCCTGTAAATTTGGGGGATGGGTACAGAAATCCCAAGGCTGATTGTACTGTTTCAATAACGCATTCAACATGTCTCTGGGTTGTCCTTTTGTATGATGCTCGTTTGATGGCAATGAACACGTTATGCTGATGGTCCCAGGCATAGCTTCCTTTTGGGAGCTTTCAGTACATTTTAATTACTTGTCACATGAGACTATACTGTCTCGACTCTTAGGATCAGGTGTCGGGTCACTCAAATGTTTCCTGGTTCCCATCATTGGAAACTCGCTCTATGTTCACACAAGCTCTGGCTTGTCAAGAGTGATGTACCCCAGTCACTCATTACATTTGCTTTCAAGGTCCTGAATAAGAGGTGGCTTCTGTTCAATGACCATTTGCTTTCTTAGGGGTGTCCTCTGCACTAGAAAGCATGTTAATCAAAGGAGGACCCTACCCTGCTTCTAACAGTGGTTGATAACCTGTCTGGTCTGTTGCCACTGTCCACCCATGGTGCTTGAAAGTCACCTGGAATGCCTCTTTTGCAAACCATGGGATTTCTGTTGCTGAAAGTGGTGGTAAATGGGTATAGCAATCTCAGGGCTGATTGTTGTGGTATAAGAATGCTTCGAAAATTCCTCTGGGTTGCCCTCTTGTATGATGCGTCTTTCGGTTTCAGTGAACGTGCCACGCAGGAATTTCATGCAGATGCAGAGCTTCCTCTCAGGAGTGCTGTTTAAGTGCAGACTGTTCCTCATGAGAGGCAAGACCCTCTTCCCTCACAGGGTCCCAGAATGGTCACTGAAAAGTTGCTCTGTGTCTGGCCTTAGAAACTCGCTCCCTGTTCACTCAGTCTTCAGTTCCTTAGGAGTGCCGCACCTCCCGGGCACTTGTGACAATCAGTGTCCAGATTTGGGACCACTGGTCTCTTCAATGCCTATTTGCTTTTGGGGGCTATCCAGTGCATTACAGAATGGTAAGCCTGGAAGGATCCCACTCTATTTCGAAAGTCAGATGGTGAATTCTCAGATTGGTCCCCATTGTCTGTCGTTTTACCAGGTGCCACTTGGAGTGCCTTATTTTTTGTTACTTTCCTTTTGGAAACTTTGGGATTGGCAGTCTTCTCAATTGCTGGGCATACATGCAGCCCTGTCAGGGATGCTTACAGTCATTCTGGTGGAAGGTGTGTAAGATGTGAACTGTCACTTACCAGGATGTTCCCCCATTTACAGCAGGGGAGTGAAAGGTCATTCCATGATGACCAGATTAAAATGGCATATCTGCGAGGCTGATTGCCCCTTTGGATAATGCCTTTTGAACTCCTCTTTGCTTCCCTTGTGTATGATGCTTGCTTTGATGGCAATCAGCATGCCATGCTGAGGGTTCCAGGCCTAGTTTTCCGTTGGATGTTTTCAGCATGTTCAAATTACTCCTCTTGTGCGATGGGACTGTCTTGCCTCCCAGGGCATCATGTTGGTCACTGAAAGGTTCCTTGTTCCTGGCATTGGAAGCACGCTCTGTGTCCACAGAGTCTTCAGTTCCTCAGTGGTGAGGCACCACAATCACTCTTTATAATTATTCTCAAGGTCCTGAACAAAAACGTGGCTTGTATTCAGTGCACACTGGCTGTTTTAGGGGTATCCCATGCATGAGAAAGCATGTTAAGCACAGGAGGATCCTACTGTGCTTGTAAGGGTGGTTCATAATGTCTAGGGTTTTTCTCCATCACCTGCCCAGTGTACTGGAAGTCACTCAGAATGCTTTCTGTGGAATCTTTGCAGTTGACCTTCTTGGAAATTGTTTGGCGTGGGTACAATAATCTTGGGGCTGATTGTATTAAGAGTGCTTTATAAACTCTTCTGGGTTGTCCTCTTACATGATGCTTGAATTTCTTTTGTAAAACCTGTTCAGTAAGTTTAGCCTCATGCCTATTATGTTTTCTGGCTTAGAGTTCAGCTATGTTCACTCCAGACTTTTAGCCCTATGTTCATTCTTTTCTAAGCTGATTTTCACCATTGGCCTGTATTTTCTGTAGGCCAAGAATAAACAAAAAAGTGGAAGCTCCACAGGTGTGTGTTAGGAAGATGTCAGTGTCTTTGTGCAGATGTTTTTTATGAAAAAATTATTCTCCTGTGCTCACTTATTCAAATTGATGCTAGACTTCTCACCAAAGTTATTTATTATTTATTTCTAGGTAGTGGTTAACAGCTTCTTTTTGTCAACGAATTGCTTATTCAAGGGTTTTCATGTGCTTGAGAAAATATTATGTGCTCACGAGACTCCTGTTGTCCTCAGGAAGCTTGATGACCTCTTCTTTAAGGCCAGATTGCATTTCATTCACATTTAAGGCATTTAAATTGCTGTTCTTAGAATCTAGCCCTAAATTATCAGCCACTCACCAGTCCTTGGAAAATTGTGCAATGTTTCATTTCAGAGTAGAGCTGCTTCAGATTTTCCTTACTGTCTCTAAGGATGTTACGTCATTGAATCTATCCTTTCTGTTTCAGCACTGGATACTTGCTCTATTTGTCTTCTGCTGGATGCAATGCCATTTAATTGAAAGGAATGTGCCTGGGTTTGAATTCATTCAAAAAGATTCCCCAGGCTTTACTAACACTGTATCCAAATACATCATCTGCTGCTCAAGGAGGCCCACATTCAATGTTAATGTTCTTTACCAGTCTTTGAAATAATGACAGTGTATCATATTATGGTAGAGCTTTGTAGTACTCCATTTTGTGCTGCTAGAAAGGAATACCAGAGGCCAGGTGATTTATAAAGTTAAGAGGTTTATTTTGGTTCATGGTTCTGTAGACTGTACAAGAAGCATGGCATCAGCATCTGCGTTAGGCAAGGACCTCAGGAAGCTTTTACTCATGGCAGAAAGCAACAGGGGGCAGGCATGTCACATGGCAGGAGATGGAGCGAAATAGAGGAAGTGCCAGGCTCTTTATAAAAGCCAGATCTCTTGGTAACTGATAGGGTGAGAACTCACTCATTTCAGCACCAAGGCATTCATGAGGGATCCATCCCTACAACCCTAGCACTTTCCATCAGGCCTTACCTCCAACAATGGAGATCACATTTCAACATGAGATTTGGAGGGGACAAACATCATTCTACACCATATCAAGGTTCTTCTGGGTTTTTGCAGAGACCACAAAAAAAAAAAAAAAAATTAAAGATTCATGACAGTGAATCAGTTCTCATCTCATAAATGCACGTAAACAACTCTCCTGTAACAATTTTCCGAT
Organism: Colobus angolensis palliatus; assembly: GCF_000951035.1. NCBI lineage: Eukaryota > Metazoa > Chordata > Mammalia > Primates > Cercopithecidae > Colobus > Colobus angolensis. Next base: position 5,367,148 of record NW_012114489.1, on the reverse strand, counting down.
TGAAGTATGGCCAATGGCAATAATGTTGCTTGGATTACCTTGCTCTACAAAGCTCTCCTTAAGCCTCACTTGCCCTGTATTCAATTCCTTTTATTGCTGTTTCACACAGGCTATAATCAGCTGTGAATTCATGTAATACACTATTCCTCAGAAGACTGTACAGTCTTTCATTTCATTTATGTTTGCGTCTGGTATTCCTCAAAGTCCCAAAGTTACATTCTGCCCATGAATCTGAATCATTTCTGCTGAGTGTGTCTGGTGACTTTTCTTGTAACCCCCTGTTGTATACCTCGTAACTTGATGGATATGATGAGACCTTAAAGAGATCTATTGAATTACTCACCCGAGCATCACTCACTTTTTTGTCATCCCCTACATGGTCTGTTGGACAGTCACTAGAACTGATCTTTTGTTTCCATCCTTCATCTGCTTTGGGAACAGTGACTCTTGTATCACATCAATGCAGTGCTGCTTCAGAGTTCATCATAGTCCTGTAGGAATTGTATTGAGGTTGAATTCTTTTTTCTCAAAGCACTTGACATCCTGTCTTCTAAGTTTCCACCCTAAGCTGACAAGCTTGAAGGCAATGAAAGTGCCTGGCTCAGATTGAGTTGATGGTTTTTGATTTTTTTTTTCATGTTTTATCACTCTGTTGCCCATGTAGAAGTGCAATGACATGATCATAGCTCACTGCAGCCTCAAACTCAGGGGCTCAAGCAAATCTCCTGCCTTGACCTCCCAAAGTGCTGGGATTACAGGTGTGAGTCGTTGGGCCTGGCCTTTTTAAAAAATGTTTACTGCTTTACTGTAAAGAATATTACAAAGGATACCGTTGAAGAGATGCATAGGGCTTGGAATGGGGGAAGAGGCACAGAGTTTCCATGCACTTCCTGGGAGCACCACCCCCAAAGAACCTCCATATGTTTAGCTATCTGGAAGCTCTCCGAACTTGTCTCTTGGGTGTTTATGGAGGCCTCATTATGTAGGCATAATCAATTAAACCATTGGCCATTGGTGATAAATTTGCCTTCAGTTCTCAGAGGTTGGGGGGATGGTGGCCGAAAACCCCAACCCTCTAGTCATGCCTTTGTCTTTCCAGTAACTGTCTCCATCCTGAAGCTACCAGTCAACATTAGCATACAAAAAGACAAAACCTTGGAGATTCCAAGGATTTTAGGAGTTGTATGCCAGGAAATAGGGGCAAAGAGCTAAGCATATTTCCCAATATCACCAGTATTTGAACCCAGAGAATCCCTTACATCAAAAGAACATACAACTCAAAAGAGACTGCCACATTACTAGAATCCCACTTAAACATTAATAATTAGTCCAGTACATCATATTGTATTATTGTCTCCCGTGGTAAGGCCACTCAGGTTTTCTAGCTTTCTTTCACTCTTGTCAGGTTCCAAAAGCAGGAGTGGTGTTCGCAAACAGCTTCATCCATTCAGGCATCTGTTATAATTGAGCTAAGAGACAATGTCATCTCTTGCTCTGAGTCCCTTTCAAGGTGTTAATGTAATTGTAGCAGGAGGAGCAGCAGACAAAACCTGTCGGACACGGAGCTGTAGAAGGAAGGGCTTTATTCAGCTGGGAGCATCGGCAAGCTACTGCCTTAAAATCCGAGCTCCCCATGTGCACAATTTCTGTCCCTTTTAAGGACTCACAACACTAAAGATTTCACATGAAAGGGTCGTGATTGATTTGAGCAAGCAGGGGGTACGTGACAGGGCCTGCATGCACTGGTGGTCAGAGTGAAACAGAACAGGGCAGGGAGTTTCACAATGTTCTTCTATACAATGTCTGGAATCTATGAATAACATTGGTTTCTAAGTTATGAGTTGATTTTTAACTACTGGGTTTAGGCCAGGCAGGCCCAGGCCTGGTTTCGGGCCTGGCACCGCGCTGCCTGTCTTTGGTTTTACTTCCTTGTTTTTACTTAAAACAGGTACTGAGTATAAAACAATATAAAACAATATGAGAGGGTCTCTCTTTTTCCTCATAATGTTAGATTTTCCCAATTTATAAATCATTTATTCATGTTTTTTTTATCCTTAGCTAGTATTTCTCCTCTCCATTAATTCTCAAACTTTTTCACCTTTGGAAGGAACACCAGAATTGTCACTGTGTGTACTGGTTTATATTGCAGGCAGCAATACTAGCCTAGCAAGTACTTCCTCTCAGTTCATTCCTATTCAAATAGGATAAAGTTACATAGGTGCAGAGCTGGTGAACTATTTTTACCATCAGGCAATATAGCTGCATTCACTTTTAGTCCCAGTTTTGCCAGATGGGGATGAAGGCACAATCCACTCCCCTTAGGCCCTTAGAAATTCTGACAGAAGGTTTAAAAACATTTTCCCAGTTTCTTGGTTAGAAATCATCCTAGCTTCCAGTACTTGTCATTGCAGCCCTAGTCCTAGCACCACTGCATCAGGCAGGGGAGAAAAAGAATTTTGAGGTGATTTGGGGAAGAAAGAAAAAATTATACTCGTTATACCAGTGTACTCCTCCCTTGGCAAGAATTGCGTAGTCATACCAGCATCTTCCCCTCCTCCTCTTCCCCAGGTCAACCAGAAAAACAGAGAAAATACAGTGAAGACACTCCTTTAGTCCCACTCATATTGAGTGTCAGCACACACTCGTGAAGGCATACAAGGTAGCCCTGAATGCTTTCATTTCCCCCAATTTTAGACAACCAATGTTTTTACTCCCCATTCTATTACTCTATCAAACTATTATACTGAGGAGGATATCTCTCTGCACATTATTGGGCATTATGGGATATACAGTGTATTCCTTGGTTTGAAGAAATGACCATCAGCTGTCCAAATCAATGTAATATCTTTTGTTCTGTTTTTTGTTTGTTTGTTTTGTTTTGTTAATGGCACTCTGAATTTAAATCTTCCACTGGGTAAGCAAAGCCCACTCTAGAGTCAGTGTCTTTTCCTGTTAAGGCTCCTTTGTAGCTCCCAGGGCTCCCAGCATCAGTCCCACTTGCCAGCTGTGTTCAGAGCCCTCCCACCAGGGAATCTACCCCATAGCCATCTGTAGTCTCTGTCTCTCTTGCTGACAGAACAGTTATGGTTGGCATTTTGTGCCTGAGAAGGTGCAAAAGAAATGTCTGGATTTGCCCCATCTCCGCACTGCTGCAGTAGCCCCTATATGCCACTCATTTCATGGGCCCTGGTGACCACCTCAAGGAAGCACACACCAAATTTTTTCTTCTAAAGCATCACTTGTCCTGTGTTTACTGCCTTCCATTCCTGTTGGCCAATGGCCACAAGTGTCCTTGAGTTTATTTATTTAATCAGCTGTGGGAAAATTGTGAATTAGTCATGTAAAGTATTAATTTAGCTCTTTAGACATTCTTCAGCAACTGTTAGACAAGGAACACAGCTAACTTTAAGTTAATGTATTACATCAGCACTAGGGAAAATGACTAACCTGCCAGGTTATCACACTGCTGCCTCAGATGTTCATCACAGTTTTGAAGCAATGTCATGGACATGAATCAGTATCCCTTCTGTTCAAAATGCTTAGTGACTTCACCCATAATGCCCTGCAGGACATAGCCCAGTTTGATGGCAATGAATGTGCCTGGTTTATAATCCATTGGATTGTTCTTCCCAAGCATCATCTACGCATGTTCACCTCCTTCAGCAGCTGCTAGACGTGCACTTCACCAGCCATGGGAAGAATGTTCAGTCTATCAAGTCGATATAGTGCTATTTGTGTTTCTTCACACATCATAAAAATGATATGTCCATGAATCTGACACCCTTCTGTTCAGATGTCTGACATCTGACTTGTTACATTCCACTGGATGTACTTCACCAGCACTGGAAAGAATGGACAGTAAATCATGTCATTGTGGTGCTATTTCTGTTGTTCCTCACAGGTCAGAATGAATGTTATGCCCATGGATCTGAATCCCTTCTGTTCAGATGTTTGATATCTGTCTTGTTAAACACTCCACTGAATTCAGACTGGCTTGATGGCAATGAAAATGCCAGTTTTTAATCTATTACATCAATCTTTCTAAGTATCGCTTTGTATGTTCATGTCCTATAACACGTGCTGGATAATGCTAAACCCAGTCCTAAGTTTGTGTACAGGTCTGGGAAGAATGGGTGGTCTATCAGTTCAAGGCAGTGCAGTTTCAAGTATTACACTGAAGTCCAAAGGATCATTAAGACCATCTAGCTAAAACTTTTCTGCTCAAAATGCGTGATGCCTTTTGTCGTAACTGCGCACTTTTGCTTCCCAACTTGATGGCAGTGAAGTTGCTTGTGCTAAAATGTGTTGGATTTGTCATCCCCATAGTCATTTGCCCTTTGGTAAGACTGTTCATCCCTGGCTGGACAATGACCACAACACACCTGAGGTATGTACCTCACCAGTCCTGAGAAGAATAACTAGTGTATCATTTCAGTATAGTGATGCTTCATCTTTTCCTTCCAGCCTGAAGGAATACCAGTTTTCTCAAGCTACTAAGAATGCTTTTCTTCCCAAGAATTTAATGACCTCTCCTGTAATAGCCTGTTATATAGAACCCTAGGTTGATTGCAGTGAAGGTGACTTTCTCAGTAATCGTTGACTGGTATTCCAAGCATCACTTACACTGTGTGCACCTCTTAACATTGTGTTCACCTTCTACTACATATGCTGGACTATCAGCACAATTAAAAATTAGTTCATGTACATCTCCAGCCATGGAAAAAATGGCTGGTCTATCAGGTCAACTATATGCTGTTTTATATGTCTCACAGGTCTGCAGTTATGGCACAGCCATGAGGCTGAATCCATTTTTCTCATGTGCATGAAAACCATTCCCATAGGTCTTTACCATAACCAATCAGGCTTGAAGACAATGATGGCATTAGGCTTAGAATCCATTGGATTATTCTTCCAAAGTATCACTACCTTCATGTTCACATCCTTTAACAGCCACGGCTCTATTACCCTAATTGGCCCTGAATTCATGTAGTGCACCAACACTAAAAACCATATAAGTGAATAGATACAGCACATAAAGTGTCACATCTCTTGCTTCTCTTTATCTTTTTTCTCTCAACCTTAAGTGGCACCTTTTCAGAGTCCATTTCTGATTATACCTCTAAAGTAGCATGCTAGGCAATTCTTTGAATCCCTGCCAGTGACCTTGTTTTACCTTTGAATTACTTGATGATATCTGTTTAATGTATTTACTTGTGTGTTAAACTTTGGTCAACATCAGAATTCACTGAGAGCAGGAACTAAGTTTTGTAGTCTCTTATCTCATCTAAAAAGTGCTTGGCATAGATATACATATATATGTATATTTATGCTGAATGAATGTATATGTGTGAACTAATAAATTGTGATATCCAGATGGATTTCTGAGGGATATGGATTTGGATCATGGAAAGTGCACAGTCAAGTGTGGAAACATCTCAGATAGAATACCCACACATCTACACACCATAACCTTACAGAGAAAAACTCGTATTAGCATATATTTAGTGTGTTACATGTATAAGCCAAAAATAGACCTCTGTATATGGGCCCCTAGTGTTTATTTATTTATTTTTAAGTTTTTTAAAAGCAGACTGAGTCTAATTATTTCAAAACCCCATGGGCACCAAACTCGAATTTTTCTACATTCAATATTTTTAAGCATAGACCAAATAAGCAAAATTTTAGCCATTTATAGTTTTCCTGCTTCCCATACCTAGTGAAACTATGCCCAGCATCTGCTAGCCGTAGGTAAGATATAAACTCCAATGCTATAAAGGCTCCAAGCTGTTGGTCTCTCTGAAGATCTCTGACCCAGAGGCTCTTCATCTTGTGACTAAGTGACAATACCTAGACATGTAACCCCCCTCTCTGATCCCTCTTTCCCCTAGAAGTTTCCTTGCTTTCTTCACTTTCTGAAGGGTGACCCTTCTGCGTGGAAGCTTCTGGATAGTCTCTTGCTGTGAGGGACTTCCCCCACATACAAACCTGTCAAAGCGTCGTCCAAATAAAGCTTGTGTGTGCTACCTTATTGTGGTTTTATCTTTTTCCTTGAGAAGCCCCTGAATCCCTAGAACTCCTTATAAAAAGGCAGGAAGAAATGGAGGTAGAGCAACAATGGGATCTATGAGTTATAAAACTTTTGAAAGAACATATTGTTATATTTCTTATATTCCAAGGAGTTATTGGATTGAGATGAGAATATTTTGGAGAAATAGCTCTGTATTCTACGACAGTAATTATTTTGACAGAAATTTGTGTACGAAGAAGTGACTCAGCATTTAAAAATTCAATTCCAATTTACCAAGGATTGTTAAGCAAGGTGCTAGTTTGGGAAATTAAAAATCTAAGAGGCATCCTCAATTCCTCCTTTTAACATTCAGTCAGTGAACAATTTCCTTTATTTATACTCCTAAGCATTTTTAAACATATCTGCTTCTCGCCCGTTCCACCAGTGTTGCCTGATTCTAGCTGTTCATTCACTTTTACCTAGAATATTTTAATGGTTTCCTAACTTGTCACCCTGCCTCCAAACTGAAATCCTTAGGATTCATCAGTCACAATCACACTACCTTGGTCTTCAAAAAACAGTCTGTTTATAGTCCTCTACCTTAAAACCCATTTGTGGCTCCTGTTGCCTTGAGCAGTCCCTCCACGATCTGTACCCTAGACAACCTGTCCAAACCCTTGTTTAGATTTCATGACATTATGTTTCACATAGCCATGTCAGTGTTCATGCTACTTCATTTGGTTACTAGGACATCCTTATTTTTCCACTTGACACACACCTGTACAGTTTTAAGGGTGAAGTCAAGTCCACAATGGCATTTATATGAAGGCATTCTCAGACTTTCAAGAAGAGTTGAGCTTCCACTTGCCCCTTTTGTATTTATTATCATTTATAGAGCCCATAACCACATTGGGACCTGTTTGATTCAGCATATAGAGAGACAACAGAGTTTCTTAGCTATCAGTGCTTGCCTTGCAAATTTTATTGCTCATAACACATAGTAGATGTTCAAACATATTGGTTGGTTAAATAAATGGATATTTGGAGAATTGAATGAACACCCAAAGAGCATAAATTTTCATTTAATTAGAAGATATTTAAAACACTCCAATCTGAAACCATACTTACTTTTGATTCTTGTAATGCCTGGAGCTCATGATTTTAATTATGTTTAATGGACAGTATCATATATTTTATATACATAATAGAGATTAGGTTAGAGATATATTTATTCTAATCATATATCTTAGAAAATTTGTTTGATTTTATTTAATCCATTTTATTGTCTGGTTCCTCAACCCAATACATTACAATGAATAAGAGTTAGCATGCAGAATACATACAAACAGTAAAATGTTGTTTATTATTTTTTTACCTTTACGAGTTTCTTGGTTTCCAAATAAAGAAGAGTTTATTCAACTAATGAAAAGTGTCAAAAATGTTTCCATTATGATAACAGTGGCATATTATAAATATGTGATAAATAAATGATTTCGATATACAGTGTAAATATACATAGATTTCCCAAAAGATTTATTTGTCCACAAGATGTTTAAATGAAAAGAATGTTATCTCTCTTACTCTCTCTGATGAGTTGTTTTAGTATACCAGATTTATAGAGCCTACATTTCTTTTCTAAACTTATGCCAGAGAAAACCAAACACTATTTTATCTTTAGTAACTGGTCTTCTTGTTTATATCCAAATGGATTCTCTCTCTGTTCTTTGAAGGAAAAAAAATATTTTACATGCTGATCTTTAGACAGGCAACATACAAGACATTTAGTAATTCTCTATTTGGTAATTTGGCAGAATAATGAGAAATAGATCACTACATTATAACACTGTATTGAAATTTGTTTAAATAAAATCAATAACAGACATAGGATTAAAATATAAAACCTAAGTTCTTCCTGAAGTTATGTTAGTAATACATTTTAAAAGTTAGAAAGTTAGTGACATTTGAACTTATCATGATTTAATATTCAGCAAGAATTTTAGCATTGAGGAACAAATTTAACATTTCTTTTAAGGATCTTAACCTTTACATAAACCGTTATTTTACATTTTGGTAATCATTTTATTCATAATATTTTTTAATTTTATAAAAAATAGTTTTGAAAGTTTACTGGGAAATATTTTTTATTATATCCTAGCCTGAAAGCATGTTATTAATTTATCAAATGTGTGAATTTACCTTGTTCATGAGTTTTCCAAATATGCAGAGGTCAAACAGCATGAAAAAAAAATGTTATAATCTCATTATTCCTCACAAAGATCTTTGAAACCAGTTTAAAATGATGGAGAATCACATGGGAAACATCAACACTCTAGACTCTAAGGTCAGGTAGTAAAGTCAGGTAATATGAAGAAAAATAAAGCAGTAAACAGTATTCCATTGAGTAGACTCAATGTTAATAATTGTTTCGTCAAGGGGGTGTTGTGGAAGAGGTATTGTAAAACTGGATTGACAACTTTAGGTGAGTAGAAAAATCAGACCAGTTTAAGGAATGTACACTTTTGTGGATTATCATTTTATAAATTATGTTGAAAAATTTAGCTTCACATTTAATTATCTAAAAACTCATGAATCAGAATAAAACCTTTTGAGGATAACACAACAACCTCATTTTCTTTTTCACGTTGTTCCATTTCAGGAAATAGAACCCTGGCTCCATTATTGATTAAATTCGTACGTTTTCATCAGGCAATAAGCAATACATAATTCTTGGAAGTAACTTAATTTTCTATTTATGTCTAGTGAAAATATAGCCCCTTAAGCTAGATTATTTGTAATGATAATATGTTGTACTCTATTTTATGAGGAAAATAAATTCCAGTCATTTACATATGTGACTAGACAGTTGCATTAGTCTTGGCCTGCATTTGACTTTTTAAAACTTTACAGACAACCATCTTTTTTCTCAGATGTTGAAAAAACATGCAGTGGAAAGGCTTTCAAGAGAAATCCTTATAGAGACAGCTGATAGATGCTGGAACTCCTATTTTTCTGAAATTGGGGAAGTCATCAAAATAATACTTATGCCAATGTTTTCTAGGTCACCAGTGAGTCCTTCAGCAGAAATTGCACCCAAGTACCTCATCGTCAGTTTAAGGTAGCAATAGTTGTGCAATTTTAATTTAAAATCCAGTCTTTTTTTCTTTCTGAGACTGTTTTGAATTATAATGCTAGATAAACCTAATGTAAAAAGAAGGAAAATTTTACTTATTTGTAGGATTATTATAATAGAAAATACTATGTTGAAAGAAACTTTTCAAAAAATAGCGTTCATATATCATAAACATATTTTTAACCATGGTATAAATAAAAATGTATGTATGTATGTATATATGTATGTATGTATTGGGAAACCCCCATTGCCATTGTCATGTGTTTGATAGGCTTCCCAGAGAAACACTGATTTTTGGAACCAGACCATCCCTTCATTTAAATGTAGAAAAGTTTCAGAAATTGTTTGTAACGAAGATTTGTATTTGTGGGAAATAATGTACTTTGACTGGGAAATTGATATGTTATCAGTTCACTGCTGTTATGCCTGTTTCACTTCACTGAAAGATAGAGGTCAGTATCACATAAATGTTAACTTCTTTTCATTTATAAAAATGAGTCTTTTGCTGTGTTCCTACATTTCACTTTATAGTTTAGAGTTTATAATTAAGGCAGGGAAATTTCCCTTTTATGGAATCAGAGGAGTCTCAACTTTTTATTAAAAAGAGGACGAATTTTCATTTCTCAATACCATGAAACCAGTGACAATAAAGTATAATGACAGAGTAGAGGAGAACTCACTATAACCAACTCCACTTACTTTCCTCACAGGACCTTTGGAAAGTGTTGTAAAGAGTGGGAATGGAGGTCTCCAGTGCCTTTAGATCAATAAAACTATAGATTCTAAGTTCCTTGAGGTTAGGCAACACAAACGTCTTGCTAAATGATGTATCTCCATCACCCATCCCATTACCAGGTACACAGTAGATTCCATCAATCAGCAAGTTATTTGTGTCCACAGCAACTTCTCTAAGACCCACAATAAGCTACATATCAATGATGAGTGATAAATCATTATAATACCATTCCTACAAAGTATATTGCAGTATCTGGTACACTGAAATACCTCAAGTGAAATGAAAGGAATATGATAATAATTAACTGTATTAAAATGCAAATATACAATGAACATATATTTGCAGTTTCTTAATATAAATTGTAATTTTAGATTCATAGCAGTGACCTGATTACATTGTTAGGCTCATTATCACAAGGATATTTGAAAGCCTGCTACCTGATTTAATTTGCTGTCAATCAGATATGTTTTCATTTTAATATTACTGAAGATACAAATTTGATTTTTTAAAAATACCTGTATGAAAAAGAGACACCAAAATGTATTATAACTTTTTAAATGCTCTACAAAATTGGGTTTTATTTTAAACTCATTTTAATTAAAGTATAGTTTGTTAGTTTTAGTTATTTCAGTAGTTCACTGTTTCTTCCAGGATAACATAAGCACAAGAGAAAAAGATATTTTGATAATACAGTACTCATGTTGTAGGCAATTAGTGATTCTTATGTTTGTGACTTTGCTTAGAGTTCTTAAATCTGATTCCTGGTCATTACTTTGTGGGATTAACAAATTATAGAATATTTTTTACCTCTAAGTCAAGCCCGACTTACAGCCAATAGATGTAATAATTGTGTTATACATCACCATTTTGGCTTTGGTCATTGCCTTCTTAATATGTGTCACCTTTGTTGTATTTTGCCCAGTTTTGACATATTTTATGCATCATTTATAAATATAATGTAATACAATACGATGTATTTGCATTCTCTTAAATGTGTACAAATAGGCCTAGTTAATTTGATAAATACTAGCTGTGCCCCACAGATGAGGATGTAGTTTAGAAAAGTTGAATGACTGCTCCTAACACTCAATGAGGGTTTTTGTTGTTATTTGTTATCTCCTTTCACACTGTATCCCCCCTTCTAGAATGCTTCCATGAAACTTAGGGAGACAAAGGAAGCTGGGCCAATAATATCTCTCTATGTTTACTGTGCTATTGTGTTCTAAATAACAAAGAGTTAAAGTATATTTGTAAAATTATTAGCTGACAATCTATTGAACAAGAACAGTACTCAAATATATGAGATTAGAGCGGGGGTTGGCAATTTTTTTTTTTCCTGTAAAGGGCTAGATGATAAACATTTCAGACTTTGGGGACCATATGATCTCTGTCTCACCACTCACTCTGCCATTATAGCAGGAAAGCAGCCATAGATCATATGTAAATGGAAGAGTGCGGCTCTGTTCCAAAAAACCTTTATTTACAAAATCATGTGATGGATCTGATTTGGTTTTAGGGCTATAGTTTGTCAACAAATGGCTTAGAAGTCAGATTCTCATGTTATTTTCACAGGCAAATTTCATTGACTTGACATCAGAATGAAATTTTATGTAATAATTATTTTTCAGGTTATTCAGTGATGCATGTAAATTAAATGTTTATAACCAAAAATTGTTACATACTCCGATGGATAGAAACTAGGTTACCTGTGCATTTAGTAATAAATCAATAGAATGCAGGACATATTGGACCAAAGAATAGTGGAGGTTCAAGTTGATAAATGCTCATGTAAAGTTATAGATAATTTGAATATGTGACAGATCTATTTTGCATATGATGATTGTGTATTCAATAGAACTCATTCAGATATGTACTGCTAAGTTGGTAAATTTCAACTAGAACGTAGTTACTCAACTCTGAATGCACATCTGAAGTCTCTAGGAAGTTTTAAGAATCACAGGTAGAGCACTTTCACTTACCATGGCAGAATAACTGATAGTAAAATTATACCTACCGTGAACAGCTTGAAAAATAGACAAGATATTTGAAAATACTCTTTTCAGACTTGGACAACAAGCAGTGCAAGATCCCTAAAGGAAGGAAAAGAATGAGGTGAGCCCTATAATAGCCCTAGATTTTTCTCAGAAACACTTAATGGACTCTGGCAGAGGAAAGGTGATCCCAAATTGAGAACAATGGACTTTCCAGACTTAAGAGACAGATATAAAAGTTTTGAAGGCTAAGGTGGTGAAAATTGTTGGGTAGAGTACCAGAGCAGAGACAGTTCTGCACTGAACGAGGCTCATAGAGATCAGAATTGGGGTCATCTTGAATATTTGGCTGAATAAGTGTCATATGCATAAGGTGAGATTCCATAAGGTCAGACAGAGAATAGCTATCAGAAGCTACAAACTGAACAAGTTCCAAAGTTCACATGAGGCTGGGACATCACTATTGATCACTATGAGAGTTCAGTTCAGTAGAGACCTCAGAAAGGCCACATTATAAGAGGAAGGCTATGCTAGCCCTAAAATAAAAGCTAACCTAGACCCATCCTAACAAAGCTTAGAAAAACATCTCAACAAGAAAATGCTGATATACAAGTACATACATGTCAAAATGAAATTCAATCGTCTTTCAAAGAGAACAACAAAATCTAGATAATCGACATTAATACTCATAATTTCCATCATTGTCCACAATTACTAAACATGCATGTAGCGGGAAAATGTGGATCATAACTACGAAAAAATTAGTTAAGAAGATCCATAATTGACAGAGATGATAAAATTTAAAAAGAATTTTAAAGATATTATAAATATGTTTAAATAAAGAAAACAGGAATATAATGAAGAAAGAAATAGAAAGTGTAAGAATTTGTAGACCTAGAAATTACATCAAATATTACCAGGTTGTATGGCTGTGGCTACATTCATTCTGTCTCTCCTTAGTCCACTTGTTCTTGACTTGTCAGTAATAAGGAAATAATTATAGCTAACTTACTGCTGCTGATTTCCTCCTGCTGGACATCATATCTAAATAAAATATTCTTTGCAGTGCATATTTATGTTTGCTTTTACTGGAAATTATTCAAACACATAAAACTCAAACCTAATATAATTAATAACCACTGAGATTGAAAGAGCTGAACTATGACTATTAAACAATTCTTAAATAAATGCAATATGTATTTGTTAAAGTTGCAATAAAATAAAATCATCAAATATCAACCAACATTACTTTTTTAAAAAGTGTATGGCTGCACTACATACTTGAAAGTTAAATCTGAGTCTGATTAGAGGATGTTTTCCCTTAATTCACTTACATTTTCCCTTTCAAAAAGATTTGCGTACCTGTTCTAAATTTGACAAGGATAATTTACTATATTTTCTCAAGCAATTTCTGGATGTTCCAAAGATACATCAGTAACCATCATACGCTCCCATAATTAATGCCGGAGTTGAGTCAGCATACGGAAAGTGTGGCCTTTGGATGGCAACTCTTGGCTGAATTCCTAATGTTCTGTTTCAATTTCTGATGAGGTGATGAAGTGGAAAGCTTGTTCGATGTAATTTTGCCATATGTTTCTTTTGGGATTTTTGAAAGAGGATCAACGGCTTAAAATCACCAGATGAAATATTTCAGCTTTTCAGAGACCAGAATGAGGAAGGTCAAAGCTAATGCTTTTTGAAATTCTACCTGAAATATCTGAATCCATTCCAAGTAAGCCAAGTAGAGGTAGAGCTGTAGGAATACTTTTTAGGACTGCAGCAATATGGTAGAAAATGTGTGAAATGCAGTGTAATTTATACACATTCCACATGTTCAATATTAGGAACAGATATGCTCTTAATTTGTTTTCCAAAGATCAACATGATGCAGATAATTTAAAATGTAAGTGTTTCAATCTAAATAAGCCCAACACGTTATGAGTCTTGTTTTATGAATGTAATATTTTAAAAATAATTACCTTTTAATAATCCCTGCAGTAATCCTAATACTTATCAAATAAATTCCTTCTGAATGAAAGTCAGTGTTAGGATATTCTTCATATTTAGTCTTTATCATATTTGCGTAAAATGAGCATTAACCCTAAAGAACACCAGTTTCTAAATGTGTGAAACTGGTTTGTCTTCAAAGAGCATTCTTCTAATAAAGGCAATAACATATGTACACATTTTAAATATATATATATGTATAATGTATTTAAACTGTTTGATTCGACATATAAGTGAAATTATGCAATATTTTTCCTTTTATGTCTGACATTTATCACAGCATAACGTCCTCTAGGTTTATCCGTGTTATCACAAATGGCAGGATCTAATGTACAGCTGAGGACTATAATTAAGAGTATTGTATTGCATACTGGAGATATGTTAAGAGAATAGATTTTAGATCTTTGATCACACATGCAAAAAAGTTGATGGAAATGCTAATTTGCTTGACTGTAGTAATCATTTCAATATGTATATGTGTATAAAAACATCATGCTATTCAGAAAATAAAAAAAGAATATTCTGATGAATCAGCCAGTTGATCAAATATATTTTGTAAGGCATGGGGACATTTTAAAAGGCATTCTATTTACCCAGCCTAGATAAAGAAAAACAGAATATTCCAAAGGAACTCCTTAAACACAGAAACTAGGACTACATTGAAGTCCCATGAATCTTTCTTTACCTTTTATGTTTCTGTCAGGGGTTAGTATTGTTCTAGAATAATCAGAAGTCACTATATCCTATTCCCCATTCCCTCCCCATCAAGGGCATAAATTAATGAATATTTAGTTCAACTCAACTACAAAATAGTTTTGTATCAAACATATATCTTATACAGTAAATTTTATATGTTCCTCATTGTGTTATATTAGCTGTGTATTTTTCAGCAAATCTGTATTCCATGATTGTAATGGGACTTGTTTGCTATTGTAAAAGTATAGCCTTTTCCAGATTTGTGTCCATATGAACTATTTTTTCTAATTATTTTGAGGTGAGGGCATGGTTCTTCTTGCCACTTGCACAGTATTTTGCACAATTTGACCTGGATTATTTTTTCTCAATATTTAGTATGAAAATTTCCAGACCTATAGAAAATTTGAAATACTTGCACCACGCATATCCAGGTAAGTACCACTTAGATTCTGTAACTGTTAACATATTTCATCATGTGCTTTATTTATTTATTTATTTTTTGAGACAGAGTCTCACTCTATTGCTCAGGCTGGAGTGCAGTGACCAGTCTTGGCTCACTGCAGTCTCAGCCTCCGGGGTTCAAGCGATTCTCATGCCTCAACCTCCTGAGTAGCTGGGACAACAGGCACACACCACCACACCCGGCTAATTTTTTGTATTTTTGTAGAGACGGGGGTTTCACCATGTTTCCCAGGCTGGTCTCGAACTCCTGAGTTCAGGCAATCCATCCGTCTCAGCCTCCCAAAGTGCTAGGATTACAGGCGTGAGCTACTATGCCTGACCGTCTTTATGTGATTTATTAGGTATCACATATTTATCCAGCCCCATATAATCCACCTACCAATCTATCTTATTTTGATGGCATTTTACCCCTAAATGCGTCAGCATGCACATGTGTATCTAGGGTTCAGTATTTGTTTTCAGGCCTTAAATCCTTAGGGGTAAAATCCACACACAGTAAAATGAACACATCTTAAAAGTACTGTGCCATGTGTTTTGACAAAAGCATACGCTTGTGTAATCCCTGAAGATACAAAACAGATGGAAGTCCCTATCAAGATATGAAACATTTCAGTCAATCCACAGAATTCCTATATGCCTCTTTCAAGAGAATTCCTTGGGTGTAACCCTTGCTCTGATTTTCCTCCATAGTTTATTTTAGTTTTGGGCTTGTGAAAAACTGACTCAAGTTTCTCCAAACCCAAGTAGTCTATTTTTCACACTGTGCTAGAACATCATAGCATTTCTATAGTGAAAAGCAAACAAATAGACAAATGAAATAATATAAACTAAAAATAATTGACTCCTCATTAAACAATGCAACCATCACAACATTCAAAGTCCATCATCATTTGGCTCCAAGCTTCCTTTCTGTCCTTACGGCATTCCCCATAATTTACATAGACTCCATAACTACAGCAAAATATCTCTTTTTCCTTGAATAAATCACCAATATTATACTATTATCTTTGGTCATAGAGTGTTTAATAGATTTAGTAGTCATGGTTTTGGTTATCTGAGCATCCGTGTAAAGTAAAGTAGTAAATTTAAATACAGCTGAATGACAGATTTGAATCACAGGTCCTGCAAAACTGGTATGGAAGAAAGCAAGTCCTATATGGAGTGAATGAGCACAGCTAGTTACATGTATCTGCCTGTCAATGTAATGACATTTGCTACACATCAAGTGTACATTCAGTCTTATTGAGATTTTGAAGGGATCATTTAATTTTTTCCCTGTGTTTTAAAGGGGAAATTGTAAGCTGTAAGAAAACACAACTTATAAATTCATAGCCTCAGGATTTCTTTCTCAGATATATAAATGTTCTATCCTAGTTATTTCTCTATGCTGCAAGAAATAGGAAAATAAACTTTTATTCTTATTCTAAATATTAGTTTCAATCATAGCCTTTTATGCCTTTTCTTAATTACCTATTTACATGCTAATTCTTCCTTACAAATTAAAGAACATGAGAAAGCATCCCACATACTTGAAATGCTGTAGATTGCCTTTTAGAATATGTAATTGAGCTATTTCTATGCAAGATAAAAAGGAATATTTTAGAGACCAAGATGAATTAGTTATATATAGAAACTCTAATATCAACCTATTAAAAATGTACCATATATACATAATTCTTCATTTTTCTTTCATCTATTTTGAATATTTTCTTCCATTATACTACCGTATGCACTACATTCACACCAATTCAAAGACAAAATAGGGAAGTATATATTTTTTCCTTATACTAATGATTGCAATTAATTTTATTTAAGGAATCCAAGAAAAGATTGGAAACAGGTCTTCAAATGTATTTTTTATCTCTGAGGAAATTTCTTCCATTCAACTGACAATAAAACTGCCTACTTTTCAGAGATATGTTGAGTTAACAAATGTACAATAAATGAGACTCATGACAATATATAAACTGATTTGTAAAATCATGTCAATTCTATTGATTGATAAATCCCCCTAAAACCAGCTAAACTATTTTAGAAATATTTATTTTTTAAAAAATTATCAAAAGCATTCATGAGGTGAACCATATGTGGTACCATATTATCAACAGACAGTGTTTACATTAAATCAAGAAGTACAAGCTGGAACCTCAGAGGCCCAACATAGCCAAAACTTTTAGCTACTGCCAAGGCCGTTTAGCAGGGACTCTGCACATCATAGCCCCTCAAGGACATAGGCTTTTAGAAGCTCCAAACTGAAATGTTTCCATAATCTCTTACAATGAAGGATTGTGGGGAATCATGTACTGGCTTATGAAGATTTCACTTAGAGTAGAGACACATCTCTTTCCCTGATATTTAATTGGATAAAGCAAGTCATATAGCCATAGCCAACTTTAAAGGGTGCAGAGTAATGTCAACCTCCCAGGCGCCTGAAAGGGGAAGAGAAGCACGACGTAAACAGCTTCAATGACCACTTCATTATTCTTGGCAGTTGATGATAAACTGGTTTTGCAAAAAGCCTGGGATTTTCTTAATATTTTTATTTACTCTGACATTTTTTGCTAGGGCTTTTTATCACCACTGAAAACAATAGGGTACTTATGTATGTTAGGTGTGTAAGTGAGGGTTTCATCTCTTTTATTACAGCAAGCAACTTCTACCATTTTCACTTCCTTGGCTTCCCATCTTCTTACTAACTGAGCAAAGATTGCTAATCCAATGATCTTCCCCGTTAACTGAGCAATGATAATGAATTGATGGTGTCATTGTGTCTGATAATCCATGGACTCTGCATTCCTTTTTGTGCCTACCTTCTTCACCATAAGATACAAAATTAATCTATCAGGTCCTCCTTGGTGCCATGTTACATTTAAGCTTTTCTTTCTGGATTCTTTGAGATTTGATAGATAAGTAGACTCACAGTTTACATTGATGCCTCATAGTTTTTTGATCCCTTTCTCAACAGGTGCACTTTATAATACTAATCCTATGATTTAGATTCTAGAAGAATAAATCACGTTTTGTTCTTGAATCCATATGATATATTCTGATTTCTTTCTTTAAGAGAATACTCATACAGCATATATATATAAACTGCAGAATGTGTGTATGTGTGTATATATACACACACACACACTGTATAAGCAGTATAGATATTGTGTGTATACACAATACTTACAGATTCCGGAAAAATAGAAATGCATACTAATAATGACAAATGATGGTTTCAGGAGAAGCAAATGGCTCAATTGGGTCTGAAACTAGAAGTTAGAAAAATCAGATGGTATTAGATGGGAAGAGAATTATAATAGGAACCAAAAGTAGCATGTCTCATGCTGAAGCAGCATAAACAAGCAATTCAGCATGAGGCACAGGGGGCCAGGAGGGAGAACAGGATCTTGACATATTTTATGTAATATGCTAAGAAATTTGGATAGTACCCCATAAGTGAGACTACAATAAGAACATGTTTTGGATAGATTGAGTGTATCTGGTTGGATATGTCCATCAGGAAATTGGATATTTCAGCTGAAGCTATGAAGTTAACTTGTTGCTGGAGAAAGAGACTTGAACATGATCAGCATATAGATTGTGGTGAATAATGGAAATTGGAAACTCTCCTCCTGGAAAAATTGTATGTAAAGAGAAAAAGCAGTGGACAAAAGATAAAACCAAGGGTTGTTGAATATTTTATTTTCTATTTGTACCAGTTGTAGAGAAAATTAGCCTACTCTCTGCCTCAGAATCTACTGACAACATTCTGAAAAATACTGAAAAGGAGAAGTAGAGTGTGCTATAAAATCCATTATGGTAAAGGCAAGGGGAAGAGAGGGTAGGTGACTCAAACTAGTGAAAGAAAAAGGAAATGATAGTCAGCAGCTTTTAGATAGCATTCACTATGTGTCAAGTACTCTTCTAAATTGTGTATATACTCACCTATTTTTCATAACAAACTGGAATAGAGAAAGGGTAAGTAAATTGCCAAGCTAGTAAGAGTTACAGCAGGCATTAAGAGCAAAATTTTTACCCAGATAGTCTAACTTCAGTATCTCTGTTCTCAGCACAATTGTATCTGTCTGCTTAAACTAGTTTCATAGTTTTCAGAATTTGGTTAGTGAGAACATGGTGATCTTTAAAAACATTATGACTTCAGCTCTAGTCTTCCCAGCCTTATCTTAGAAGCATCTAATATGCTGTATTTAATTGTTTCAGTTTGTAGTACAGTCGTCCCTCAGTGTCCATGGAGTATTGGTTCCAGGCCCCATGTGGATACCAAAATTCCCAAATGCTCAAGCGCCTGATATAAAATGGCATAGTATTTGCATATAACTTATGCACATCCTCCTGTATACTTTAAATCGTCTCTAGATTAGTTATAGCATAATACAATGTAAATGCTATGTAAATAATTGTTATAGTGCACTTTTATTGGTACTACCTTTTATTCTCAAATTGTTATTCTTACTTATTTTTTAAAATATTTTTGATCCAAGGTTGGTTGAATCCTTGGATATGGAACTCACATATTTGGAGGGCCAACTGTATAGTAGGTTCTGGCTTCTAATTGTTATAGTGATATTATCCATAACAAATGGAATGTTGTGTATTTCCATTTACTAAATTAACTATTTTTATTGGGAAAATATCAGGTGTTTAAACTATTTTTGATTAAAAATGTATAAAGTGAGTAGAAATGTTAAGACAATATAGAATAAAGACGTTCTATGATGTAGATATCCAGGTATTTAATCTCTCTGACAATTGTTTCCTTATCAGTAATATGGTATCTACGTTAAAGAACAGTTGTGGTAATCAAAGTTGGTTTACAGAGAACATCTAGTAGTATAATATTAGCAAACCACTTCCTCAATATGCAATATACTTCATTAAAAATATATATGACAAGGCGGGCAGATTACTTGATTACAGAAGTTCCAGACCAGCCTGGAAAACATGGCAAAACCCCATCTGTACTAAAAATACAAAAAACAAAAAATTAGCAGAGTTTGGTGGCGCATGCCTGTAGCCCCAACTACTTGGGAGACTGAGGTGAGAGAATCACCTGAGGCTGCAGTGAGCCGAGATGGCACCACTGCACACTCCAGCCTGAGCAACTGGAGTGAGACCCTGTCTCAAAAAATAAAAACAAATAAAAATAAAAATATATATGAAAGTAAAACTCAAACTCAAATGAAACTTATTTTCCAACCACAAGGACTCCTATAGTGAAGAGAAATATTATTCTGTGGCCATTAGTAGAACATTAAGTTACCTTGCCTTCATTTACTCCACAAAACCTAATTTGGTGTAAAATTTAAAATTTAGAATAATAATATCTTAGTGTCAGGTTTAGAGTATTTTGAAATTTTTAGTTTGAGCAATCTAAAATTATGCATTTCATTTGCAACACCTCAAAATATACTCAGAAACTACTTTCACACATCTAAGTTGTGAGGTTGAGCTAATATAACTTTAAAAATAATCTTTTCTTGAGAGGTGAAGGGAAAATAAAATTCTGAGGAATATCCCATTAAGATAAGGAAAGAATAAAATCACTGAAATAAAAATCTCTTCACATAATAGCCTGTTATTATGTATAAATAAAAAAAGCTCATATGGGTTTTAGAAGTCTAGGAAAATATTCCCATTCAGACATAAGCTGCTTATGGAGAACTGGAGAAGATGAAATAAAAGGTTTTATTTTAGTTTAATCATATATAATGTCTGTATGCATGTTAATATTTTTGAATTTGCATTAATATTGAAGTATTAATTTGAATGAGTTGTGAAAACATTTACTTAATCTTCTCTATATGTAGCACTATGTTAGGTTCTGAAGATATATAAAAGAAATCGTGCCTACCTACAAGGTAAATCACAATCTAGTGAGGGAGTCAGTTAGAAAATCAATAACCTCAAGCACAACGTGAGGTAATTACTATGGAAACAGACGAATGAATTTCTTATGGAAGAAATTAGAAAAAGCTTAGTACATGAACTGATATTTTAGAATGGGCTTATAACTTTTAAACAGGAGAGGAAAGTTACATAGCAGTGCAGTCATGAGTAATATTAGAGGGGAAGAAAAAAGGTCAGCAAAATCCAGGCAAAACAGTCAATTGTAGTTTAGACAAAATGTCCATAATACCTATTTCTTCATAATACATATTTATAATAACTAAAACATTCCACTTAATTAAACTTTTTAATGGTTTCACACAGTGTTGATTTTAATTTAGCAAAATTATTTTAATGGTTTTACAAAGTTCTGATTTGGTAATGTGAGGAAAATGAAGGGAGAAAAACTGGGGAAAATGCAGATACATTTTAATAGCATACTTTTTAAATAGGATGTTGTAATTTCTTTATACTGGACTATGTGGGTATGTAACATGTGTGCCTGTATGTGATGAAAACATTTAAAATCTTGTGTGATCACATTGGACTTATGTAAATAAGATACTTTTTTAAAGTTTTACTCACAAAAATATGAATTATTGTAGAATGTGTGATGATTGCCATAAGAAAACTATTTTAACAAAACCACTTATTCTGAGTCTTGATATAAAATTGATATTAGAATTGCTGCTCTGACCTGTTAGAATTAAAGTATAATATGCAATAGCTGCTGGTGGTCAAGAACTTGGTAGGAAAGCAATTACTGTTTCAGGTCTTACATTTAAGCTTATAATTCACCTTGAGTAGATTTTTTTGTATATGATGTGAGATTCTTCCACATGTGGATATCGAGTTTTCAGAACATAATTTCTGGAAGTGACTGTCTCTTCCCCATGGAGTTATTTTGGCATCTTTGTCAAAAATCAGTTGAACATAATGCATAGATTTATTTCTGGGCTCTCTCTTCTGTTCCATTGGTATATGTGTCTGTTTTTACACCAGCACCATGTTTTTTTTATTACTATAGCTTTGTATTATATTTTGAAATCAGATGATGTGTGATTCCTCCACCTTTGTCCTTTTTGCTCAAGGCTGCTTTGGCTCTTCAGGGTCTTTTGTAGTTCCATATGAATTTTAGATTATTTTTCCTATTTCTGTGAAAAATGTCATTGTAATTTTGATCATTGACTCTGTAATTTTGCATTGACTCTGTATGTAGATTACTTTGGGTAATGTGAACATTTTGACAGTATTAGTTCTTCCAATTCTTGAATACAGAATATCTTTCCGTTTATTTTCGTGTTCTTTCATTTCTTTCATCAATATTTTATAGTTTTCACTGTACAGATCTTTCACTTCCTTGGTTACATTTATTCCTACATATTTCATTATTTTTGTAGCCATTATAATAGGATTTTTTCTTAATTGCTTTTTCAGATAGTTTGTTGTTAGCGTATACAAATGTTACTGATTTTTGCACATTGTTTTAGTATCCTGCACGTTTACTTAATTTGTTTTTTAGTTCAGTTTTTTGGTGGAATATTTATGGTTTTTTATCTGCAAACAGTGACAGTTCAACTTCTTCCCTTCTAATTTGGAGACCTTTTATTTATTTCTCCTTCCTAATTGCTCTGGCTGGGGCTAGCCAATGATCTTTTGGATCTGACCCCCAAAACACAGGCAAATAAAAGGCCGAAAGTAGACATATGGGATTACATAAAGCCAAAAACCTTCTGAGCAGCAAAGGAAACAATCAACAGAGAAAAGAGACAATCTATGGAATGGGAAAAATATTTGCAAATCATATATCTGATAAGGGGTTAATATCCAAAATATACAAAGAACTCAGTTCAATAGCAAGAAAACAAAGATGAGCAAAGGACTTGAAAAGACATTTATCAAAAGAAGACACACAGATGGTTGACAGGTATTTGAAAATCAGTAATCATTAGGAAAATGCAAATTAAAACCACAGTGAGCTCTCACCTCACATCTGTTAGAATGACTATTAATAAAAAGTCAAAAAATAACAAATGTTGGCAAGGGTATAGAGAAAAGAGGACTCTTGCGCACTGTTGGGAATGTGAATTATTAGTGCAGCCATTATGGAAAACAATATCGAGATTCCTCAAAAAACCTAATATAGGACTACCATATGATCCAGCAATCTCACTACTGAGTGAGATACATAGAATGTCACTACTGAGATAGGTACATAGAATATCCAAAGGAAATGAAATCAGTATGTCAAAGAGATATCTGCACTCCCGTGTTCCTTGCAGGATTATTTACAATAACCAAGTTATAGAATGAATGTAATGGTCTATTAATGCGTGAATAGGTAAAGAAAATTTGGTATGTATACACAATAGCCTTATAAAAAGCCTTATTCAGCCTTATAAAAAACAGAAATCCTGTCATTTGTGACAACATTGATGAACCTGGAGAATATTATGTTAAATGAAATAAGCCAGGCACAGAAAGACAAACTGCATGACCTCATTTATATGTGGAATCTAAAATAGTTGAACTTATAGAAACAGAAAGTAGAATGGTGGTTACCAGAGGTTGTGGCAGGGAAGATTGTGGGGGACTGGGGAGATATTGGCCAATGGGTATGAAATTTCAGTTAAACAGGAAGAATAAACTCAAGACATTTATTGCACAACATGGTGGCTACAGTTAATAACAGTGTATTCTATGCTTGAAAATTGCTAGAATAGTAGATGTTAAGCATTCTCACAAAAAATTATAAGTACATGAGGTAATGCATATTGTTATTTAGCTTGGTTTAGCCATTCCACAATGCATATATATTTAAAACATCATAATGTATACCATAAATATATACAATTTTCATTTGTCAGTTAAAACAAAAAAGATCTAATAATCAAATAAACTGTGAGGAATTACTTTAAAGCTTTTTAGCACGTAGGACTTTTGGAATATATATTCTAGGGTTTTAGGCATTGTAGTTACATAGAGGTAACTGATGTAAGTAATGTGGCTACAGGCAATGACTTAGCAAGCCATTCTCCCCCCTCTTCTCCTCCTCTACTTCCTCCTCTCTCTTCTTTTTTTCTCCAGATAGTTATATATAGAAGATTTACCTAGAACACTAACTCACATACTCTTCCTACACTCTCAAACACATTCCTTGCACTTGCTTGTATTGACAGGCATTTTGGTAATCAGTGATTATGGCAGGATAGCATTCTGGAACCATAGTTACTTGATACCTTCTTTTGCACAAACTGAGATAGCTCTTAGGATGAAGAAGGTTGAACTAAATAGATCAATTAATACTCTTGTAAGATTAAGGTGACATTATTATCAGAATAATTTAGATGAAACACTGTGCTAATCGCTTTACATATACTGTTTAATTTAACCTGCAAAAATATAGACTTATAAAAAATACATAGAGATCCACTTCCAAACCATACACTAAAGATGTTGCTTTTTAAATGTATGTATTTATTTTATCCTCTTTCTCAATAAATAACTGGAAAATAGCAAAATTCTTTTGCCTGAAAAACTGAGTTCTTCCAAATGTGGATGTTGAGTGTAAGCTACTCCATTAATTTCATTGAGATATCTAAAAGTAGGCATCTGGATGTGGGTGTATAATTATAAACATATTTTGCTTATTTATTTACAAACTTAATTTTAGAAGAGGGTCTCACTCTGTTGTCCAGGCTGGATTGCAGTGGTGCGATCATATATTAGCTCACAGCAGCTTCAACATCCTGGGCTCAAACGATTCTCCTGCCTCAGCCTTCTGAGTAGCTGGGACTACAGGCACCTACCACCACACCTGGCTAAATTTTAAGTGTTTTTGTAGAGGCAAGTTCTCACTTTTTTGCCCAGGCTGGTCTCGAACTCCTTGCCTCAAGCAATCAATATTCCTGCCTTGGCCTCCCAAAGTGCTGGAATGAAAGTTGTGAGCCACTCTGCCTGGTCTATATTTTATTTAAAGTAGCTTAGATATTAATTTATGTCATACATATTTTAATATGAATCTATTTTTCACTGCTCTATTTTATCTAAGCCCTTCAACAAACTGTAGCATTCAAAAACTGTCTTCATCTTTCAAACTGTGACAGATTACATCTGGTATGTAGTAGTTTACTTATTGACATTTCATACTATACTATGTACTATAGAAGTTGTAACCCTACAAGCTACATTTTACAAACCCATTTGTTAATTGGTGGGTGATACTTCTCAATGAGTCTCTCAAATTTCTGCATTATTGCAACTAAGGCACTGTCTTATTGTCAGGATTTTTTCCCAAGGATGTTGATATATCAAAAAGTCCTGAAAATTAATGGCTAAAGTACTCGGAGTGGAATGTGCATTCTTGTAAAAATAACTTTAAAAGGAAGCTGATCATACAATACAGTTAGAGAAATTTTAATTAGTAAAATTATAAAGTAAAATGTAATAATATACATCTTCAGCAGTATTTTAATTGAGATTTCAACTAGCTTTTGTATTCCAGCTAAATTAAACTTTCTTTGTTCTTTTTTATTTTGAAATTCTACATATCTACTTTTATACATGGTGTTCAGAGTTTAATTTGGCAAAGTTTTATTTTGTTTAGCAGTAAATTTAAGCAAAAGAAATGTGGAGTAAGAAGCATTAAGACCTGTGTTACATTTTGCCTTTTCACATTCTTATTAAATGCCCAATTACAATTACCCAAATATTTTTGATGTCTACTCTCCCACAAAATTGGCAATAAAAAATCGTCCCTGACTACTTCTATCTCTCATCATTGTAATGTACATTAAATGAAATAATGTGAGTGATATGCTTTCTATATTATACATTTCTCTACATAGAATAATTGTTTATGTATATACAATTTTGCTTATTATGAAAAGGATTTGATATAGCTTTCAATTTTAGCAGATTT
The DNA here is from genome assembly GCF_000951035.1 of Colobus angolensis palliatus. NCBI lineage: Eukaryota > Metazoa > Chordata > Mammalia > Primates > Cercopithecidae > Colobus > Colobus angolensis. The sequence goes on along the minus strand of NW_012114489.1, from coordinate 5,341,300 downwards.
AACTGTTGCAAACTTCCTTCAACCCTCACATACCACCACCACTAGCAATTACAAGCACATAGAAATGTTGAGCGAAGTACACTAAAAATTTATTCAAATATTTTTTAGTATTTCAAGTCAATCTCCAAATAAACAAAAAACTATCCCCAAAATATCAACAAATGGTAAGAAACAATAATACAGTAATAAGGGAGTGACCTTAGGCCACAGGGGTTTAAATAACTAATTTTTGAACCTGAAGATAAAACTGTAAAAATAAATATCTTCATAACATCAAGATCTTGGATTGTTACTACGGTATGAATGAAACTCAAAAGGATTATGTTGGCTGGTCCAAAGGGAATACATTATCCCAATTAATTATTGTTCAGAGTTAGTTACAGATCGAATTCTTTGTTCTACTCTTTCCCCCTTTCTCACTACTATGCTTGACAAGTCTTTTTTTTTTTTTTTTATACTTTAAGTTCTAGGGTACATGTGCATAACATGCAGGTTTGTTACATATGTATACTTGTGCCATGTTGGTGTGCTGCACCCATCAACTCGTCAGCACCCATCAATTCATCATTTATATCAGGTATAACTCCCCAATGACAAGTCTTAAAAAAAAAAAAAAAGAAAGAAAAAGCATTATGCTAAGTGAATAAAACCTGAATCAAAAGGTTACATACTGAGCTTCTAGTTCCACACAAAATGGAGTAGACTCATTTCTTCATGCTTCTGCTAGTAATTATCACTAAATATTTGGACAAAATAGAACAGATGACCATAAGAGGACTCTGAAAGGTGGAAAGAGGAGGGTAGACTGGCTAGGGAACTCCAGGTTTTGAAAAATGACAAGATGGTTAGTTCTCTGTGTTTGCATATCTTTGTCTTCTTTTCTGTTACAAAAATGTCCTATATATCCTGATTGGACACTAGATTTAATCTGCGGTATGGAGCACCAAACAGGTACAGACTTAGAAAAAAGAGAAAAACCTGATTTCTCAGCCAAAAGACTAGGAAAGGGGCAGCCTAGGATGACAGAGACTTTTTAAACAAATACTTGCTCCTATCCAAGCCAAACAGTACAGATTCCCTCCTTCCTACCATGAACAACACCTCTCCCCACGGTGTCAGCAGAGACTGAGTGGGGAGTCTGGACTTTGCACTCTCCTTCTGGTGGTGGCAGGTGGAGTCCCTCACCTTCTCAACTTAAGGGTCAGGGAGGATTTCAGAGAGGATGGAACAGGGATAAAGGATCCCTTAAACTTGCATAGGAAGTCCTGGGCAGACCCTTGAACAATCCACATGTGAAACTGACACAAATTATCAGGCCAAAGCCTTCAAGAACTGAACTACAGTGTGGAATAACACCCAGGTTTTCAAAATAACATCTGAATAATATACTTCATGAATGAAGTAGACTAGAATAGTACTGCAAAGGCTCTGAAAATTAAATTGTTATTGGATCTACAACCCTCAAAAGTAGGCCAAGATCTTCATACTGAACCCAAATAGGGTGACTGCTAAAACAGAAAATTTAAATAAGATCCAGAATCACCTAACATAATAGCTAAAATATCCAGGATACAATTGAAAATCACTAGTCACCTCAAAAACCAATAAAATCACAACCTAAAAAGACAACCAATAATGCCAGTACTAAAACGATTCATGTGTAAGAATTATCTAACAAGGATTTTAAAGCAACCATTATAAAAATACTTCAATGAGTAATCCTTAAGTCAAACAAAAAAAGGAGAAAATCTCAGTAAAGAAACAGAAGATATGTAAAAGAGCCAAACTGAAATTTTATGGTACTTTACAGTGAAATGAAAATCCCACTGGATGAACCTAATAGCAGAATGGATGTACAGAAGTGAAGTCCCAAAAGGAGAGGATAAAGATAGTGGGACTGAAGCTGAATGAAGCTCAGACACTTGGAAACTCCTTTTCTCTACCCTGAGATGCCAGATGACACTGGAAGGAAAAATCCTGCTAACAATGAAGGGCTCAATCTAAAAGAGTTCATAATCTGAGATACAATCAACTTTTAAAATATCAAGCATACCATCAATAACTTTATGCCGATACATTTGAAAAAAAAAGTTAAAAATGAAAACGTACATATAAATTTACACAAAAGTATAATTTATGAAGTTTAACTTTGAAAAACTCAGAATAAAAATAAAATACAATTAAAAGTGAATAATCAAAATGAACCATTCAAAACAGCGCTAGGATTATATAATTTTATATCAGTTGTTATCCAGAGAAACATAATTTCTGTCTTATACAAAGTGATTCAGAAAATAAAAACATAAGAAAATCATCATTACTGTTAGACAACATTTTTGTTTTCAGTTTTCAACTTAAATTTTATTTATAGCAGAAGTACAAATAATTTTTCAAATAACAAAACACCAAGCTTAGCCATTAAAAATGCCTAACTCCCAAGTATCTTTTAACCTTGAACAATTTATATTACAAGGTAACTAAATTGCTCAGTTTTTTATAGACAGGCTATCTGGGCTAGTTAAATGATGGAAGGCATCTAATAGGAATGATAATTTTGGTTAAGGAATAGTTAATCAGAAGTCATTTTTTCTGATGGTAATTAGAGAATGGGTCCAGTTTTCTGTTACAGCCACGTACATGTATATGACAACAGAAAACACACGTATGTGACAATACCATATTTTCAGTCTATGAGAGAGTTCTCACTCTCCCATTTCCTATGCCAGAAGCAGGACAAATAAAGTACAGAGGTACAAAGGTAGCTTATTCAAAAGTGTTATAAAATCTTAAAAACACAGTAAAGAAATGTGGGGTGGGTAAGAATGGAACACATTCCTGTTTCACTTTACAGGACACTGTTAGGTTCCTCCAGAGACAATATCCACTAAGCCTTTCTCACATTAACATACAGGTTCTAATAATCATCGGTAACTAAAGATATATATGCTGATGAATATATCATCAGTAACTAAAGATATATTGAATTCTTCATTACCTCATTACTGTGTCTTCATTACTTCATTCTTTATTACTTCATTCTTCATTACTGTTTTACTTAAAGCCAGTTTCTTCACTTAGAAGGATATGCTAGGGAAATAACAATACAAATGGCGCTCTTAGTGAGAGTGTAAATTGCTATTGCCTTTCTGGAGGCAAATGGACAGTATATGTTGAGACTTAAATGTGCGCGCGGTTTGATCCAATAGTTCTGTTGTTTGAAAACAAGGAGTAAAAATTGCTAAGAGAGTAAATTATAAATTTCTCACCGTAAGTACCAAAAATGGCCAGTATGTAAGGTAATGGGTATATTAATTAGTTTAACAATTCCCTAATGTATACATATATCAAAACAGCATCTTGTACACCATATATATATGTAATTTTGTCAATTTAAAATATTAATTAATTTTTTACAAAGCAAGGAGTAGACAGAAGTTGTTAAGAATATTGGTCCTTGTACTAGATAGGTGGGATGTGTGGAAATCCCAGATCTGAAACTCACTAGCTGTATGAACTTAGGCAAGTCACTGTTTGCCTTCTGTACAATGCAAATGTAATGATAACACCTTCCTCACTAAACACAGTACTTGGCACCTAATGTTATCTTAAAGAAATTTTTGCACAAGTACACCAAGAGGCATATACAATAATCCTTCTTACGGCATTTTTTCCAAAAGCTTAAAATAGTGAACTATTGAAATGACAACTAGCATAGATGTGGCTAAACACTTGCATTTACGTATCTTGTGTCGTCGTATCTTTGTACATAAAATAGATAGATTTCATACTACAGAATGAAAAGAACTTCAATACAAAGTAAGCAGGAAAATTGCAGATTGAAGCACACTGTTATTTAGTTTACCTACAAAATATTTTAAAAGCTGATTTATCTTACAGCTATTTTAACAAATGTATTTAAATCCCTAGAAAGAGATCTGGAGTCATAAATACCAAATTGATAACATAGATACTTTGGGGAGAGGATTGGAATTTTGGTGAGACAAGAGGGGCTTTTTTATACTTAAAGTTTTAATTTTTACAAGATATATACATGAGTCACTTACTTAATTTTAAAAATTTTAAAATTAAATAAAAAAACATAAGTTTGTAGTTTTTTCCCCTTATATTGTGGTAAATGAAGAAACATTTTCTACATATTATCAGTGTTGCGTTTCAGGAACAAATTATGAATATGTATTTAAAGAGAGTGTTTGCATATTAAAATAATAGGCCCATGCTTAGGGAAGACTAGAGGAATCGGATTTAAAAAAATGAGATAAGTAATCCTTTTGATCCAAACAACTTGGACCTTATCCACAGAGTCATTATAAACCATCAAAAGTTGAAGTATAGAAAATCCTGCCTGGATGCTTTATATAAAAACAAATATATTATGTGAAGAAACATTTAAATCAAATATATTACGTGAGGGAGCATTGCCATAGCCCAGGTGGAAGAAGCCTTTGGTCTATAAAGTTCAGTGTATTGGTTTTCGTTTATAAAATTTATTTTGCCCTTTTATGAGATGTTAGCAATTTATATCTGGGCTCCTTAGCCCCCATTCACCAAACTCACTTGACCAGTAACTAGTCTCCAAATTTGCTCTTATTTCTGAACATAGCAGTTGATATTTAGGTGCTGAGAAACAATTAAATAGAACACATATAATAAAGTTTAAATGACTATCTAAAAAAATCAAATATTTTACAATACATCAATTGCCAGAATGAGGATAATGGAAAGATTGAAATAAATTTCTTCCAATTTGCCAGCTATTCAACTCAAAGTAAAACCTGAAGAAACATGGTTTATAGGAGAAGCCAGGTGACTGGGAAAAATCACAGTGCTAAGAATTTTATTTTTATCTTCAGAATTAGATTATAAAATATCACCATCTTTTTATCATTATTATTATTTTATTTTCCTCCACTCCTCCTTCCTTCTTTCTTCTTTTTTTTATTATACTTTATGTTCTAGGGTACATGTGCACAACGTGCAGG
>NW_012114489.1:5333206-5334359 GCF_000951035.1 Colobus angolensis palliatus | reverse complement strand
GTTTGTAGTTCTCCTTGAAGAGGTCCTTCACATCCCTTGTAAGTTGGATTCCTAGGTATTTTATTCTCTTTGAAGCAATTGTGAACGGAGTTCATTCATGATTTGGCTCTTTGTTTGTCTGTTATTGGTGTATGTGAATGCTTGTGATTTTTGCACATTGATTTTGTATCCTGAGACTTTGCTGAATTTGCTTATCAGCTTAAGGAGATTTGGGGCTGAGGCAATGGGGTTTTCTAAATATACAATCATGTCATCTGCAAACAGGGACAATTTGACTCCTCTTTTCCTAATCAAATACCCTTTATTTCTTTCTCTTGCCTGATTTTCCTGGCCAGAACTTCCAACACTATGTTGAATAGGAGTGGTGAGAGAGGGAATCCCTGTCTTGTGCCAGTTTTCAAGGGGAATGCTTCCAGTTTTTGCCCATTCAGTATGATATTGGCTGTGGATTTGTCATAAATGGCTCTTATTATTTTGAGATATGTTCTATCAATGCCGAATTTATTGAGAATTTTTAGCATGAAGAGCTGTTGAATTTTGTCAAAGGCCTTTTCTGCATCTATTGAGATAATCATGTTGTTTTTGTCTTTGGTTCTATTTATATGCTGGATTACGTTTACTGATTTGCATATGTTGAACCAGCCTTACATCCCAGGGATGAAGTCCACTTGATCATGGTGGAGAAGCTTTTTGATGTGCTGCTGGATTCGGTTTGCCAGTATTTTATTGAGGGTTTTTGCATCGATGCTCATCAGGAATATTGGCCTAAAATTCTCTTTGTTTGTTGTGTCTCTGCCAGATTTTGGTATCAGGATGATGTTGACCTCATAAAATGAGTTAGGGGGGATTATCTGTTTTTCTATTGATTGGAATAGTTTCAGAAGGAATGGTACCAGCTCCTCCTTGTACCTCTGGTACAATTTGGCTGTGAATCCATCTGGTCCTGGACATTTTTGGTTGGTAGGCTATTGATTATTGCCTCAATTTCAGAGCCTACTATTGGTCTATTTAGGGATTCAACTTCTTCCTGGTTTAGTCTTGGGAGAGTGTAAGTGTCCAGGAATTTATCCAGTTCTTCTAGGTTTTCTAGTTTATTTGCATAGAGGAGTTTTTAGTCTCTTCTGATGGTAGTTTGTGTTTCTGTGGGGTCAAT
>NW_012114489.1:5326390-5328538 GCF_000951035.1 Colobus angolensis palliatus | reverse complement strand
ATTTTTTCCTTCATTTCAACTTTGGTGAATTTGACAGTTATGTGTCTTGGAGTTTCTCTTCCCTAGGAGTATCTTTGTGGCATTTTCTGTATTTCCTGAATTTGAATGTTGGTCTGCCTTGCTAGGTTGGGGAAGTTCTCCTGGATAATATCCTGCAGAATGTTTTCTATCTTGGTTCCATTCTCCCCGTCACTTTCAGGTACACCAATCAGACGTAAATTTGGTCTTTTCACATAGTCTGATATTTCTTGGAGACTTTGTTCATTTCTTTTTACTCTTTTTTCTCTTCTTGCTTCATTTCATTCATTTGATCTTCAATCACTGATACCCTTTCTTCCAGTTGATCGAGTCGGTTACTGAAGCTTGTGCATTTGTCATGTAGTTCTCATGTCATGGTTTTCATCTCTATCAGGTCGTTTAAGGACTTCTCTACATTAGTTATTCTAGTTAGCCATTCGTGAAATCTTTTCTCAAGGTCTTTAGTTTCTTTGTGCTGGATTCATACTTCCTCCTTTAGCTTGGAGAAGTTTGATCATATGAAGCCTTCTTCCCTCAACTTGTCAAAGTCATTCTCCGTCCAGCTTTGTTCCATTGCTGCAGAGGAGCTGCATTCCTTTGGAGGAGGAGAGGTGCTCTGACTTTTAGAATTTTCAGCTTTTCTGCACTGCTTTTTCCCCATCTTTGTGGTTTTATCTACCTTTGGTGTTTGATGATGGTGACGTACAGATGGAATTTTGGTGTGGATGTCCTTTCTGTTTGTTAGTTTTCCTTCTAACATGTTGGGACCCTCAGCTGCAGGTCTGTTGGAGTTTGCTTGAGGTCCACTCCAGACCCCGTTTGCCTGGGTATCAACAGCGAAGGCTGCAGAAGAGTGAATATTGCTGAACAGCAAATGTTGCTGCCTGATTGTTCCTCTGGAAGCTTTGTCTCAGAGGGGTACCTAGCTGTGTGACATGTGAGGTGTCAGTCTGCCCCTAGTTGGGGATGTCTCCCAGTTAGGCTACTCAGGAATCAGGGACCCACTTGAGCAGGCAGTCTGTCCATTCTCAGATCTCAAACTCTGTGCTGGGAGAACCACTACTCTCTTCAAAGCTGTCAGACAGGGACATTGACATCTGCAGAGGTTTCTGCTGCCTTTTGTTTGGTTATGCCCTGTCCCCCGAGGTGGAGTCTACAGAGGCAGGCAGGCCTCCTTGAGCTGCAGTGGGCTCCACCCAGTTCAAGCTTCCTGGCTGCTTTGTTTACCTACTTAAGCCTCAGCAGTGGCAGGTGCCCCTCCCCCAGCCTTGCTGCTGCCTTGCAGTTAGATCTCAGACTGCTGTGCTAGCAATGAGGGGGGCTCTGTGGGCATGGGGCCCTCCGAGCCAGGCGTGGTATATAATCTCCTGGTGTGCCATTTGCTAAGACCCTTGGTAAAGCACAGTATTAGGGTGGGAGTGACCTGATTTTGCAGGTGTTGTGTGTCATGGTTTTCCTTAGTTAGGAAAGGGAATTCCCTTCCCCCTTGCACTTCCCAAGTAAGGCAGTGCCTCACCCTGCTTTGGCTCTGGCTCATTGGGCTGCACCCACTGTCCTGCACCCGCTGTCTGATACGCCCCAGTGAGATGAACCCAGTACCTCATTTGGAAATGCAGAAATCACCTGTCTTCTGTGTCGCTCACACTGGGAACTGGAGGCTGGAGCTGTTCCTATTTGGTCATCTTGGTGCCACCCCCATATCACCACTTTTTATCACCTTTCCTTTCCCAACAGGTCTAGGACAGAATCTAAAAATATCATAATGCCATTGATACAAGAATTAGGAGAAAAGTTCCATGAAATTGTGATACTCATAACGTTCCATCTTGATCAGATTAACATACTTAGAAATCTAATATTCTAAAAAGTTTATGGCACGCCCTTAGTATGTAATAATAATTTTAAAACACAATAAGCCATAAAAAATAGCAGAGTTTTGCTTTGTCCTTTCATAACAAACTTGGTGTTCCATTAAAAATTCTTAACAAAACACTAATTGAAATTGGTGTCCATATTTTTCTGCTGCTCTAAACATCATGACTAGTTTGCCTTTTGGGTGAAGTGCTATTAAGTCTTATAAAAATAAAATAGAGGAGCTCTGTAAGCATGTACACACTTTCTTTTTTTTTT
>NW_012114489.1:5208038-5325413 GCF_000951035.1 Colobus angolensis palliatus | reverse complement strand
AGATCCCATTTGTCAATTTTGGCTTTTGCTGCCACTGCTTTTGGTGTTTTAGACATGAAGTCCACACTTTCTTTAATGAAGAAATTAAATGAACACATAGAAGTCATTAGAAATTGTTGCAATATTCTCAATTATACATACATTTTGGTACATGATGAGACATTTTTTGCTTTTTCATCTATGAGTTAAAACTATTTGCCTGTCTCAAATATTACATATAAATTCAAATTTCAGTTTCAGTTTTACATGTTGTATATCTTTTTTATATTTTATCTGGTTTTTTATTTACTAATTTCATTAAAGAGAAAATTAAAAGTATTATATCACTAAAGATAGTTGCAATTGATGTATTAGTGAAAAAAGGGGATGAATGTGTATGTAGCTGGATAAGCACAGGGTCTTATTACATAATAGTTGAGATATGAAGCTCTGAAATGGACAATGTGTCCCACATTTAACCAAATTATTGCAAAATACATTAATTTACACATTTGTAACACTATTATTTTACTGCATATCACATAAATTGACATTGCAAAAAAAGTTCCATTGTGAGAAGCATAGTAAACTTCTTAGTGATTGCAAATAAAATTCAGACAAAAGAAAAATATTATTTCACTATTTTGAGATTCTTAAAGAGTGTAAGTTTGCCTTATCTCTTTATCTCCAACACTGCACCTTGTGCATATATACAGAAGGTATCCACTATTTATTGGTCTGAATGTAGTCAAAATTTTAGTGGAAAAATACAAGACTAGGTCATATATCTATCAACAAGTTTAGAGATGCTAACTGAACTCATCTCAATTCATCTACATTTATCAAGGTCTTTTAAACCAATCTAAATATATCCAAATATGCATCTTCTATATCTAATTTTCCTGGATAATTTGAATACAAGTTCATTTGCAACCTTAAATCACTGATGTAGTTATGATTGTGTGCTAACCTGTCTAGATGAATAGTGATTTTGGACTCTCATTACCTTGGCATATTTCTGAGTCAATAAAAATAAAATTCAGCATGTTTCTTGTTTGTTCAGTTTCATTTTCTTGTTTTGTCTTTGCACACCTGCAAATCTGACAATAGGAAAATCTTATTCAGAGCTGTGAAAAGTTTGTGAGAACTCAATAAATTCTAGTGACATTCATTAGTTTCATCACCTCATAATAGCTGTTTACCTGAAGTTTATCAGCCTCCTGAAAGTTGACAAAAGAAATGATGGTGACGGAATAATGGCCAAGTAACAGTTGAAATGAGAGTTCAATATTAAATTTTATACACACACACATATATATGTATGTTTATATTCCATTGTGTATATATATATATTCTCCTGTATATTCTCTCATATATATTCTCTCATATATATTCTCATGAGTGTGTATATATATATACACACATACACACACACATGTATGGTCAAGCTTGGAAGAAAGTTTCAGATTCTTACAAACTTAATTGTACTCACATACTATGAAGCAAATAATTACCTTTGCAAACAGTGAAATATCAATTTAAATTTTTATATACAAAAACCAGCTCAAGATTAATTAAAGACTTCAATGTAAACCAAAAACTATAAAAACCCTGGAAGACAACCTAGGCAATATCATTCTGCACATAGGAATGGGCAAAGATTTCATGATGAAAACACCAAAAGCAATTGCAACAAAAGCAAAAATTGACAAATGGGATCTAATTAAACTAAAGAGCTTCTGCACAACAAAAGAAACAACAGAGTAAACAGACAACCTACAGAATGGGAGAAAAATTTTGCAAATTATGCGTCTGACAGAGGTCTAATATCTAGCATCTATAAGGAACTTACAAAATTTGCAAGAGAAACAAACAACCCCATTAAAAAGTGTGCAAAGAACGTGAAACACACACTCTTCAAAAGAAAACATACACATGGCCAACAATCATATGAAAAAAAGGCTCAACATCACTGATCATTACAGAAATGCAAATCAAAACCCCAATGAGATACCATCTCATATTAGTCAGAATGGCTATTATTAAAAAGTCAAAAAGCAATGGATGCTGGCAACGTTGTGGAGAAAAAGGAATGCTTTTACACTGTTGGTAGGAGTGTAAATTAGTTCAACCATTGTGGAAGAGTGTGGGGATTCCTCCAAGACCTAAAGACAGAACTGCCATTTGACCCAGCAATCCCATTACTGGGTATATATCTAAAGGAATATAAATCATTCTATTAAAAAGATACATGCATGCATATGTTCATTGCAGCATTATTCACAATAGCAGAGACATTGAATCAACCTAAATGCCCATCAATGGTATACTGGATAAAGAAAATATGGTACATATACACCATGGAATGCTGTATAGTCATAAGAAAGAATGAGATGATGTCCTTTGCAGGAACGTGGATGGAGCTGGAGGCCATTGTCTATCCTTAGTAAACTAATATAGGGACAGAAAACCGAATACCACGTGTTCTCGCTTGATGATGAGAATGATGACTAATGATGAGCTAAATGATAAGAACACATGGACACATAGAGAGGAACAACACACATTGGGGCCTATCAGAAGGTGGAGGATAGGAAGAGGGAGAGGATCAGAAAAAAAATAACTAATGGGTACTGGGATTAATACCTTAGTGATGAAACAATCTGCACGACAAACCCCCATTATACAAGTTTACCTATATGACAAACCTGTGCATGTATTGTGAGATCTCGCCAGCAGCCCGCAAAGCAATGGGGCTCTCTCTTTGTTCCCAGGCAGATTGGCAGGTCGAGAAATAATAGACACACATAAGATAGTGAAAGCTGGGTCCGGGGGGTCACCACCTTCTGGTCCCACGATGCCGTCAATGCACTGGATATACCAGCATTTATTATTAAGTTTAGTGAGGGTGGGGGTAGGTTAGTGAGGGATTCAGGGTCATTTGGTTATGAGGTAAGATGGTCACATGGGGATGAAGTAATTCTTCAACATAACATCTGTATGCAGAAACATAACATCTGTATGCAGAAGTACAGTATACAGAGATAAGAATTTACAATAGAGTGCGTGCATCAGTAATTTCTAACAGAGCCTTAAAACAGAAACAGTCTTTCCATAACCTATGATTAGCAAGATATTAATCAGCAGTAACAGTTGCAGCAAAAGCTGGTTACAAACAATCCATAGAAACAGGACGTGAAGCTAGACAACCTGTTAGACCAGAAATTCTCAGAAGGGAGTATGCCTTAACCCTAAAGAGGCCTAGAAGAGCCGTGGCAAGATGAGGGCGTTTATAGCCCTATCTTATCCATATGGACAAGTGCCCCCCATGCTTCCATTTATAGGCTCTCCACAAGGGTCGCATTCCATTCCCAGAGCTATGAACATCTGCTTTTCTGGGATAGGAATCTTGGTGATGTGAAACCTCCCTGACTGCACGTCCATTCATAGGCTCTCTTCAGGGGGAAGCACATCATGTGCTGTTGGCTCATTCTGGCAGTCCAACCTGGCATTCTTTTTACAAAATCCTGCATGCAATTTTGTATTTAACAATAATCAGGAGCATTTCATATTTTATTCTGTAGCAATAGTTTCAGGGGGTCTCCCTACAAACATGTACCCCTGAACTTAAAAAAGTAAAATGTTATTTCTGTTCAAGGAGTCTTTAAATACTTGACTGCATCTCAAAACTTGTGTTTTGCTTATATATTACTACCTAGCAATCCATCCTAAACCTAATGGTGTAAATGAAAAACTCTTTTATTATGCTCATGAATTCTGGTGTTGAGGAATTTCTGCCGGGCACATCAGGGTAAGCATGTCTGTGTTCCATAATGTCTGAGGCCTCAGCTTGCAAGATGAAGGCAGAGACTGAATCTGAATCTGCAAATAGAGGCTAGAATCATTTAAAAGTTTATTCATTCACATGTCCGGTAGTTAATGCTGACTTTTGTCTACAACCTTAAAAGGGGCTTTTGGCCAGAACACCTACATGTGGCTTCTCCATGTGGCTGCTTGTGTTTCCTCACTGCATCGGGGCTGAATTCCAAGAGTAAACATCCATCCCAAGAGAACTAGGTGAAGCAATATCACCTTTTTATGGCACTTAATGACCTATCCTCAGAAGTTAAAAGACTGCCCAAATTTAAGGAAATTAAACATAGACCGCTGTCTCTTGATGGTGAGTGTGTTAAAATCACATTGTAAGAAAAGCATGTGGGACAGTAGATATTTTTATGGCTGGTTTTAGAAAATGCAATCTGTTACAGGCAGACTGAGCAGACAATTTACCAAAGAAGGAAGATATACAAATGGGCCAAAAAACACATGAAAAGACAATCAGCATTATTAGTCATCAGCAAAATTCACATTAAAATCACAATAAAATATTACTGCACATCTAATGGAGTAGTCAATTTAAAAGTTAGATATACCTAATCTTAGTATGTGAAACACTCCTACATTTCTGGTAAGAATGCAAATGGTAAAACTATCTTGGAAAGTAACTTGGTAATTTCTTACAAAGTCAAAAATATTCTTACCATATAATACAGCAATTTCTCTTCTCCAAGAATGAAGACATGTCCACACAAATATTTGTACAGTTATTTATTTCTTAATAACTGGGATATGTTCTGAGAAAGGGGTCCTTAGGTGATTTTGTTGTCCAAACATCACAAATACTGATTGAACAGCCTACTGCACACATAGGCTATGTGGTATAACCTATTGTTTCTAGGCTACAAACCTGTACAGCTTGTTACTGTACTGATTATTATAGGCAGTTGTAACACATTGGTAAGTATTAGTGTATCCAAACATAGCTAAACATGGAAAAGGTACAGTAAAAATATGGCATTCTTATATTATGGGACCACAGTTGTGTATGCAGTCCATCATTGACCAAAACATTGTTATGTGGCACATTACTGTATATGAATGTTTATAGTGACTTTATCCATATTTATGTATATGCATAGATAATTATCCATATTTACTCATAGCAAATATCTGGAAACAACCCTCAGCCCATCAATAGATGAATAGATAAATAAATTTTGGTATATATATGGAATCCTATTCAGCAATAAAGGAGAACAAGTTATTAATACATAGAATATCGTGCAAAAAAATTTCAAAAACATCATGCTGTGCAAAAGGAGCCAGATAAAAAAGAATACATATGCTATGATTCCATTTATATAAAATTCTGGAAAATACAAAACCAATCTACAATGGCAGAGAGCTGAACAATGGTTGTCTAGGCTGAGGGTGGGTGGAAGGAATATTCCCTCTTACCATCTTCTGTAAATTCAAATGTAAGCCTGTGTTTTAGGTTCAGTTCATCACATGCCCCACTGCGGGATTTTAATCTAAAAACATGTGATGATGGAAGGATAGTTGAGAATTTAGTCAGGCCTGCAATGGCATGCTAGCATCATCTAAGTCCACCAAAATGATACCAAACCAATACCATGTCCTGGTTGTTTCTGTAGCATGATATTGGTTATGTCTGTATTACTCATGACTCCTTTGTTTTCTACTCATCTCCTGAGCTTGGTTCTTAAGCCTTCCTTTTTATTCTATTAACTACAGCTATTCAGCCAATAAATTTACATTTGGCTTAAGTTACTTAGAGTCAGTGCCTATTGCCTTAAAAAAAGAACTTTGGCTGAAACAGACTGTTTGGTGCCGAATAATACAAAATTTTGTTATTATGCAGCAGGAAAACTCTTCTTCAGGGAATTCAATAGGAAAATACTATTGTGTTCAGTATACCTGACGACACCATTGTTTTCAGTACATGTGGGCATATTGGCTTACGGTACAACCATGTTCTAAGAATCATCATGTTTCACCTTAATTTTTCAGTTGATTGTAATACATTGCCTGACTCCTTGGTCCTTCATCTATCAAGGTCCGTGTTTGGGGGCCAATTAATTAGAAAGTTCAGGATCCAACCAATATCACCCTCCAGAATAATCTTATTTCTCATGAAGGCTTTGTAACTGTCTTAGTTAATAGTTCTGTTGATCAGCTTCAAGTCACCTTTGATGCTGATTCTGCTCTTTTTTCTGGTATCTGGCTCTTGACTATATGCTTGGCAAAAGCCATTCCTTCATGCTCTAGTTAATTCACTAGATTCTTGCTGTTTCCCCATCTCTGAGCAGACATTTTAGTACTTGGTCCATTTAACTGCCTTGATACTACCTTAAGCCAAGCCTCCATCACATTCAGCATTGCCTTTTAGTAATTTTATTGATTCCCAATGAACAGATTTCCCTAACACCATTTTCCTGCCAGAACACATACTGGCTGTCCTCCAGTGGACATTGCTGAATACCTAGGCAGGCTGAATGCTCGTTTATATTTCTGCCTGCTTCTTCCTGGCGAATTCCCCTAACACTTGACTTACCAATCTAGACTTTTATTATTATTAATTGCCAGAAACTTTTCAAACTGTTTCCCATAGTGTGATAAAGTACACCCTGGTCCCTAGGTCTCTTAGTGTATCTACTAAGTTCTGATAGATGATTTGGTAAAAATCATAACTTCTATTTTCATTTATAATGTAGTTAAAATCCATTATTATTCTTATATTTGGCCTAGTTAAATTAGATTAGGTTTCTCATGTTGCATGATGTTCCCATTCTCCTGTTTTTTCCTCCCCGTTTTAAATATAGTTAGAGAAACTTTCATCCTTATTCAAATCATCTGGGAAATTTCTGGAAACATTCTCCACTTTTGAGTTTATACCAGGCGATGTTCTCAGTAGAATCTTTGGAATACTGTGAATTTACTTCTTCTGTCTGAAAAGAAATACATAACAGAGGCCGAAGGTCAAAAAGAGGGAAAGATTAAATTTTCTTGGTTTCTTATATATTTTCATTTTATTTCATTTTCATTATATTTCAGATCAGATTTATTATTTGATAAGATACATATAATGGTAGGATATTGTTGATCAAAACACATGTATTAGTCCATTTTCACACTGCTGATAAAGACATACCCAAACCTGGGCAATTTACAAAAGAAAGAAGTTTAATTGGACTCACAGTTCCATGTGGCTGAGGAGGCCTCACAATCATGGCAGAAGGTAAGGAGGAGCAAGTCACATCTTACACGGATGGCAGCAGGCAAAAAAAGAGAGCTTGTGCAGGGAAACTCCCATTTTTAAAGCAATCAGATCTCATGAGACTTATTCACTATCCTGAGAACATCACAGGAAAGACCTGCCCCCGTGATTTAATCACATCCCACTGAGTCCCTCCCACAACACATCAGAATTCAAGATGAGATTTGGGTGGGGTCATAGCCAAACCATATCAACACACAATATCAATATCTGTGAATAAATTCTTTTCTTCTATTGCCTAATAGAATAAATATTTTTAAAGACAACCTTTTGAATGTATGTAAGTATAGAAACAAAAACTACCAAACCCTGTTTATCTTTTCAAAATATAAAACCACTTGGATCAGAGACTCTGCCGGGTTTATAAGAGCATCCATGATGTTTATCTGAATGGGTATTTTAAAACGTTTATCAGGACAGAAGTATCCTCTGTACATCCTAATAAAAGATAGGCAAATTTGGAAATAGATCATAACCTTCTTATATTTAGAATTAATATAAATACATGTTTAAGAGTATTAGGGACAAGTTTGATAACATTCCATTTCAAAGGGCATTTCATTCTGTTTATTTGGAATCTGTTTAACAAGAAAAAATACAAATTAATATTGTGTATACATTTATGATTAGCCTTTCTTACACATAAATGATTTATCTTTTATCATTCATGCCCTAAAGAAAGAAAAAGTATAAAAAACACTGATCTGTGACTCCATATACTAAGTACAAACCTCAGGTCTGTTAATAGGATACCCAAAGATTCCCACTATCCTATTTATTGGGTTGATACTCAAAGTCCCTAACCGGTAATGACCCTTAGAACAGATTTCTTTTGCTATACTTTTACCAAAATAAATTGCAAAATAGTATCTTGATAACAGCTAATCTTATTTTAAAACCAATGCATTGGGCTAGCATTCCTAAGCATCAAAATGAAGATTATAAATAATTCCACCATTCAAGCGTTTAGTGGTATTTTGCAGCCAATTCATTCTGGTAAACCCAACTCAAGGCAATATTCTTTCCTTTTCTTTCCTCCAATACCAAAATCACATATTTTAGATTCTCTGTTATTTTATTTTCAACTGAGTGAACTATTTCACTTGCTTTTTAAAGTTATTCAGGCTAAAATGACTCTTGTTTTTTTTTCTTTCTGGCTTGTGCTGTGGTGTCATGGCTGATTACACCTACATCAATAGAAGTCCAAATTTACTTTTAAGGTTATGGTTGACCTTGCTTATAATCGTATTTGTGACATTTTTTTTCTGTGTAAGGATGTGGTAAGTTTTGGAATAAGAAATTTATTAAATGCTTCAATTTTCACAAGAGAAAGTTATATTTATTATCTGTTTATCAGAGGTGCTAAAGTATTTGTGGTAAATAATTGTTTATTTGCAATTTAAGTTCATGTATAATTTTTAGTTGATGTCTTTAAGGACTCGAGAAAAGTACTTTTCACAAAAAAATACATTGTAGTGACAGTTTAAGAGATAATTGGTTGTTCAGGGTACTCCAGTTTAGATCTCCAAAGAGCAATGTACTTGGACTATATTAACTCAGCTCCTTAAATGCTTTTGTTTTCATACAGAGTTAGGTAAACATGTTCATGTGATAATATTTCTGCATTCCCTGGTGAATTCATCTCTCTTTATTCTAAATAGCTTCTGATCTTTATTTTCATCATTTTTTACTTGATTAATTTTAATAACCTAAAATTTTTCAAAAATTTCTGGATACAGATATAAAATATTGCATGAATACTCTCTTCTCCCTCTTTTAAGGATTTTCTTATTCTGTCTTGTTCTAAGCCCTCCAGTGTAATAGCTGGTTCTATGCAGTATAAGCCAATGGATTGGTTGCTTTTGCTTTTCTCAGTAGCATCATTATTTTGGCCATACTTTATTGAACACCAGCTTACTCTATGCAGAGTACAGTGCTAAGTGTTGTATATCTTTTCCTCATTAAATCATCACAACTGCATTTTGGAAGCAAGATATAGATTTAGACATTAACTGGTATCTAATAGAGTCTATTAGAACCTGGAGTCTATTAAATAGACAGTTAAAAACAAGTGGCCAATTGTGGTATGATAAAAACATTAGTTTTCTAAGATTCTCTGTAAACAAGCCTTTTTGTTTTTTTCTGTACTGTTATAGTGACAAAATCAGGTTGCTGAACGTACTTTAAAAATGGATTAAAAATAAGATGGATCGATAGATTCCTGAATGGATATAAAATTGATCAAGCAAAGATGCAAATATGATTTCTAGGATCTAGGTGGTGCATATATGAGAGTTAATTGTATGATTGTTTCAAATTTTCTGTATGCTTGAGATTTTTCATAATAAAATACTGGACAAAATAAATGTGTCTTAGTCATATGTTCATGTTGAATATTTTCACATATTATGTTAGTTTTTTCCTACTCAACCAGTATTATATTTGTTTTTCTGTGACTTGAAGCTACCACCTTGCTGATGTGTAAGGATATAGAGCATAGTGACTAAAAACACAGTCTCAGGAGGTGCATTGTCTTACATTTATTTTCTGGCTCTTCCATTTACTAGCACTTACACTTTAGGATTCCTCATCTGCATATTAGGAAAAAAACAGTACCTACTGCATATGATGCAAAGTTTAAAGGAGAAGATAAACGGATAAACTGAATGGGTTTAAACCAAGGACTGGCACATGTTGAGAACTCAATAAATATTAGCTATTGTTATTACTGATCTGATGACGCAAGTATTGCTTATTTTTCTGTGCTGTCCTCTTCCTAACCAAAAGTAGCCTTCCAAAGCAAACAAACTATGTGTGTTTTCATTTTAACCTCTCACCTTACACAAATAGAAAATGTTGGTAAGGTATATATCTCTCTCATATTTTTGTATATTTTAACTTTCTCACTTTGGAACCAATATTATAATCAATGTAAGTTTTAATGTGGTGATGTTTATACTGCATACCCTCTACTGAAAGCATGAAAGGTTGTCTTTAAATTGTCAGCAATTTGAGATGCTGAGTCAGCAGCATCTCAAAATAAATAGATTAAAATATGTAATTAATCCTCTCCAATTTCAAAAGATAGCAATAACTTGATAGTCATTTAGTTAAAATAAATGAAAGAAGTTAATCACGAATGACTTTTTTAAAACTAAAAGTAGTACTTAACATATGTTGCCTAGTAATCCAATGATCTCTGTCACCAGCACCAGTTCTACTCAAAAGTAGGTGAATTATAGCATATTTTAAACAAATACTATTACAAATTTCTCCTTTGCAAAAATGAAATTAAAATATCTTTGTCATCGCTTGCATAAGGATAATATCAGGGCCAAAATAACATTTGCTTAGTAAATAGGTTTGTGAGATATAAACCATAGCAGAACTAACTGAATTCCGGGTCAGGACACGTAAGTGTCCATAGGAAAATGAGCAAGCTTCTTTCTGATATCTACTGAAAACAGTATCCATAGCCGGCAGTATCTTCAAGTGAAAACATCTTTTATGTTTCTTTCCATCTTTTCAAATGCAAAATAGAGTGATAACTCCAATCTAATGCCTGATTGATCTCTTCTTTAAGTCATGTTTTAAAATCTCCACCTTCTTTGCAGAAGAATCATTACTATGGAACTGAAAGTCAGTATAAATTATTTCGGAGAGCCAAAAGAGATCTTTAATTTCCTAAAGTCATCAGATTTCTGATGGGCAAATTATATATATATAATATATGTATCATTATAATTATATATAGTAAGAGAGTGCATTCACAGTGCTTAGAAACATATATATATTTTGCATACTTTCCATATATACAACTGTAAATACACTTATATAATAATTATAATTATGTATTTGTATATACATATATGTGTATATATATATATAGAGAGAGAGAGCATTCAGAGTGCTTAGAAACGTGTGAATGAAAAGAAAAGGAAGGGAAAAAAATAGGATGGTTTCTCTATTCCATATAAATTTCCATTGCAACTTCTGAAACTAGCTTACATACAGTGAGTGCTCCATAAATATTTGTTGATGATGATGACAGATTGCATATTCTGTATGCACTAATGTTAGTGCATGAGCACATTGCTTGTGTTTCTAAAACGAAAGCAAGCAATAATGTTGACAAATGACCAGATTCTCAGCTGTGTCTAAGTGCTGGTAGTTCAAAGTCAGGGACTCTCATCCATTTATCAAGACTGTAAGTGAAATTCGGCTGCAATGATATTTGTCCAACTTGAGCATTTAAGTATAAACATCATTTATACAGAGTTACTTCTGTTCTCTTCAGATAGGTCTTAGGGTCACATTCTTTTCTCAAAGCATGTTGGACACGTTCAGAAGCACTGGAATCCATATGAAGTGTGAGGTTTCTATATGCTAAAAAATGAAAATACTTTAGAAAAGAAAACCTTTCATTCCATTTTGTGAAGTAAAACTTGTTTATTGCAGCAATTTAGCTCTAAGTTTTTGGAGTCAGAGGAAGATCTATTGGAATCTTATTCCACCTATTTCTAGTCTTTTATCCTTAGACATGTAATTGAAGCTTGCCAAGTGTTAGTAAACTGCTGCTACAAAGAATTCCAATTTCACAGGGCTTTTTTAAGAGTTAGATGATATGATACATATTATATATTTACAGATTATCTAGTTTATGTTAAGTACTCAAAATTAGTTAAAATGCCAATTTTTCAGGTGTTTTAATTCAAAATAATCTACGTCAGATAACTATCTTCTAACCACAACATTAATACATTTTGTATTTTTCCTTAGGTTTATCCAGTCCCTTTTCTGCCCAGTCCTTTGGAAACCAATTCTTTCTTTAGTTTTCCAAATGTTCATCTGCAACCAAGTAGCTTCCTTAGATTGTATGAAAGAAGACTACCTCAACATTGGTGAAATGCTTCTATTATGGATATTTTTAAGTTAACATAGAACTATAGAAAGAAATAGAATTAACCGACTCTTTATACCCAATGAAGCTTAAGCAGTTATCAATATTTTTCAAATCTTGTTTATCTCCTGAGAATTAAGATCATCTAGGTTAACATGACTTAATTGCTTCATTTTCTTTCCAGGAATCCCTTGCTCTGGAAAGATAATACTAAAATAATGAATAACTTACTTGTTCACTTCAGGAAATTCCTACAAATTAATTTATCAAAGAGAATAGTCTCATCTGGGTAAACAGCTCATTTATAAAACAACTTATTTATGAAGACTTGCTTGAAGATCCTTGATGCATCACTGTGTCCACTAGTCATAAATTATTATATTATGAACTTTTCCCAATCCCATTCAGCTCCCTGCCTTAAACCACTCAAGCTTGAGAAACTGCTAAGACTCTATCACGATGGTACTCTTCCTTCCTGAGATGATTTTGAACAAATCTAGCGTTTCTTTATTAACAGGTTGTCTGGTGATATTAGGGAGCAGCAATACCCATATTTATGATATGCATGTGTGTGTGTGAGTGTATGTGTGTGAGTGTGTGTGTGTAAGTAAAAATTTTTGAGAGAAGTTAGAAACGAAACAAAGATGTAATGTCATTTCAACTGAAATTTTTTCGTTTAGAATATCTAACTGATCAGGGCCTTTTAAATAACATAATCACTCTACTATTATCATACTTAATTAACAATTGTTTCTTAATACCAATGATTACCTGATCCATACTTGAGTTTCCTAGTTATCTCAAAGGTGACTTCCCAATTTTTTTCTTTTAAATTAGGATTCAAATAAATCCCATAAATTACTTTTGGTTATTAGGTCTCTAGCATCTCTTTTACTCTGTAACAGAATCCTCACTTTTTGTTAATGCTATTGATTTGTTAAACTAGGTCACTTGTCCTATAAAATGACCTATATTATAAATTTTACTTTTCTTTCCTCATGGTCCGCTTTTACTTTTTATACTATATACCCATTCTCCAAACCCCATATTTCCTGTAAACTTCAGATAGATCTATAGCCTTTGTTGTATAAAGAAGCAATATTCTGACAAAATATTTTAAAGGTGATGCTGTTTATTTCCTATTGGATTGTAATAGGAGGCAAATAATATAGTGGTGTCCAGTTATTTGTTATACTAAGACTGATCACTAGGGTCATGTAGTATCAGTCTTATTCCACCATTATAAATGTATCCATCACAACTTTACCTGAAACTTTGAGCATCCATTGAAATTTATTGGCTATTTCCATTATTTCATTAGATTTTAAAATTGCAATTTTATAATACTATCATTCCTTCTGTATTTTTTAGCAGAAGTTTTTTTATGAGGAAGAACTTCCTTCACCAATTATTTGTTTCCTCTGACATAGAGATTGTATGGGAAATAGAGGATAAATTTGTATTATTTCCTTCTATTTATCAGTGTTCAGAGTGATGAAATTGTGCCTTAGCAGCATCCAGTGGTGACCAATATGATTTTTTGAATAACATCATGAACTCATTAATATTCATTACATTTGATGCATTTGCAACTTTAACAAATCGTTCCTTATAGACCAGTAGAAGTCTCCTTTTATTTCTTTTAATTAAAGTGCAAAATTCTTACAGAAATATTCACAACTCCAGAGTATACAATCAGTGAATTGTCACAAAGTAATCATACTTGAGTGACCATCACCCATTCTAGAAATTAAATTAAATATTATTGCACCACTCTTTGTATGCCCCATCCTGAACTCTATAATTTCCTCTTTGACAAGGTAAGCACTATCATAACTGAACAGCATATATTAATTTTCCTTACTTTTGATGTGAAAGGAATCACCTAGCATACATTCTTTTGTGGATGACTGTCTTTTTTTCTCCACATTATGTTTAAACTTCTTCCTTAATGATGCAAGAAACACTGGTTTGCTCATCTTAATTGTGTTCAACCATTTGCAGGAGGATAATAAAATATATTATTGCTTTCATTCACCAATATCATGCTGTCATAAATACTTTAGCTCTACAATAAATCTCAGTATCCAGTAAAATAAGTTTTCTCAGTTTAATCTAAATTGATTTGGGTTTTCTTTACCATATAAATTTTATAGTCATCTGGTTAATTTCCACATACACAAAAAGAAAGCCAAATTAAAACCTGCTGAGATTTTTATTGTAAATTTAATGGAACTACAGATCAATCTGGGGAGAAATAACATATTTAAAATTCTGGATATTCCAGTAGATGGCCAATTATGATTTAAGTCAAGTCTCATAGTCCAGTCCACACACCCTTCCTTGTTAATAACTATTTCAAGTAATTTTATGTGCTTAAAAGGTTTTGTCCAATTTTTAATCAATTGCATAAATCAATTGATATTTTATTTTCAAATATAAAATTATACTCTAATAGTTAACATGATTTCCCACTTACAGATGGTTTTCCTGTTCTCCCCAAACAGCTATTCGTGTTTATAACTCAAACTCTTGTAGATTTTTCCATTAATGTTAATGGCAATAAATATGATACACTTAAAGTTTTAGGGAGACAGAATGTACAATCACCAAATTACTCCATTAAAGTTTGTGATGTGTCTGCCCGTTAGATTAGGATATCATACTAGATAGGTAGAGCTAGATATTTTAGTACAGTATTACTGTCCTTTTTGCCTCTCACTATATCTACGTGATTCCAATGTTGTTTACTATATTTCACTACATTAATTGTCTCTGAAGTCATATAGATTCCAACATCATATCCTTATCCTTTTCACACTTTTTATACTTAACTTTCTTTCCCTCTGGGCTGGCTTTGCTGATTACTGGCTGAATCATTCTGACTAATGCTTGTGGGAATAGAGGAAGAAATTTTTTAAGAAAACACAGCAATTACAATATTTTGACTTGCCTCAAAATTATTTTCATTAAATGTATTTTAGTGATTGGGTAATGGTTTTATCTGTTTTATCTCTTCAATACTTGGTTAAAAATCTTTTATATCTATTTAGCAGATAAAAGTTTACATACTATTTTTCAAAATTCACGTATTAAAAAAAGAACTAGTTCAGAGAAGATGACTTTTTTCCTCCAGTTAGCATGTCTGAGCTCAAATATTGTTTGTCACTTTTGGAATATTTTCTCCAGCCAAACTGTCATTTCAGTTATTTGAGAACATACTGCCTAATTTTCTGATACATTGCAGAAATTTTATTTAAAATAAAGTGAACTTTGGTCTCTCAAAATCATGTCTTTGTTGAAGATTTTAATAAAGTATTTGATCAAGAGATCTTGACAGTTTGAAACGGCCTGTGAATTATTGTCAGGATCTGTACAATCAGGCTGCACAATTCCTAAGGAAGAAATAATCTATGTGGAGGCTTAGCTCTTACTCATGCAAAAATATCTTAAGCCCCAAAATTTCTCCTTAAAATAATTAAGATAGAAGAGACCAGCAGGCGCTAGAACAAGAGAACAGGGCTTCTTATCCTAGGCACTACAGATGTTTTGGGCTGCATAATTTTTTGTTGTGGGGTGCTCTCCTGTACACTATAGGATTTTTAGTAGGATCCTGGGCTTTTATCAACTAAATGATAGTGCCACTTTCCTCTACCCAGTTGGGACAACTGAAAATGTCTCCAGACATTGCCAAATGTTCCCTGGGGGCAAAATTACTACTGTTTGAGAACCACTACTTTAGAGCATAATAGCCATAACTATTTAAGGAATAATGAAGGTGTGCCCTTTTTGTTTGTTTTTCTCAGTCAACAAAGATAGCAAATTGATTTGAGATTAACATCTGATGAAATCTTATTAAAATGTTTTGTTATAATATTTTTTGAAGTTCCTGTAGTGAAAAGCATTGATTATGAGGGCTTTTTTTTCCTCTTTAACTTTGTTTCTTCTCTGAAACTTTTAAAACAACAACAACAACAACTGCAACAACAAAAAACAGCATAACAGAGTGGTATAAAATGTTTACTTAGCTATTACTTAAGACATTAAACTATTTGGTTTCAGTTCCCCAAACACTACCTTCCTATCAAATATCAGGGGTGAGACCAATAAAACTGAAATACCAATTTATCTCAACCCTCCTGTTTAAAAAAGAGAGAAAGGGAGAGCTATAAAATTGAGTGAGGAATAGCAGCTTAGTCTGTCTGAAAGAGAGTTTTTGAAAGAATTAAACATAAATTCTTTGTCCAACTTATCTGTGGGGGAAAGCAAGGATGGATGGTCCTAAAAGTATATTCTCATGAAGAGGGTAAACAATCCTGAAAGCTCAAAGATAGAGCATTGTAAAGAAGGCAAAACTTTCCCTCTACCCATTTTAGGTTTTCTGTTGAAACTCGAACAGAAAACAAATTGACAACAAGAGTGTATTAACAGTTGCAGCTCACATCACAGCGGATAGATTTCATCTAAAAGTAACTCAAAGTGATGGCTTAGAACCCTGGCTTATCTAGCATCTTCAACAAAGAAGAGTAAATTTAGAGAAATTACAGTACAAAGTAAAGTAGTTTTAGGCTTCCAAAGGTGGGAAATTTGGGGAAGGTAAATATATGGAAATAAACTAATGGAGTAAGGTTTGTTTGCAGATTCCTCTGGTGCTAAGTCTGGACTGATGTCTCCAGTGAAGGAGAATTTTTATCCCGTCTTTAAGCAGAAAAATGTAGAGAGACCTTTTCCTGCATTTACTCCTTCTTGATTGTCTTCAGCTTAAAATAAGCTTATGTTGAAGAGGCATTTGGGGATGACATATTCTGTTTTCCTTCAGCCTACATCTGAAATAATAGCCCACATTAATCAGACCAATAATTTGGAAATGTTTGATATTCACAAAGAATGCAAGACAAATTTTAAGTTCTAAAGTGTAAGAAAGCCAAGATTCACCAGGTTCAAGTGAAAAGACAACAGGATTAATTGAAAGAAAATGTGGACTGGATGCAGTGGCTTGCGCCTATAATCCCAGCACTTTAGGAGGCCGAAGCAGCAAATCACTTGAGGTCAGCAGTTCAAGACCAGCATGGCCAACATGGTGAAACCCCAGCTCTACTAAAAATACAAAAATTAGCCAGGCATGGTGGCACACACCTGTAATCTCAGCTACTCGGAAGGCTGAGGCAGGAGAATCGCTTGAACCCAGGAGGTGGAAGCTGCAATGAGCCAAGATTGAGCCACCTCACTCCAGTCTGGGCAACAGAGTGAGACTCCATCTCAAAATAAATAAATAAATAAATAAATAAATAAATAAAATGTGATGAAATTAGAAATAAGGAAAGATTTTAGGGCAAATGAAATGGAGTAGCAGATTTCATTGTTAACAGTAAAGCTAGGTTTTCATTAAAATAATGTTCTATTGTAGCTGAGTAGCTGGAGAAGTTGTAAAATATTAACAAGAGACAGGCCGGGTATGGTGGCTCACACCTGTAATCCTAGCACTTTGGGAAGCCAAGGTGGGCAAATCACTTGAGGTCAGGAGTTTGAGAACAGCCTGGTCAACATGGTGAAACCCCATCTCTACTAAAAATACAAAAATTAGCTAAGTGTGGTGGCAGGCACCTGTAATCCCAGCTACTTGGGAGGCTGAGGCAGAAGAATCGCTTGAACCCAGGAGGCGGAGGTTGCAATTAGCAGAGATCATGCCAATGCACTCCTGCCTGGTGACAGAGCAAGATTCCATCTCAAAAAAATATTTTTAAAAATGAATAAAAATTTAAAAATCAAGGCGTTTACTACATGTAGTGATGATTGTGCTGACACAGGTGGATAATTTAAATACAAAGTTTGGAAATAAGTGAAGAGAAAAAGACCATGCAATAACAATTTTATCAGTTATAATTGATGAAAAATTAATTTTTGAACAATAACCAAAAAAAATGCTCCAAGTGTGAAGATTGAAATGTTCATTGAACATCAGAAAAAACTTAGGAAAACCATTTCTAGATACTGTACCAAGTGGAATACATTACAGAGTTTAATGTACAAACCTATAAAATCTAGGAAGAAAAATAAGTTACCTAGAAAAGAATGAGAACAAGATTGACTTTAGTTTTTGGTTTTCAATATGATGTACCAGAGGACAATGAATTCATACTTTTAGACTTCCTAGGAGGAAAATGTGGTGACTTGAGAATCAAGCTAAATTGTTTTTCATTCATGGAGAAAAATAATTTTATCCTGGAAAAGTCAAGAGCTTAGAAAATATACTAACCATGCACCTTTCTTCAAAATACTACCTGATGACTTTTTCCAAAATTAATTAATGCTAACATCTAGGATAGTTAAATCATAGTTAAAATTGACTTTCCTTAACAGACTGAATGCCCTGAATGCAGCGTATCTTTGGATAATTCATTACTAGGTGGATTCTGCCACTCAGAGTGAATGGTTTTCGGTGCTTGCCAAAGTTCTTTTCTTACAATAATTACAAGATCAGTCCAGCATTAGAAGATTTTATGGTATTGTTTTGTGTTGTTTAATTTTTCATGTGTCTCTCATCTTATGATTTAGTGAGAAAATCTTGTCATTTTTTGAGGATGACATAAACTAAACCTCTTGATGTCCTAACCCAACAATTAGTAATAATAACTAAACTGTTTTGGAGACTTTTCTGGATGACATTGCAACCCAAAATGAGTTTTCTCTCTATTCACAGATGCGTACTTGAATAGAAAATTATAATAATCCTGCTTTTAGTAGGAAAATTTAATGATTTTCTTTAACTTTAAATATTATATTGGATGAATTGAGTCATTTTTGTAGTCATTATATCATTGTCCCTACCATTAAAAAATTTTCAATGTAGGATTTATGAATATCCTGAGTTAACTATTTTTAAAATTTCAATATATTCTGAATGATATAAACTGTTATAAAAGTAATAATAAATATAGTAAAGCACAAAAATGATGAGTCATATCTGCGTGGTGGGATTTGGAGTGATGGTTTTTCATCATTACTCTAATTTCCTACATTTTTCATAATTTTACAAATAACTTTAATAAAAAGTAAGAATGGTATGCACAATTGATCACAGATAGCATTTATTAAAAATACAGAGAAAAAAATGTTTCAAGTCTTAAATACCTTGCCAGTACGGTAAAATTAGTGGTAATTTTTTCATCATCTGATTTTCTATATTTTCCAACCATATCTCAAGAATTAGCTTTAGTCCTTCCCATACCAAACCCAGAAAATGGTTCCCCTTCTCCATCATACACAGGTAAAAGCGATAGTCATCTCAAATTGTCCCCTTTGCAGTGTGGTTTTATCTTCTCTGCATTGTGTTTAGTACCTTCCCAATTCCATAAATCCCTACTGTAAGGTACTGTTTCCTCTCCATAAAAGCTAATTCAAGAGTGAATGTGGGCAACATCATGCCTCTCTGTACTGGCGTTTCTGCATCTCAAAGCACAAAGTGATCCTGCGAAGCAATCCTGATGATTACAGGCAATTATCCCTGTCCATAGGATGTCTCCTTTCTTTGCCTGCCAGAAGAGACCAGGCATCGGCCATAGCTTCATGAAAAGTGGAATTACTAGGAAAGGAATGAGGGAGAGCGGAAGAGAAGGAAGGAGAGAAGAACAGATTGTAGGGGAGGAGAGGGAAGTACAGGGCAGAGAGAGATCTTTTTTCATAATAATCTCCATCCCCTACAACTTTACCATGGTGGTGAACAATAAAACTATGTTTTCTGACAAATAATTTATGCAAAAAGCAAATAAAACACCCTTGGGGAAATTTAGTTTTCAGTGCCTAAAATAATCATACATAGAACAACTAACATCCAACCACCCCTTGCTTCCAAATTACGTTGGTTCTCTTTTACAGGTTATTAAAGAGAATAGTAAGCTTCAGATGATGGAAAACTGTAGCCTGGGCCTACCAGCATATTGGCATATTGCAGGGTTTAGTTTAGTTTAGCCTAGTTTTGCTCCTTTGTTTTGATTAAGTTAGTTTGATTAGGTTAGCTGGTGCATGTTTATTTGGAATTATTTGTCAATACTGCTATTTTGTATGTTGAAAAGAAGATAGTCCACTTTTTTTTTTTTTTTTCTTTTTCTTTTTTCTGAGACGGTGTCTCGCTCTGTTGCCCAGGCTGGAATGCAGTGGCACAACCTCGACTCACTGCAACTTCCACCTCCCATGTTCAAGCAGTTATCTTGCCTCAGCCTCCCGAGTAGGTGGGACTACAGGCAAGTTCCATGATATTCCACTTTTATATTTGCTGAATCTGTATGGATACTTTTCCTTTGATATATTTATATTTTTCGTTTACTAATATTTTTAAATGAAGTAGTTTGTAGTTTCTTTATTAGTATTGGAAATGCTTAGTGATTTAACCTTCTTGTTTGTATAGAAAAACATCTTAGATATTAAATTGTGTGTTCTTAGTCCTACTATTTTTAAGATATTCTTCAATGTAAGTTTTGACATTTTCTTTAACTCATTCATTAAGGATACTGTTTCTTAGGTTTATTTCTTTTTTGAAGGTTTGTTGAGTCATTGATTACATTGTGATCACAAAGATTTGTCTAAATTATGTTTAGTTTTTGGAATTCATTGCCATTGTCTTTGGACATATAGAGTCATTTGGTTCTGTATATGTCTCTTTTGTGTCTGAAAGAAATAATTTATTCTAATTTTTCATGGTGCTGAGTTTTAACATAAATATTTTTTCACAGGATCTGTAGAGTGTCGCTTATTTAGCTGGAAGCCTCTGTGGCCAGTGGCGCCTGTGCCTGAGTTTTACTGTGACACACTGGGCTCATTCCACCCACTCAGCCTGGCAGGCTGCACTTGGCTTGTGCTATCAGCCTGGATCCCACACCCACCAAGGGCGGGCCAGGTATGGAGTGGCAAGGAGTGTGTGATCAAGTAAGCATGGGGTACAGCCGTTGCATACAGCCAGGCATGCTGGCTGCCGTGGTGGGGCGGGCAGTTCCAGGTGCTGGCACAGGCGTCAGCTCTGTGGAAGCCTAAGGCTCCATGGAAGCCTAAGATGCACCACAAGCAGCTTCCACTGTGGGCACCTGCATCTGAACAAGGGTAACGCGGTGGCACCTAGAAGCTTGGAGATGCCAGGAACCGCAGAGTCCCAAAGAGGGTGTCACAGCCCTGGCTTGGGGAGCCCCTAGGGCTGGGCTCTCTAAAGGGCTATGACACCCTCTCTGGGGCTGCAGCTCTTCTCTCCTTCTTGTCACTTGCAACGTGGTGAGCGGGGGCATGTTTCAGCCCTGTTTGTGTTACAGCTCTTTCAGTCCTGCCATTTGGCAGGTTCTGAGTTCTTGTCCAATGTCCAGGAAGAATGAGGTACACGGATAACTGGAGGATGAGCAAGGCAGAGAGGAGCTTCATTAAGTGACAGAGCAGCTCTCAGGAGACCTACAGTGGGTAACTCCTTTCCACAGACAGGTTGTCCCAACAAGTGTCCAGCTCTCAGCAGACATAGCTGGACCCGGATTCCACACAAATGAAGGTGACATTGACTTGACTCCTTTTTCAGGTGATATAAACCATATTTAAGATCAAATGCTTTACATTTGAGCTCAGAGATTGGAAGCTGCTTCTTTCCTTTCCATATTTAGCCACTAAGTTATTCAGTGTCAGTGAGAAGAAGTTTGGCAATCTTACAGCTTCCTACTGGGGTCCTTGTCTACTTGTATTTTTTTCTCTGGATACTTTGCAACACTAGTCCTCTGTTGAACAAATACCTGTTTCATTAAAGAGTGTCTTGTTCTTTTTAGTCTTTATCTCTTTCTTTTAAATTGGTTTAAATTCACTGCTGGTGGGTCACTGTAGGAAAGAGTTTGGCAATTTCTCAAAGTACTTAAAAGAGAATTACCATTCAACCCAGCAATCTCCTTACTGGGTATACACTCAAAGAAGTATTAATCATTCTGCCAAAAGGACATATGGACTCATATGTTCATCGTAGCAGTATTCACAATAACAAAGACATGAAATCAACTTATATGTCCATCAACAGTGGACTGGATAAAGGAAATGTGATACATACACACTATGGAATACTATAGAGCCACGAAAAAGAATTAAATCATGTCCTTTGTAGCAACAAGAGTACAGCCAAGAGTATGGATGCAGGTGGAGGCTACTATCCAAAGCAAATTAATGCAGGAACAGAAAACCAAATACCTCATGTTCTCACTTGTAAGTGGGAGCTAAATATTGAGTACACATGGACACAAAGAGGGGAATAATAGGCACCAGGGCCTACTGCGGGTGGAGAGTAGGAGGAGGGTGAGGGTTGTTAAACTATCTAACAAATACTATGCTTACCACCTGGGTGATGAAATCATCTGCACACCAAAACCCAATAACTTGCGATTTACCCATATAACAAACCTGCACATGTACCCCCTGATCCTGAAATAAAAGTTGAAGGAGAAGAAATAATGGTTCAGTTGGCTGGCTGCTTTGGGAAGAAGTCAGATTAAAATAACATAATATCTCACTCTGTGGAGTTTTTTAAAAAAGGAATCTATGATTTTTTTTCAAAATATATTGTGAAAAATTTCAAACATAAAGTTTAAAGAATGTTACAGTGAATTTCCATATTCCCAACTTGGATTCTACTATTAACATTTTCCTATACTTTTTATAACACATTTGACCATCTAGCCATTTATGTATCCATCCATTAATCCATCTTATGTTTTATGCATTTCGAATGGATTTTCAGACATTAGTACCCTCCTCTCTAAATGCATCGGCAGGGAGATCGTTAACCATAGTAAAAATTTGTTTGCTGTGTTTCTTCTTTTGATATAAAATGTACATATAAGGCAATGTGTTAATCTTAAATATTCATTTGTTGAGTTTTGACAGATGTATGTACCTATATAACCCAATCTATCAAGACATAAAACATTATATCACCCCTGTAAGTTCTCTTATCCCCTTTCTGAGAAAATCTTGGTTCTTACCACTCCAGAGGCAAATAATATTCCAATATTTTTCTCTGCATATTACTTTTACTTGTTCTAAAATTTCATATATGCAGAGTAATGCAGTACATATTATTCCACTTGTGAATATAGTATAGAATATAATACAATAAAGAGTAGACATTGTTTGGTATAAGGCCTCTTTTGCTCAGCATGATTTTGAAATCTATCCAGGTTGTTGAGTGTATCAGTAATTTGTTCCTTTCTTCTGATGAATAGTGTTCTATTAACTGAGTATGCCACAGTTTGTTCATTCTCCTATTGATTGACCCCCTGAACTGCATACAGTTTGGGCTATTATTAATATAACTTTTGTGAATGATATTTAAAGGTCTTATTGGAAACAGATGTTTTCATTTTTCCTGGCCAAACACTTGAGAGAATCACTTGTCACATGGTAGATACATTGTTATTTTATTAAGAAACTGCCAGAACTTTTTCTGAAATGGTTATACCATTTTACACTCCAGCCAACAATGTATGAGAGTTCTGGTTGCTCACAACTCTGTCAACATGCAGTTTTGTCATTCATTTAATTTTAGCCATTCTCATGGATATGAAATAAAATCTCTTTGTGTTAGTTGGCATGTATTTTTCAAAGAAAATTTATGCCTGGTTTGTAAGTGCATTGTAGCATTGCTTCTAGACTTCAGAAACTAGTACTAATCAACCTTGTGTTTTTCATCTGCTATTCTGCTTTCACTTGTGTGGTTGGTAAAGAAGCCCTACGTAATAATCTCAGTCCCTCCAATATAGAAGATATTCATTTAGCAGGGTCCTTCAGGAAAAATGCTGCTAGGTTTTCTCAACACAGAGTTGTTTTTTAAATCTGCTCCCAGTTTTTTTTTCAACCAGGACCAAATTGTATTGTACTTGATGTACATGCTTCTGACATGTTATTGGAGCCTTTTCGTGTCATGGCAGTAAATGATGTTTCATTCCCTATTTTTCATTATTGTCACTAATTTTGGGGGTGAGGTGAGAGTTGTATGTGGTCATTTACGTCAGTATTTCCCTAGTTTTTCATAGGGAAATGTTTAAAAAGGAAAAAAAAATCAACAGATTACATACAGTTTTTAAATTATGAAGCAACATTGCAAAAGGTTCATTAATTTTGAAATTCATTTTTATCATATGCTGGTAGTGAAAATGGAACTATCTGCAATCCATTTTTCATCACTATATTAATGAGTTTTGGATGATTTTGTTTTATTTTAATCTCTAATTGAAATTCACCCCAAGCAGGGTTTTTTTATTGAAAATTATAATAAGGAGATTTTCCATGTAGTTGGTAGATTGGTTTCAAGGCTTTTTAATTTTTTTTCAAACAGGAACAATCAGTTTCTAAGCTGTGACATAACAAAAGCTCCTACCAGTTCTAATGTACTGAGAATACAATTGAAGTAACTCACCAGCTTGGGGAAAAACTAAATAAATGTGCATTATAATATTAAATTTTCATTTTTCAAGGCAGAGATTGGAGTTGATGTCTAAAAGTTAATGCTCTGTTACAAAACATTCTGGTATCTAAGCAGTTTTGAAAGGCCAACTGGTTGTCAATGCTTATACTGAAAATGCACTATCCAAGATTCAACAAACTTATATGTATAGGCCCTGATGTATACATATGTAACTCTAATGGATGTTTGAAAACATCTTGATTTTCAAAAATAATCTGGTGGTGGATGGGTTGTCTTGAGGCTTGGAAGCAGATATGAAGGTACCCCTTCCTGAGGACCCCTCTCCAAGACTTTGAACAGTTTATTAGTAATCTCTGAAGAAATTCAGTATTCATATACAGATCATTGGATTTCTAGGCAACACCAAAATTATTGGAGAAGAATATATTAAATAGCCCAAGAACCATTGTGAAGAATTTTTCTATAGCTTGGCAGTAAAACCAGAATATTTTCCCATTTTTGCAGCTTGGTGCTTCTTTAGATTCAGTGATAGTGCACAACCTACAAATTCATACAAAGAAAATCCTTAAGTTCATAAAAAGGAAAAATCTGAAAGTGTCTTCTGTGTCATGGGAATAACAATGATTGATCTTTACAGAATAGATTCATGGAATTTTGTCTTTTGGACAAGCTCTTTGCGGGGTGTGGCAGTGGTTTTTATCTTTCACACTGTGAGTGTGAAGTGAAGAAATTCAAGAAAATATCTTCAAGTGACTATTCAATTTTTGATAACTGTTATATTCCTGAAATCACTAATAGTTTGCTGCTTTGGTTCTGTAAGTCTTTAACCCGTGAAATTGGATACATATTTTGACTCTGACATTACCAGTGGCTGGTAATCCTGATACAAGGCTTCAGCCACCTGAAGACCATCAGCCGCTAGACCTTTGCCCCAGCTGTTTAGGCTGGATACAGAGTGCTGCTATTCACTTCAACACTTTATAATGATTCAGAGCAATTGTGAGGTGTATTAATGATGAATCTACTAACATACCTGGAGTAACTCCAAAATATAGTTGTGAGGATAATATGAACTTAATAAAACCTGTAGAAGCCTTTGAGGAATTGAATGAGTTGTATAGTGAACTGTCTTGCTGTTCTCTAAAACAAGAATTCTCAAATAGCTGTAATCAAAATAAAATACTTGCACATTAAAAAATACTCTACTAACTGTTGAAATAAGAACTTTTATATATATAATTTAATCTTATTGGGTCCTTTATTCAATAGACTCTGCTTTCTAAGATTCCATCATTAGAAAAGCTATCTGATGTGCACACTCTGAATAGTGCTATATGAGTCTGCACACAAGGAACATCTAACTTGAATATACACACACTAAGAATGTTAAAAATAACTGTATATTTTCACCTATTTGGTAGTGCTGGGTTAATATATGAGGATTTTATAGACCTACACATCAGGGTGTGAGGTGACAGCAAAGAAAATTTCACTGGACTTTTCATAGCTACTTCCTAGAAGAATGGAACCAGCTAAAACAAGGATACTCCTGTTACTAAGACCTCCAAGAGCAAGTGTAGATTCAGATGAACTGGATCTGTAGGGAAAAACAGATTGGGCTCACCAAGCTGGCACCATATGTTTGAAAGCACAAAAGATTGCAACAGGACTTTGGAAAAGTTTAAGGTGATAAAAAAAATATGTGAAACCCTAAGGAAGTTCTCAAACAAACATGCACAGAATTACATATAATTATATATTTTGCTATAACTAAATTAATGGTAGCAGTCAAGCAAGTTTAAATTTCTGAAGAAAACAGAGGACCCAAAATAACAAGGTTTGCCCATCTACAGTTTATTTTGGGAAAAGGATATAATAAGTCAAAAATCTTAGAGTCAGGATACATGTCACAGCCACAGGCTGACTTACAACAAGAAGTTTCAAAGTTTGGAGGAGGCTCCAACTGTCCCCCTCTGCAAGGCCCTCAGTGGCCATGCTTTGTCACTTGGATTGGGAACCACCAACATTTGCATGGAGCCAGTACCATTGGCCAGCAGTCAGTACCATGCAGATACATCTCATATGTTAGTGAAACATCTCAGGCAAATTCCAGACTTATTAGAATTAACCCTCAGAACACAATAACTGAGAATACTCTTTTTAAAAAATCCATTATTTTATTCCACTGCACCATCCATTAAAACCAAGCTTCAGTCTTCCAACTTAGTGGCCTTTCAGAGCAGGCTCCTGTGCCACTGCCATCTCATATTATATTATCATACTATTTTTTCATTTTCTTACTTTTCAAACTATCTTTTTCTAATCCTTCCCAAATAGGCCAAGAGTTCTGTAAAATGTTTTTCAATATTATTTTCTGTATAGGCAAATGAATCAGATAATTTCCTATCCCCACCCCTTAATTATTATTATTACCGTTATTATCCTGTACTGAACTTTCTGTTTACTGATTTCTTTCTTGCTTATCTTGCTAATATAGTTTCCTGGAAAAGAGAGCATGTGAAAAAAGTAATATGACTGTCATTCTTAATAGATGGTTGACTGAATATAGTTTGAAATAACTGTCCCTCGGGCATTTTGTTTCATTTTTTTCTAGCTTCCCTTATATGTATTGAGAAATTAATTGCTGTCCTACAGGAAAATTTTTCTTTTTTTACTTTTGTCAAATTGCTTTGGCTACTACCACCAAAGCAATATTAATTAATTGTACTGACCTTGAGAACCCTTTTCCTTGTACATAACTCTTGGTGGAATGCTTTTAGGTTTCCTTGTTGATGATAAAATCACCTTTTTTTCTCACAGAGATGCTTTACTAATTACTAATTTCACCAATGATGCAATGGAATTGGTAATCCCATTTACTATGGCTAATTTCCACATCTATGCTGTGACTTCTATCTACTCTAATTTCTCTGAGACATCACTCTCTTACTTTTTTTACCATTTGGATTTTTAACCTTTTCCTCTATAAACCAGTAGGGTTTTAAAACATTCAAGTTTCTCATAAAGTTCATTGTTCTCACGATACTCTCCATATCTCTTTCTTGAACACATTACATGTATTTGGAAGTCTCTGCTTCAAAATATTCATTTCATTTTATTTAACTGGATTTTAGTTTCCATTCACACTTCTGTCACCACTCTTGACAAGGACATTGACAGCCATCTTGATAAAGTCAGTGGATTTTTTGGACCTTATTTTATTTGATAAAACATATGCATTTAAAAATGTTGACAACCTTCTTTTCCTTTGAAAACTCTTCTTTGGCTTTTATCACATATTATCCTGTTTCTTTTTACATTTCTGGCAGTTCTTTTTTTTCTTCTTGTGAATATATTTTATGTTGTCCATACCTTGAATATTGGAGTTCTTTGCATTTCAGATCTAAGCTTTTTCTTTTGCTTGGTAGACCACACTCTCTCTGGGCAGTTTCGCTACTCTTAGAACTTCAATAGCCAACTGATATACAGCTAACATACAAGTGACATTTTATTAGTGTTTACCTCCAGACTAGGGCTTTCTCTTCATTTTCAAGTACAAGAAGCCAACTACCTTATAGATATTTCCCGTTGAACGTCCCACCAGAGCCTTAAACTGATTTTATCCAGATTATAAGGTTATCTTTACTACCAGAACTCCTCCTCACACTGTATCTCTCTCTGTTATTGAATAAGTTCAGTTGCCCCAACAATAAAAATTATATGCTTTGTTTAACTATTTTCCCCACTTTATGCCCAGCTTTCAATAAATCACCTAGACTATTGAATGTACATTTTAAATGTCTTTATAAATCTGACTTCCTTTACTTAATATTTACTGCTTAGAAGAAACCAATATCCTTCCTACAAGTCCCTCCCACGAGTCAATTACTCATGCTCAGATTCCATCTGAGTTTTTAACCTCTTCTTGAAAACTTTCCTGGCTTAGGTTGCTCTCTTGCTTTCTTAACCACCACAGACTTCTGCATATAATGACAGTGTATTGCATCATATGGTAATTATTGATTTATTGTTTTTATCTTCTGTTAGATTATAAACTTTGTAAATAAGTCTTTCTTTTTAGTCATTGAAAAAGTAGCACCTAGCAAAATGACAGGTATAATGTGCTAAATAAAAATAGCTCAAATTAGTTAAATTAAAGATATCTTAGATAATTGAATGTTGTGGATACTCTTCAGTGCCAAAGATTATCTCACCAAGACAGGAAGACAAATTTCCTTAAAAATTTTCCTCAGATGCCAGTGCAGTGGCTCATTCCTGTCATCCCTGCACATTGGGAAGCTGAGGCAGGAAGATCACTTGAGCCCAAGAGTTGAGACCACCACCCTGAGCAACATAGTGAAACCCTGTCTCTACAAAAAAAATTTTTTTAAATTAGCCAGGTATGGTGGCACGTGCCTATAGTCCCAGCAACTCAGGAGGCTGAGGTGGGAGGATCACTTGAGCGCAGGACTTCAAGGCTGCAATGAGCCATGATCACACCACTGCATTCCAGCCTGGGCAACTGGAATGAATGACACAGCCAGACCTTGTCAAAAAAAAAAAAAAAAAAATCCTCTGAGAAATAAAAACCAAAGATGAAGAGGAAAAAATTTTAATATTACTGAAAACTCGTTGGCTAGTGTATATCTTTTTTATTTCTTTTTGAGATATGGTCTTGCTCTGCTGCCCAGGCAGGAGTGCAGTGGCACAAATATGGCTCACTGCAGTCTGGAACTTCTGGGCTCATGTGATCCTCTTGCCTTGGCCTACCAAAATGCTGGGATTATTGGTGCAAGCCACTACTCCCAGCCCAATGTGTATTTTAAGTGTTATTTTTGTTTAATCATAAATCTCTAGGAATTTTTTTTTTATAATTAAAGTACGTTAAATGTCAGTGTGGCCTTTTGGACAAGAACCGCTACTGAGAGTTAAAGAATAGCATACTCATCTTCAATTTTGGCAAGTTGAGATGTTGAATTTTATTATATATAAAACTGGATGTGAAGAAATCGTATCCATTCCAAAAGTGCCATTCTTAGGCATTGATAATGACTGGTTGCCTTTACTGAAGTTGAAATATGACTGATTAATTGATATTTCAGAGCATGCATGTGTATAGTAGGTTACATTGATGTTCTGAATTTTACCATTGCCTATATCCACGTGCTTTGCAATGTTTTTTGTAGTCTCCCTCCTCTAACCTTACTTTGGGCAATGCAATCCTAGCATATGTGATGTATTCAGAGACTTGAAATAAGCTTTCACTTTAGCTTATGTACTTTCCTGTGCCTCTGTCATTACCATGAAAACATTTCTGACCTAGTCTACTGGAAGATGGGAAACATTTGGCCAGAGTCAAGTCACCCCAGTCACCCAAGCTAAACCAACCTAAATCTAAATCAGTTGATGGTCAGTACACCACAGAACATGTAAGTGAACCCAGTCAATTAGGCAGAGATGCTTAGCCAACTTCCAGCTGAGCACACGAGCAATAACTGCTTATCATCACATACAGCCAAGGATTTTGTAGTTGTTTATTATCCAGTAAAAGATAACTGATACATTACAATATTTTTATTTTCAGAGTTCATTCGCTATAGTTTCTGAAAAAACATTGAAAAGTTGCTTTCATGTTAGTAGCAATATGAAATCAATTTCTTTAAATAATGGAACAAAGTGATAAAAGTATCCTGACTGTCAATAAGCCATAAAATTAGAAATTCAAGGAGTATTTAATAGTACAGAGTTTCTCTTTGAACATATTTAGCATCCCTCTTTCACTACTATGACTCTAAAGCCAGCGTCATGTGGCAGAGACAATGTTACCTGTTAAACACATCATTTCTTCTTTCTGGAAACAGAAGACTTCATTTACTAGCTTTTGTTGCAGTTTGGCTAGGGTCATGTACTTGAATTTTTACAAATAAGTATATGAGAGAAACACTATATTTTTTCACAGTCCAAGACAGTTTAGGGATGGATATTTGTTCTTCATGCTCACTATCTGTCCCTCATGTATAGCTGAAAGTGAATAAATTTTAGCAGAGGAGTTTATTACCAACAAGAAGCCTAGATTTACAATATACCTTTAGGGGAAAGTCACCAGGCAGAACCACTGGATCAGAATTGACTGTGACATGAACCAGAAAAAATCTTTGATCTATTTGTGTGTTGTGGTAGGTAATATTAACTATCCTGAGTAATACACAGTTACATTCTCAAAATCATTTAAATATGTGCAGGTAAACATTCTAGATATAATATTGTATTAATTATCTATTGCTGTATAACCAATTTACCCCAAAACTTAGTGACTTAAAACAATAGTATTAGTCATTTCACGGTTTCTATAGGTAAAAAATAAAGAGTGGCTTAGGTGTAGAGCTCTGGCTCAGGATCTTTCATGAGGTTGGCTGACTTCAGTTTCTTTTCATA
This sequence comes from Colobus angolensis palliatus, assembly GCF_000951035.1. Lineage (NCBI taxonomy): Eukaryota > Metazoa > Chordata > Mammalia > Primates > Cercopithecidae > Colobus > Colobus angolensis. The sequence goes on along the minus strand of NW_012114489.1, from coordinate 5,294,528 downwards.
CGGGTCTCTTCATAGGCTATTCTGAGTGTCCTCACAACAAAGCAGCTGCTTCCCCATAGCAAATTATTCAAGAGAGCAAATACAAGGGTCTTTTATAATCTAATCTCAAAAGTGACATATCATTAATTCTATTATATTCTATTAGTCACACAACGCAACCCTGTTACAATGAGCATGAATACCAAAAGAAGGGGATCACTGGGGGCCATCTGAGAGTCTAGCAACAACAAATACAGTAGAAAATGGAGAGGCCTGAGATAACCTGGAGAGTGCATGCCCTAGTAGACTAATTATATTTCAACTTGTAGAACACTATATGAGTGCAAAAAACAAGTCTGCTGGTCTAATTACAACTGAAATGAAGCATTCTTTTAAAAGTGCTGTATGTGTGAAGGGTGGGGTGTATATAAAGATGTTTCCATGAAAGGGTAAATGATATGCTTTTGGAATACCTATTATTCTCAGGTTCTAACAAGAGGGAGAAAAGGAAAGTGTCTTTTTCTATCTTTGAATTAAAATGATCGGGTCCTTTTTTTCAGTTAGTGTTAATGGGCAGGTGTTATACAATTGTCTGTTTTCAAGATGGAGTTCACATAAAAATAGTGAATCATCAAAAAGGAAGCATCATGGATTTAATTTGGTATTATGAATAAGTACTTCAAATTTCAGTAATGGCACATTGTCTATCAATAATGACAGAAAAGCTATTCAATATGAGAGAAATGTTTAGATGTCTAAAATATAACTGTTTATGTACAAATTAGTGTAGATTGTTTAAGAAATCAGTATAGAGTATGAATTTTATGCCCATTAAACATGTAATATTGACTCTACTTTGAATTTTCATTAACAATGTATGGGTCATCATTATGGACAGTATGGTAATTGGTCAGAGTACTGATCAAAGAGTTTGACCTAAACTTGCTGATTCTATTATTGGCTGTGCAATATTTGACAATCTGAAGCTCATCAGTTGTTAAATGAGGATAATAATGCATGCCTCAAAGGAGTTTTGGAATGATAAAGGAGCAACAAATTTGCAAAATTCCAGATCATAAAAACACTACACAAATGTTGGTTATTGTCACTCATCTCTATCCTATACTGGAATACAATTTATCTCCTTTTGCTTTAGTCTCCTTTCCTTCTACCAGATTGTCCACTGTCACTGCTCCTGCTGTCGTAGTACCAGTCTCTAACAGTTTATTCACTTACAGCCTTCTTATGGTTTAATGTTTCTGATATACTAGGCACTGAAAATCAAAATAAAACAACCAAAAAGAAAACTAACCGAGCAGCTTGAGATGTTTATATTCAACATAGGAGATTTTATTTTAAATAAGTTGGTGTAAAATAAGTGGCAGAAATAGTGAACTAAAGTGGCGGTGTTATTTGGAATGTTCTAGATCATTTACTATTTATTTCCTGGTTCACAGTGACTTCCAGAAGGATGAAATCTTAGAATTGTGAAACAAGAATAAATGAAATAAAGTGTTACAGTATTGTGGATATGTGCATATGATGTATAAATATATACGTGTTATTTCATATATATGTCATATATACATATGTGCATATATAATGTGTGTATATGTGTACACGTGTGTGTGTCATATATACATATATGTCATATATACATATATGACATATACATATACAAGTATATGTGACATATATGTGTGTGTGTGTGTATATGTGTGTGTGTGTGTATATATATATCTCACAGCTCTTCCCTAGCACATGGAACTTGCTTACTCTTTCTGATATCTAATGTCTTATCTCAAATCATTCTCCTACCTAGAATGCTCTCAAGAAAAATAAAATACGATTTTATTTGTAAAATAATTCCGGGCACTGCTTCACTAAAGGAACAGAATAACAGTATTACCGTGTCAGTAATAATAGACTGAAATATAGAATATATTTAATAAATATTCAACCAGGTAAATAGTATGATGTAGGTATTTTTGAAGCCCTTTGATTGTGTCCTTTAGCTCGTGGGCATAACAATACCAGAGAAAGTCATATGTACACTGCCTCATACTTGCTGACTTTCTTGAATGTCTCCCACTCTAGTCTATTAATGCCTTTACAGCACAAATGATATCTTTGTTCTCCTTGTATCTCAAATAACTTGCATAAGAGTGATATTTAATAGTTGTACATAAGTGTTTTAATGGATAGATAAAAAGGAAACAAAGAGGAGGGCAATTAATACAGCCAAAAGTTGTCAGGGAAAATTTCACATAAAGCATTAAAATTTAGTGCAGTGCGCTCTCCCTCTCCCTCTTTCTCTCTCTGACACACACACACTCCTTGCTTTTCTTTCTTCGGGTTTGCCTTTTTAATTTTTTCCAATTTTAGTCATAATTTGCAAACACTTGAAGCCATCCATTATAAGTTTTCAATTTCATGGCTTTTAGTAAATCCAAGCAGTTCTGAATATATCACCACAACACAGTTTTCCATAATCCACTTCCATTACACCAGAAAGTTTCCATGTTCCCATTTGTAGTCTATCCACACTTCCACACCCAGCCCCAGGCAGCCATTCATCTATTAATATTTTCTGTATGTATATACTTTGTATCCCTAAAAAAGTTCATGTCAATTTAAAATACAATATATAATCTTTTGTGACTGGCTTCTATCACTTAGCATCAGGATTTCAAGGTTTATCCATGCTGTAGCCTGTAACACGACCTCTTTACCCTTTATGTCTAATAGTATTTTATTGTATGGATGTACTACATTTTGTTTATACAGTGACCTTATCATTGCAGATCTAACCTTTTATGGGAGTTTAGCCTTTCTTTGAGCTCTGCTAATTTTAGGAGTAATTCCTGGGCCTGGGTGCTCTCCAGCTGAATCAGAGACTTTTTATAAGCTACCTAGGAGGCTTCCTGATTTTCACACTTAGCTTTTAATTGTCAATTAATCACCATAAGCCTTTTTAAACTTTTTCCCTAATTATCTCTAATCTACCTAATTCTACAGTCATTATAGTAACTATTCCTCTCATTTTTCTCAAATGCCTGATACATCATCACACCTACTAGTTCCGTTCCTTTCATTAGAATACCGCCTCAGTTTTCCACAGCAAGAGTTGTATATGTTTCACTCCTATCTTGCTCCAGGGTATATGTGTGCTCTGTCTACCATTAGTGATGGAATCCTTGTTGCCAGCTGACAAGTTGAACATACTATCTTAGTATCTGCTTTCTCTGAGCACACCTGGTCCCAACTGTCAACGGTGATGTTCTACAAGAATCAGAATATAACATGAAAAGTAGTGTGTAGAAAGTTCCTATGGAATTACCGTGGCACCAACATTTGTCAGAAGGAAGGAGAGGAAGCAGGGCTTGACAGAAGGGGAGGTTGTCCTGTGATGCATTGTCAATGAAAGCTTCATACATTTGAATAGGGAACTCTGAAGCTAGGATGGTTCTACAGAGTTGTCTGGAGTTGGGGCAAAGGAGGTAGGCCTTCATACCCCTGTACTGGTTGATGTGAGTGACTTTGAGTAAGCTAATTCCTTCAACAGGCAATTCTTGAAGAGGGCTGATAGGTTAAGGCTGTCTATCAGCCCCACTTGTGGCAGCTGGGGAAATAAACCCTTCAGTCCTGGGGGGGGATCCAGGCGGTACATCACAGCATCCACTATGTAGAGCCAAAAGGATTTTTTGACTGATGGTATGAGGTATGTGAAGTAAATTGAGGCATCAAGGATGACTCCAAGGATATTGGCCTGAGCAACAGAAGGATATAGTTGCTGTTCACTGAGATGGCAGAGGCTATGAGTGAAGCGTTTTTGAAGGGGATTTCAGGATTTGAGTTTGGGTCCTGTTATGTGTGAGATGTCAATTAAACATGCAAGTAGATATGTCATAATGACAGTTGGATATATAAGTCTGTCAGAGACTCAAGGTGATTTTATTAATGACTGCCAGTATTTTTTTACTGCACTTTCCAAGTTCTTGTGTTGTTGTTTTGGTTTGGTTTTCTGGTGACCTTTGGAAATATTTTCGATCAACTTTCTTAATATGAATACCTAGTTATGCTATTTAGTGAAATATTGGAAATCTAAGAATAACTTCTAATTTTTGGTTTCCTCACTTCAGTGACAACTTAAGTATATATCAACATCCATGAAACGATGAACTGTTCTTACATTCTGCTATCGTTTTCATGCATATATATTTATGACATTTCTAGACTTTTTCTCTTCATTTTCAGCTTTAGCATATTCTCATAGAATCAATCCATGATTTAATTATTGTTTGTTGACTAATCCTTGAACATAACAGAAAAAAAAAACCTATGCTCACTGTTTGAAGACACTCAAAATAAGTTGATTGGCTTTAGCTGTTTTTCAATCATTCAGGTCTATAAGAAGTTATTTTCTTAAGATGGAGCACATACTGATATTTTAAAAGCTTAATAGTATTCTTGGTTAGTATTTTTCCTAATTATGCAGATTTACTTTGGATGCCTAATATCGAAACAGCTGTTAACATATTTTTGTCTTAATAATCGCTGTTTTTATAACAGATCATATGAAATACTTTCTGTTTTAGAATATGGTTTTTTTTCTTATTTTTGGTTGCAGGCACTACTTTTGTTGGGCTGTTTGGAGTAAGATTAGCAAAGCTTTCAGACACTCAAATGTCTTAATATCAAGCTAGATTTTTTGATTTGAGTATTAAAGTTGAATAGAATTTTATCACATGAATTTCAAGTAATAAAGAAGGGTAAATCTAAAATAATAATACCACAGATGGTTATGTACAAGGAAATTAGTAATCTGAGGGAGTGCCTGGGCAGAAATAGTCACCTATTTTTACACCTAATTCCGTATTTATACATATTTATAAAATATATTCTGGAAAATATATTTGACTTTAGGTTCTCACTATTTTTTTTTTTTTTTTTTTTTTGAGACAGAGTCTCACTGTGTCGCCCAGGCTGGAGTGCCATGGTGTGATCTTGGCTCACTGCAGCCACCACTTCCCGAATTCAAGCGATTCCTGCCTCAGCCTCCTGAGTAGTTGGGATTAGAGGCACCATACCCGGCTAATTGTTTTTGTATTTTTAGTAGAGATGGGGTTTCACCATGTTGGCCAGGCTGGTCTCAAACTGCTGACCTCAAGCGATCCACTTGCCTCAGGCTTCCAAAGTGCTGGGATTACAGGCATGAGCCACTGTGCCCAGCCAGGTTCCCACAAATTCTTTACTCTTGCCCTGTAATACTAGCAAGGGACTAAATATTTGCATGTTCTAAACATTCTTTCATGCATATTTCTACTGTTGATTTTAGCAGTGATAATAAAATCCCACACATTTGTAGACAGAATCTAGTATTATGAAAGATTACAGCCAATAATTGTAGTTCATCTGTTCCTAAAAGCTTAACTCCGGTGGTCCTCTCTTGGAAGTGTGTATTCGATGAAACTTCAGTAATAAGACCATGAATTAAATTTGGAAGAGAAACTACATCTTTAAGAAGGTGTTGCTTTTCTAAAGTCAATAATGGCAGCTAAATTAGACTAGAACCCTGGCGCCTTGAATGCAAATCCAGAGTTATTCCCAATATACCTCATGCACAAAATTCAAGGCTTCAATTTGACATTTATTTTCTATTGTGGATATTGATTTCCTGAGGGGAAAAATGAAATGTGCTGTTGTGGTCCAGTGTGCTTTATTGACCAAATAAACTATAATTGATTAAGAAGACTTGTATACTACTCTTTATATTACTACAAATGTATTTCAATAAAGCTTCTTCAGTAATGGCTGATTGCAACTACATTTATTAATAAACAGTACTACTAATGTACAAACAGTTACTACAGATTTATCTGGTTTATAGGCTTGCCTTCGCCCAAATAAAACCTTCAGTGTATTTTATAGTACTTCATGAGGAACTTTATAATTAAGCTCATGTTTAAATGAGAAAAAGCATTACAATAAAATGCAGTTCCTCAATCCTTCAGTTTTTGCTGATTGCATTGAGAACTACAGAAGCCAAAGAAAGTTATAAAATATATTTCTGAGTTATATGTATAGTTCGGGTTATATCATCTACGTTGTAGATGATACATTTGTTAAATATTTTTCTAAAAATATATCTTGGTCAAGTTTAAAATATTTTTCATCCCACTGAAGGTACAGAACACTAAAAATTTATTACATCCCACTCAAAATTTCTTATCCTCACATTTATTTAATATTAGCTTAGTTAATTTTTCCTGCATATTGATTACTATCTGCAACTTCCCTATAATTTATTTTATTTTGATATGCTAAATTCACCATTCTTGACTACCAACAAAATTAATCTAGGGTGAACACATTTTTGAGATGGATATGACTAGTCACTAAATGCAGAAAAACATGAATTCCCTTACGGTTTTCCTAGTGTCTACTGACAATACCCACTGGAATAGTAGAAAAACTTCATTGATAAATGATTTGTTAACCTATGCAGCCTTGACTGTTGCCTTGTATTTTATCTCCTCAATAGCTACATTAAATACAGAAGAAGGGATATTCTAAGGAAGCAGCAAAATAAAGTCTATATTGATGTTACATATTTCAAACAAGAGCCTGAATATAACAGTCATGATAAATTGCATTGCAATTTTATATATAGTCATAAACTATATATCAGATTTGCATTGTAAAACAAAGCAAGGTATACAAACCTTCTTAACTCAATATGCATTGCAAAGACTCCTACTGAAATGTGTGGTTCAGGTATATCCATTTCATTGGACAATGCCATTAACCAACAGTGCATGATTGACATTTTAGAACACTTCGACCAACAGCAGAATATGTATCTCCATGAGAAACATATACAAAAACAGACCATATACTGGGTCACAAAGCTAACCTAAAAAAATGTAACAGATTTGAAATCATACAAAGTATATTTTTTGATCAAAATGGAATCAAACCAGAAGTCAATAATAGAAACAAAACAGGAAAATCTCCAAACACTTACAAATTAAATAACTTACTTCTCAATATTGCATAGGTCAAAGAAGATATCTTGAGGGAAGTAAAAAAAAAAATACATAAAACTGAACGAAATAAAAATGCAAGATATCAAAATGTGTGGGACACATCTAAAGTAGTGCTGAGAGTGAGATTTATATTACTAAATGCTTTCATTACAAAAAAAAAAGGAAGTCTTAAGCCAACAATTCAAGCACCCACCCCAAGAAACTAGGAAAAAAATGAATCCAAAGTAATCAGAAAGGAGATAATAAAGATATGAGTAGAAATAAATTAAATTGAAAACACAAAAGAGAAAAGTAATGAAGTCAATAACTGGTTTTTTGAAAAGATTATACAAATTTACAAACCTCTAACAAGATTGACAACCATAAAATAGAGTGGATAAAACTTAGTAATCTCAGGAATAAAACAGTAGGTATCATTACAGATGGAATAGGGGTATATGAGGAATAATGAACACAATTTATGCAAGATCTGCATGTAGGAAACTACAAGACCCTGACAAAAGAAATAAAAGAAGATCTGGGTAAAAGGAGAGACATATTCTATTCATGGATTGAAAGATTGACCATAGACAGTAAAGATGTCAGTTCTCCCCAGATTGATCTATAGGTTTAATTCAACTGAGTTTATAGTTATTTCAAACAAAATGAAGCAAAACACCAGCCCACAGACATTAAGTTTATCAGTGTCCCTCATATTGCCATATCTAATGGACCTATTTAGTTTTTTCCTTAATTAACTTCTGCATGCTAACTATTAAATTATCTGCTACAGTCATGTTAAACAAATGTCGTTTCTTAAATGTACTATTTTGTTTTCTCAGAATTTTTCCTTTATTTTCATTTTCTCCTAATTTCTGATTTAGGTTTCATTCATTCATTCATCCAACAAATGTCTTCTCTTTGCAGGTATTTTATTATGCAGTTAATGGACAAAGATTTGTAGCAACATCCCTCTTAAGTTGTGTATTTCACATATTGGTTACAGAGTAATAGGAAATTCGTTTATGTATTTAGTCTTATTTACTTGTAAACACAGCAAATTCTTCTACTATTTTTTGTTTCACATTATTAAGGCCAGTGAGTAATGAATGTAATTGGCAAATAAGTGTAATTCAATTCTTTAGTTAACAAACGTGCATGGAATAAGCCACTGTGTACCAAAATGTTTGAAATGCATTGAAAACATTTATCTGATTTGTGTTTTTATAAAATTTAAGATACAATATGGCCCTGGTTTTAAGAACTTTTTTTCTGACTTTGATAGACAAAAAGAATAAACATTATGTGCTTATAATGCTTTAAACATTTATACATCTGGACAAAAATAATTTTAATAGTACAGTTGCTCCAAAATGTCATGTTGTGCATCAACTGACTTCATCTGAGCAAGAACTTTGAATGAAAAATATGCTTAACTTATTTTATATTATTTTTCATCCTTGTGAATACTGAAGAATATAGACCCATGTTTGTTATAGAATATAATTTTGAGCAGCTCTAGAATACACTTTGTATCTAGAACATATTTTTTTGCAGTTCTAGAAAGTGTTAATTTCTAAAGTTTTGATATTTTAAGATTCTTGAAAATATTTTAATCAAGTGATAGCAGAAAAGATTGACAAAATCATAAAATAGTTTTATCTGTAGCTAAAATTATTCTCTAATCAGAAGACTCATCAAAATAGCATGCTGATTTCTCAGTATCATTTATCATTTCAACTAGACAAGGCCATTTGCACTGAACATGAGAGAGTAGAAACATCTTCAAATCAACCTCTTAAATTTACTGACTAGAAATACATATGAGAGACAAAATACCATAATATTATTCAACTAGTATTTTGTTTTTCTAAGATATTAGAAATGCATTTTTCCCTTCTGTCCTATATGTTTTTGCTACAATTATATTGGTTTTGCTTTACTTTTTTTGTCTGTTGTTCACTTCAAATGATATTTTCTAGGATGTAGTCAAAGCTATCAGTGACATTTCATACCTACTGGAAGGTAGCTTTAAGTGCCTATCTAAGGTTTCACTCAGTTCACTATCTTCCTAGCTTTATTTATGAGTGACAGATACCTATTTTGGGTATTTGGGTATGAGGACAGATTCCCCAGTTACTGTTTTTAGTTATAGTTAGATAAAGCTATACAGCAATGTTTTAAAGGCAGATCATAACCACAATGTAGATATTAATATAAATGAAATGAATTACATTTTGTGAAGTAAACAATATTGTGATTTTTAAATTTATATTGTGTGCTGTTTCTAATATTTGGATTTCTAATGCAATAATAAGAATAAAGAATGGAAAAATAAATATGAAATATCACTAATGTCCACAGCTTTCCTACTCTAAGTTACTTTTGTAAATGAACAATCAAATCCGTGAATCTTTATGTACCAGCTTCAGGTGCTCATATATATTTAACACTGAATAATTATATTTCTCAATTGAATCTAGATAGTCTTTCTAAAAAGCTGTAAGACTTTTCAGTGGGCTAACAGGTTCCCTAAAAATGGTAATTGTGCTGAGTGAAGTGACTTATGCCTATAGTCCCAGCAACTTGGTAGGCTGAGGCAGAGGATGGCTTGAGCTCAAGAATTTGAGGCTCTGGTGCACTATAATTGTGCCTATGAACAGCTGCTGTTTTCCAGCCCAGGCAACATAGCAAGACCCCATCTTAAAAAAATGGTAAGTCCACATTTGTCTACTTTTCCAAAATATTTGGAAAATCCATGTGTCTGTATTCATTTGGAAGACCCTACTGTTGATATTTAACAGCCTCTAAAACTTGATATTGTCAAGTTTAAAATAAGTGGCTCTTGATATGTAGGTAACTTATTTTTCATCATCACAACACAAATTCAGTTACCATCCCTTTCCAAAAGTTACCAAGGCAAATTTGATTGTGATATTCTAGATTTAAATAATTTGAGACAGCTTGTGTTGTGGCAACATGATTACATATAAACGATAGGTCCTAGGAATGATCGGTTTTTATTTTATTATCAATACCAAGCAATATAAAATTTTAAAGGAATGCAGTTAATATTTTTCTAATAGTCTGCCATAGTAATCTATTTTCCAGTCTCTAAAGACAAATATTATACATATGTGGGTGGATACATGCACACACATAAGCATAAACTTAGTGTATTTTACTGCACATTATAAAGAGCATATGAAATTATGAATTAAAAATTTCAAACTTCTCGATCACACATCACTGCATGTATCTTTAGCTTCTTTCACCCAAGGTATGGTGATTAACATTGTCTGCATAGACCTGTAATGAAGAACATTCCATATTAGCATGTGAAACCGACTGAGTCTTTCTCTTTTTTTAAATTTTTTACTCTTTTCCATTAAATGTGTGGACATAAGGTTTTGATCATTTCCAAGCTCTTGGAAATGTGGGTTGATTTTTGCTGTTAAAATCAACATAAAATTAAATAACATTATATAAAATTCTTTCCATAGCTTTCAAATTGGGCTATGGAGTAATTTCCTACAAAAAAAATTGAAGAGTCAGGGAGTCTCTGGAGTTTACATTTTCTTGGATATTGAAACACTGACCTCTAGAAGTGTTTGACTTACTTAGGCACTTACTAGTAGTTTTTAAATGGGCTGTTTTCCCACATCTTTACCAAATCTATTTTATTTATCTTTATACTTTTTTATAACCAATCTGATGGTTGAAAAAATGTTATTTGCATTTCTTTATTTAGAAGTTAAACATCCTTTTATATTTTTAGCCATTTGTATATATCTTTTTTAATTGCTTGATCATAAACTTTGCACATTATTACTATTTGATAACTTGTCTGTTTTATACGCAGGTACATGCGTGTGTGCACTCTTGTACCTACACACACACACACCACACTTAACATTTGAAATTGCTCAGACTTTTAAAACACATTTACATAATAGTGTTGTTAATTGGGGCTCTATAGTTTTTTCTAAATTTTCATGGAATTATTCTAGCGCTTTTTTTTTTAAGGATAATGCTTTCCTTGGTTTGCAGTATATAGACAATTATTTTTTAAAATCAGTATTGAATATTATTTTGTGTGTGTTTTTAATGTAAAGCAGTAATCATAAATTTTTCCCCTGAGGTATTTAAACTATCTATGTGCATATATTTTTATTAAAATTGCTAATTTTGAACCATCCTTGTATTATTGTCACTATTTACTCATACCATAAATATTTATTGTGTTTCTAAAATGTAGCAGGCATTTTCCCAGGTGTCAGAGACTCAAACTTAAAGTTATGTAGTTACTTTAAAATCTCTATATCTTCTCTTTTCTAATACTTGATTTCTTACCTAGGTATTCACATTAGTAAATTTTACTAGTTTAATTTTTCTTATCAGTATTGTTCTGACATCATAATGTTTAAGTATCACCTTAATTATTGCTCTAGAAAATTTTACATTGCATTAGAATTAACTTCATGGTTTGAAATCACTTGCAAGGAAACTATATGGGCCTTTTAATTTTTAGTGAGGTATTTTCTTAATATTTTAAAAACAATTTACATGCAATTACTGCCTTGCTCAGATTTTCCATTTCTTCTGGGATTAATCTCAGAAATTTATGTTATTTTATAATATAATACATGTAATCCTGAATTTCAAATAATTGTATACAGTTATTCTAAAGAACTTTGATAGATGTCTTTTAATTTCCATTCTATCACTTTTCCCTTCCTCATTTCTAATTTTGGTAGCATAGTATTTTATCATTTTTCATATGTTAATCTAGTATCATTTATATATTTCAAAATATATAAAATAGGTGTGAATTTTTTTATTACTTTATCTTTTAGAGATAAGGTCTTGCTGTGTTTCCCAGGCTGGAATGCAGTGACAGAATCATAGCTCACTACAGCCTGGATCTCCAGAGCTCAAGGGTTCCTCCTACCCCAGCCTCTGGAGTAGCTAGGACTACAGGCTTGCGACACTATGCATGGCTATTTTTTTATCTTTTAGTAGAGATGGTGTCTCACTGTGTTGCCCAGGCTGGTCTCAAACTCCTGGCCTCAAGTAATTTTCCCACTGCAACTTTCCAAAGTGTTAGAATTTTTAAATAATGCTATTGATTTAATTCTTTAAAATTTTTCTTTGTTATTTTCATGACCATATTTTGTTTTTCTTTTCTGGAACATTTAATGTTGAAATGTAATAATTTTTACAATATTATTTGTTATTTAGAAATAACTCATAAATCTTTATGAGTTAAACTGTATGGATTTTTTCACTGTGAATAACTTCAGCATTATCCATTGTAAAAATATATATCCTTAATCATAATTATCTCTATATTCTGCAGTATAGATTTTTATTTCTTTTCCAGTCTAAAGGTTATATAATAGTGTTCTGTTATTATTTTTTTAATACATAAGGTTTTATTTACCAAGTGTTCCATATTTTATAATTTATGATATTCACAAAGTTTTATGTTGTACAGATGTTCCTGTTTTTTGTAGTTCCACTCCCATCTGAGGAACAGCCAAGTTAACAATGCTACTTTGGAGCAGGTTTTCTTTTTCTTGTTTTTTTTTTAAGCAAGATTTTTTTTTTTTTTTTAAATTTATTATACTTTAAGTTCTGGGATGCATGTACAGAACAGGTAGGTTTGTTACATAGGTATACATGTCCCATGGTGGTTTGCTGCACCCATCAACCCATCATCTACATTAGGTATTTCTTCTAATGCTATCCCTCCTCTATCCCCCCACTCCCCGACAGGCCGCAATGTGTGATGTTCCCCTCACTGTGCCCATATGTTCTCATTGTTCAACTCCCACTTATGAGTGTGAACATGTGGTGTTTGGTTTTCTGTTCCTGTGTTAGTTTGCTGAGAATGATGGTTTCCAGCTTTATCCATGTCCCTGCAAAGGACATGAACTCATTCTTTTTTATAGCTGCATAGTATTCCATGCTGTATATGTGCCACATTTTCTTTATCCAGTCTATCATTGATGGGCATTTGCATTGGTTCCAAGCTTTTGCTATTGTGAATAGTGCTGCAATAAACATATGTGTGCATGTGTCTTTATAGTAGAATGATTTATAATCTTTTGGGTATATACCCGGTAATGGGATTGCTGGGTCAAATGGTATTTCTGGTTCTAGATCCTTGAGGAATCGCCACACTGTCTTCCACAATGATTGAACTAATTTACACTCTCACCAACAGTATAAAAGTGTTCCTATTTCTCCACATCCTCTCCAGCATCTGTTGTTTCCTGACTTTTTAATGATTGCCATTCTAACTGGCATGAGATGGTATCTCATTGTGGTTTTGATTTGCATTTCTCTAATGACCAGTGATGATGAGCTTTCTTTCATATGTCTGTTGGCCCCTTAAATGTCTTCTTTTGAGAAGTGTCTGTTCATATCCTTCGCCCACTTTTTGATGGGGTTGTTTATTTTTTTCTTGCTCCTTTAGCTTGGAGAAGTTTGTTATTACTCACCTTCTGAAGCCTACTTCTGTCAATTCATCAAACTCATTCTCCCTCCAATTTTGTTCCCTTGCTGGCGATGAGTTGTAATCCTTTGGAGGAGAAGAGGCGTTCTGGTTTTTGGCATTTTCAGCCTTTTTGCCCTGGTTTTTCCTCATCTTCGTGCATTTAACTGCCTTTGGTCTTTGCTGTTGGTGACCTTCGGGTGGAGTTTTTGCTTGGTCATCCTTTGTGTTGATGTAGATGCTATTGCTTTTTGTTTGTTAGTTTTCCTTCTAACAGTCAGGACCCGCTTCTGCAGGTCTGCTGGAGTTTACTGGGGGTCCACTGCAGACCCTGTTTCCCTGGGTATTACCAGCAGAGGCTGCAGAACAACAAAGATTGCTTACTGCTCCTTCTTCTGGAAACTTCATCCCAGAGGGGCACCTGCCAGATGCCAGCTGGAGCTCTCCTGTATGAGATGTCTGTCGACCCCTGCTGGGAGGTGTCTCCCAGTCAGGAGGCTTGGGGTGTCACAGATACACTTGAGGAGGCAGTCTGTCCTTTAGTAGAGCTCAAGTGCTGTGCTGGGAGGTCTGCTGCTCTCTTCAGAGCCAGCAGGCAGGAATGTTTAAGTCTGCTAAAGCTGCGCCCACAGCTGCCCCTTCTCCCAGGTGCTCTGTTCCAGGGAGATGGGAGTTTTATCTATAAGCCCCTGACTAGGGCTGCTGCCTTTCTTTCAGAGATGCCCTGCCCAGAGAGGAGGAATCTAGAGAGGCAGTCTGGCTACAGTGGCTCTGCCGAGCTGAGGTGGACTCCACCCAGTCCTAACTTCCCCTGGCTTTGTTTATAGTGTGAGGGGAAAACTGCCTGCTCAAGCCTCAGTAATGGCAGACACCCTTCTCCCGACCAAGCTAGAGCGTCCCAGGTTGACTTCAGACTGCTGTGCTGGCAGCAAGAATTTCAAGCCAGTGGATCTTAGCTTGCTGGGCTCCTTGGGGGTGGGATTCACTGAGCAAGACCACTTGGCTCCCTAGCTTCAGCCTCCTTTCCAGGGGAGTGAACTGTTCTGTCTCACTGGCATTCCAGGCGCCACTGGGGTATGGAAGAAAACTCCTGCAGCTAGCTTGGTGTCTGCCCAAACGGCCACCCAGTTTTGTGCTTGAAACCCAGGCCCCTTGTGGTTGGTGTAGACACCTGAGGGAATCTCCTGGTGTGTGGGTTGCGAAGACCATGGGAAAAGCATAGTGTCTGGACCCCGTAGCACCATCCCTCACAGCACAGTCCCTCACAGCTTCCCTTGGCTAGGGGAGGGAGTTCCCTGACCCCTTGCACTTCCTGGGCGAGGCGACGCCCCACCCTGCTTCTGCTCATCCTCCGTGGGCTGCACCTACTGTCTAACCAGTCCCAGTGAGATGAACCAGGTACCTCAGTTGGAAATGCAGAAATCACCCGCCTTCTGTGTTGGTCTCGCAGGGAGCTGCAGACCGGAGCTGTTCCTATTTAGCCATCTTACCCAGGAATCTCTTATTATTATTAAAACGTATTTTGAGATAATTTTAGATTTTCTGCCCACCTTAATTTTAAACATTACGCCATTGTAGTCAGAAAATATGGCTTTTTATTTTTTACATGCTGAAATTTATGATTTTCTCTGTGGTCTACATATGCTTAATTTTAGTAGTTGCCTTATTGTCACTTAAAATTTTCATCAGTTCATATAGAATAGTATATGGCATAGCAGATGCCGGTAGTGCCCTACTCATATTCCTCAGACCTGACAGCTTTCAGTGTGCTTCTTTAAACTTTCAACTACCAGTGTTTGTGTCTCTCTGCCACAAAATTCTTTCTGAAATCTTATAAGGCTTTTTTGTTCCCATGCAACAAGCCAGAAGTTCCAGTGAATTAACAAATACCCAGAAACTCCCAACCAATGACTGCTGGAATTTGGTATATAAATACCCCAACTATCTCCCACCTTGGGTGGAAAAATTTGGTCACACTTTACACCATTTCTCAGAATTTTTCCGTATGATTAATTTGTGGCAAGTTACTTAGTTATGTACAATTTATTGAATGTTTTCCCTCCCTATGTAATTTCTATGCCCTATATTGTGTTCCTTTTCTTCTCTCATAAACAGATTTCATTGGAATTCTCATCCTAGGACCTGCTTCTGGGGGATTCAAAATAAGACAATAACCAATCTTATTAATACTTTTTTTTCTTTTAAGTTCTGGGATACATGTGCAGGATATGCAGGTTTGTTACATAGGAAAATATGTACCATGATGCTTTGTTGCACCTATCAACCCATCACCTGGTGGAAACCATTATCCTCAGCAAATTATTAACCCATTTTTCAGATACATTATGTGGTTAACTACTCTAAAATATTATGTGAATTATTCATTAGCTATTCATGGTAGGTTAAACTCTGTTTCTCATTCTTGTTACACTTAATTTTATTCTTCCAGTCTATGTTTCATAGTTTTAGTTTTTTGGGGGGATTTTAGGTACAAGATTTGTTTTACTACATGTTAAATTTGTATGGATACATAATATTTGTACATATTTTGGGGTACACATGATATTTTGTTACATACATAGAATGTGTAAAGATCAAGTTGTGGTATTTAGGACATTCATCACCTTGAGTACTTACCATTTCTATGTGTTAGGGCCATCTCAAGCCTTCTCTTGTAGGTGTTTCAAAATATATAATACACTGTTGTTAACTATAGCCACTCTGCTATCGAACATTAGAGCTGACCCCTCTATCTGACCTTATGTTTGTACCCATTAACTAGCCTCTCTTTATTCCCCTACCCACACACTCTTCCCAGCCTCCCATATCTGTTACTCTACTTTCTACTTCCATGATAGCAACTTTCTTAACTTCCACATGTGAGTGAGAATATGTGATATTTTTCTTTCTGTGTCTGACTTATTTAACTCAACACAATAACCTAAAGTCCCATTCATGTTGCTGCAAAAAAAAAAAAATGATTCCATTCTTTTCTATGGCCAAATAGTATTCCATTGTGTATATTTACCACATTTTATTTATCCATTTATCCATTGATGGACACTTAGATTGATTTAATATCTTTGCTGTTGTGAATAGTGCTACCTTAAGTGTAAGATCTGAAACTATAAAACTACTAGAAGAAAACATAGGGGTAACACTTTAGAACAGTGGCCTAGGCAAATATTTTTTGGCTAAGACTTCAAAAGCGTAGGCATCAAAACTGAAAACAGAAAAATGAGACCACATTAAATAAAAAAGCATCTGCACGGAAAAGAAAACAATAAACAGAGTAATGACACAACGTACAGAATGGAAGAAAATATTTGCAAACTCTTCATAGGACAAGGAGCTAGTATCCCAAATGTGTAAAGAACTCGAACAACTCAACAGTAAAAATAATAATAATAATAATAATCCTAATAAAAAGTGGGCAAAGGACGTGAATAGACATTTCTCAAAAGAAGATATACAAATGACCAACAAGCATATGAAAAAAATGCTCAACATCACTAACTAATTATCAGGGAAATGGAAATCAAAATCACAATGAGCTATCTTCTTACCCCAGTTAGAATGGCCATTATTAGGAACAGATGTTGGCCAGGATGCGAAGAAAAGGGAACTCATACACTGCTGGTAGGAATGCAAATTAGTGTAGCTACTATGGAAAACAGTGTGGAGATTTCTCACAAAACTAAAATAGAGCTACTGTAAGATCCAGAAATCCCATTACTGGATATTTACCCCTCCCCCAGAATAGAAAATCAGCATATATTTTAAAAAATACCTTCACCTTTATGCTTATTTCAGCATATTTTTGACATTATTCAGAACCTAAGTATTAATTACAAAGTTTCATTATCAATGTAGACAGTAATCAATATCACTATAATATACCTCTCTTTTTCTTGTTTAACAATTCTACATTGCCTAGGATTAATATCATGGGACAACTCCATTCATACTTTAAAATCATTTTAGATACACCTATTAGATACAATATTTATTTGCCGGTGTTATTTGATCAGTCTTTTATTTCTAATATGTGAACTTACCCATTTCGATTTATTGATATGTAAATATTTGGTCTTAGTTCTTTCATCTTATTTTATGCTATGTTTTACGTTCAATGCTTCCTTTGTTTTCTCTCTTCTGCTGTGGGAATTGTGTGACTGCAAGTTTCTTTGTTCAAGTATTTAGTTTTATAGCCTCAGGTGACAGATTATGCATTTTGAAAGATGGAAAGGGGGTGAAAGTCCTTCCACAAACAGAGATTAATGTATACCCTTGCACAGCAAGCGAATGTTGTTCCAGAGCGAGAGTAGGTATAGTCCTCTCTCTCTTACTGTCCCAGGATGTGGGGATGGGGACAGGTGGAGAGAATTTCTTAAAAGAAAAACACGGTAATGGGATCCTTTTAGTCCAGGCATTTAAATTATTTGTGATTTGAAATTCCTTACGATATCAAATGTCCCACTTTTCCAACCCTTTAAAATCTTGCATAAAGTTTATTCAAAATGAGGTGCATCTTTTCCAGTTTTGAAAACTCCACTGAAGCTTTCCTTTTTGATGATTCTTACTTTCACTTTAAGAAGGGTGTAGGGATATGGAGTGTTAATAATCACTGGCATGTTAAAATTACTTGTCCATGGTTTTCCAGATAATTATAATAAAAATGATACTAGTGATATCTGATGCATAGTGTTTACTATGTAACAAAAACTGGTCCACGTTATTTATACACAGTAATTCATTTAGCCCTTATGAGTTACATGAGGATTCTATTATATTCAAGTATGAATTGTGTATTAATGCTGCTATAAATTTACATCTGAAAACACTGAGTAGCAGGAGACTATATATCCTTCCCAGTGTCTTACATCCTTTGAATAGTAGAGCCAGGACTTAAATTCATAATTCATGATAATTGGCTCCTGAAAGTACACTCTTTTTTATATTTTATTTTTATTTTTTGAGTTGGAGTCTCACTCTGTCACCCAGGCTGGAGTGCAGTGGTGCCATCTCGGCTCACTGCAACCCAGGGTTCAAGCGATTCTCCTGCCTCAGCCTCCCGAGAAGCTGGGATTACAGGCACGTGCCACCATGCCCGGCTAATTTTTGTAATTTTAGTAGAGAGGGGTTTTCACTATGTTGGCTCAGGCTGGTCTTAAACTCCTGACCTCGTGATCCGCCCGCCTCAGCCTCCCAAAGTGCTGGGATTACAGGCATGAGCCACCATGCCAGTACACTCTTAACCAGGACACTGCACATTCTCAGACAAAAATCATATTTTACAAATACTTATCTAGGAGACTAAGATAAAGTAAGCACACTTCACCCTAGTTCTCCTCAGTTATTACATCTAAAACCTGGATGAGACAAATGAAGCAAACAGCAGAAGACTAAATGAAAAGTAGACAAAAGAAAGTAGACACATTTGAGGACTTGGATTCAAGGAAAGACACAGAATTGAGTTCCCTGGGCATTGGTTTCACCTTCTGTATATCCCAATCTGAGTGCAGGAAAAGTTCTCAACCAAGAAATGCTAACAGGTGCACAAAATAAATAAAACAATAGAAAAAAGAAAAAACAGAATAAGTCTGTTCTCTCTGGACAGGGGACTGGCAGAGCAATGGTTCTCAACCAAGGGTGATTTTGTACCCCAGGGGATGTTTGACAATGTCTGGAGACATTTCTATAGTGGGGGAGTTCTACTGCGATCTAGTGGGCAGAGATCAGGAATGTTGTTCAACATCCTAAAATGAACAGAGCAACACAATGACAGTGAATTAACAGACCCCAATAACAATAGTGTGAAGACTGAGAAACCCTATTCTAACTGGTTCAAGCCAGGGTCAGCAAACTATGGCCCTGTGAGCCAAATCCAGCCCACTGCAATAAGTACAATAAGAACATTGATGGCACAGATAAGCCCAGCAGAACTTTAGGCACCTGATATGAAAAGGTAACACATAATTCATATTTAGCATTGGACTCTTGAACCTTTTTCATTAACTAAAATATATGTATATTTACATATATATATATATATATACACCTTAGCTTTTTAATTATTTTATTTTTGTTTTCTTATTTGTACTGAAAAGCTTTGAATATGGCACTCAGACAAGTCATTTTGAACTCATTTTTAAAGCTGTCATATTGTTTGATCTTTCCATATGTCCTCACACCTAAAGGGTACTTATAGTTGAAATATAAAATATAAGTAATCCCACAAGCCTCACATGAAAATGTCCACTTATATGCATTCCATATACTTAATAATTTTAAAATAATAGAAATCATGTTATGTTTATAATGTTAATAAATAGCATGGTTGTTCTGAAAATGTTCAGTAATACTATTACTTGAAGACTCTGGTTGAAACAAATTAGTTGATACTTGGTCATCCTTTGAATTAAAAAAATAAATCTGGGCCAGGCGCGGTGGCTCATGCCTGTAATCCCAGAATTTTGGGAGGCCGAGGTGGGCGGATCACAAGGTCAGGAGATCGAGACCATCCTGGCTAACACGGTGAAACCCCGTCTCTACTAAAAATACAAAAAATTAACCAGGCATGTTTGGGGGCACCTGTAGTCCCATCTACTCGGGAGGCTGAGGCAGGAGAATGGCGTGAACCCAGGATGCGGAGTTTGCAGTGAGCCGAGATCACGCCACTGCACTCCAGCCTGGGTGACAGAGGGAGACTCCGTCTCAAAAAAATAATAATAATAAAATAAAATAAATCTGAAAATCTTGCTATTTGGGAGCAGCCAAGTCTATTGACATGTCAGTATTTTTATTGATATCAATATCTCTGTATTTAATTAGAAATTAACTTTTAATTAAAATGCATGTATTGTTGCCCCTATGAGAACAAAATGTGGCATCATCTCCCTGGGATTAATAACTCTTAAATAGCTAAATTTATTATACTAAAAATGTTAATAAAGTTACAATATTACAAGCGATGGACTCTCACTCCAGAATTGCTGTAAAATAAAGAAGGCTTAGTAAAGATAATCATACTACAGTCTCCTGAAGAGTGAGCTTGGCTATCTCATAATTGTGGTTCAAATAATGATCTGCTGACATAGAACACTTCTTAAATGAAATAAGTTAACGTGCATCAAGAGAGATATTATGGTCCAGTAGAAATGTCTGCAATAAGGTGAACATACAACATTAGGTAACCCTCATTAAAATTTGTCATTCTGCAGATGATTTCTGTAGTGGAAACTGATTTTAGTATTATCCTCTTAAGTTATCTATCTGTAACTGCAGAAACAAGTTTAAATATTTATTTCACTGGAATTAAAATAACTTCTGTCTTAAAAAGAAATCTAAATCACTGAGCCTGTAAATAATTATATGAATTTATAGGAAATCCCAACTGCCATTAAAATGTGATACAATTTTTGACTAACCCATTTGTCTAATGGTTCTTTGAATGATTCCCCAAATTTAAGGTTTTTTTCTAACTTTTCATAAGATTATCCCCAGGTTTTCAAGTTTAATGCTATAATCCTGTGTTTTTTTTCCCCTAGAGGAATACAGTGTCTTTTTATTGTGTTAATTTTTTTGGTGGTTTCTACTCAGTATATCTTATAAATAACATAGAAGATTCAAATATGCATTTATCAGGGATTAAACAGTTTAGATACTCCATTTTAAACATTAATGATTATCAGTATCTATATAATTTTAAATGTAAACTGCATCACCTATAGAAAAGAATGGGAAAAAATACAATGGAACAATTAACCAAAAACGTTGATGTTTTTGTTATTAGACAAAGTGGATTTAAGGGATGAATTGTTTCTAGGAGAAAAAAAATGTTTATTCCAACATAATAAGAGGCTGTATCCAAGAGGAAAATAATATAAACATCTTAACCTTTTGTTTTTGTAATAACTTTTTTTTTTTTTTTTTGCAAAAAAAGCAGGAAGTGGTCAGGATGAAAAGGAGATTCAGGTAATTTAACTTACCTATCTCTGAAACTAAAAGATCAAACAAGGAATAAAATAGTAAGAAAGCAGAATATTTAAACAATATTGTCATAATTGACATAAAGAGAAGAACAGACCCAACAACTGCAGAGAACATATTCTCCTCAAGTATTACATTAAAAGTATTACATTAAAATCATAAAAATTGATTATTAATCAGGATTTGGTAATGGTCAACTACTAATACACAGCATGTTCTATGACAAGAGTGGAGATAAACTAGAAGTCAGCTAGAAATTTTATTACCCCAAAAATGTTTTTGAATCATGCATTTTTAATATTTTGCATGTATGCATGGTTAGTTTTGATTGTATGCTGGATTTATGCTGGATTTTCTGTATGAAATAGTATAGAGATAATTGGAAATCTTAGATGATTTTATCTTCACTAGGTGATTTTTATCTTCATCCAGGGAACATTTGTTTTTGTTAATGAGAGATAGTTAAGATGAGGGTAGTTCATCTCATAGCAATCAGGGATTGCGACCTGTTGAAGCTGGGCTTTAAGTTTTGTGAGGAGTTTTTTTTTTTCTGATTCATATGGACCCTTAGGCCATAGCCCCTCAGGGATGCCAAATGAACCCTTGGGGCATTTTCCAGGGCCTTTGGAAGGCCCTGAATCCATATATTGTTTCCTGAGGTGAGTGAGACTACTAAAGTCCTGCTCAACTGCTTAGCTTCTCAGCTACAAGTTTCTGCTTAGCGCCGTATGTTCTCAATCACTTCTTTTGAATCAGCAAACAGTTTTAAAGGAAAAACAACATTACATTTTTTTCTCACCAGCTGGGTGGCTCTTCTGACATCTTGTCCCTTCAAATCTTTGCATCCTTGGATTTCCGTCTTCAAACAGATGTCTTTAATTTTTTGGTTTTTGTTTATCTAGATTTTTCCAGGAAGATGGTTGCTGAAACAGATTATTCTGCCATTACTGGAAGCGGATATCTTTACCAACCCTATTTTTTTCTCTGAAATAACCTTTAGTTTGTAGCTTTTTATCCTTGAAGCCAATTAATATAAAATTAAGATCAACTTGTATTTAGGTACATGATAGTCACTGGCAGTGGATCTTTTTGTCATAATTTGCTTAAATTCTTTCAGTTAATTTTATCGTTTAATTGATTTAATAAATGTTTCTTTAGTACACTTGTGCCAGGTATGAGCCATCTGCTAAAGATTCATTACAAATGTACTGCATGGTGGGAAAATACTCAAGTAAATAAGGTTACATTTTTGTCATTAAAAATAATGGCAAAAACTACAATTACCTTTGCATCAACCTAAATATATATTCATACATTAGCACATATTAATGAAACAAAATCATATACTAGGCCTTAATGAAAGTATCAAGGATTTCAAGAAAATTGTATCTAACAAATCACAATCTCAATTGAAGTTGTCAGTGATGTACTAAGCCCTGCAATATGTGATCATTTGTACATTGGAGTTGTTCTTCTGGTCAATACAGACTGGGTTCATCAGACCACTTATTCCTCGAGTAGAACTTAAAAAGCAGGGAGAGAGAGACAGAGAGATAGAGGAAGACAGAAATAAAATAAAATACAAGGTTAAGAATTCAACAGAGAGCTTCAAATTACAAAAACAAAACAAAAGCCACCAACTTTCATTTTGATGTACTTTGAAGTTCTATCATCAGGTACCAAAATATTCAGGTTTACTGATATTCATGTTAAACGGATCCTTTAATAATGAAATACCCTTATTATCTCTAGTTATTACTCTTTTTCTTAAAGGCTACTTTTTTCCTAGTATCAGTGTACCCATTCTAGCTGTTGATGAAAAGAGTCAAACTCTGTAAAATATTTGAAGATATTTATTTTGAGCCAAATATGAGTGACCATGGCCTATGACACAGCCCTCAGGAAACCTCGAAAATATGTGCCCAAGGTGGTCGGGACACAGCTTGGTTTTATAATTTTTCAGTAGTCATAAGACATCAATAAAATACATTTTAGAAATACATTGCTTCAGTCCAGAAAGATAGGACAACTGGAGGGGTCCAGGGCAGGAGCATGATGGGGGGTTCCAGGTTATAGACAGATTGTAAAATTTTCTGATTGGCAATTAGTTGAAAGAGTTATTATCAGTAGAAAGAGTAGAAAGGAATGTTTGGGTTATGATAAGGGGTTGCAGAGACCAAGATTTTATCATGCAGATGAAGCCTAAAAGCAGCAGGCTTCAGAGAGAACAGATTGTAAATGTTTCTTATCAGACTTAAGTTCTGTGTTGATGTTAAATGCTAGCCAGCTTTTCCTGCATTCCTCAAGGGAGAGGGGCATAATGAGGCATGTCTGACACCTCCTTCCCATCATGGCCTGAACCAGTCTTTCAGGTTAAATTTACAGTGCCCTGGTAGAGGAGATAGCCCACTTAGATTGTTGCAGGGAGTCATCAAATTTTATTTTGGGTTTTACACAGCCTTTTTTTTTTTTTTTTTTTTTGAGACGGAGTCTCGCTCTGTCGCCCAGGCTGGAGTGCATTGGCCCCCGTCTCTGCTCACGGCAAGCTCCGCCTCCGGGGTTCACACCATTCTCCTGCCTCACCCTCCCGAGTAGCTGGGACTACAGGCGCCCGCCACTATGCCCGGCTAATTTTTTGTATTTTTTTAGTAGAGACAGAGTTTCACCGTGTTAGCCAGGATGGTCTCGATCTCCTGAACTCATGATCCGCCCTCCTCGGCCTCCAAAGTGCTGGGATTACAGGCGTGAGCCACCACGCCTGGCCTTACTTAGCTCTTTAATGCTTGCTTTTGTTTGTTGTCTTTTCCCATACTATTATTTTCAACCTAATTAGGTTTTAAATGTAAGTTGTCTTTCATATTAAGAGTCTAAAATTGGAACTTGCTTTTTTATCTTATCTGTAAATCTCTACTAAATTTTAATGGAAAGTTTAGGCCTTATAAAATTTAAAGTCATTATTAATAGTTTTTTTTTTAAAGTTGACCATCTTTCCCTTCATTTTATGCTTTTTCTCTTCTCTTTTAATTTCTGTTTCCTCTTTTGTCACCACTTTTGTGTTTATTGAAATTTTTTATTCAATTTAAGTTATTTTATTGGATTTTTATCTGAGGCTAATTAAAAACATTTCTACACATTTTTTGACAACCTCTCCTTCAGAAGATGAGATTGATGGCCCATCCCAGAATTCTGAGCCAATCTTAGTGACTCTCTTGTAACCAATTCAATGAAACAATTGTGATGCTACATAAATTTCTAGGCCGAAATTACAACCTACTGTCATTACCTATTGTCACCAGCAGAAGGCGCATCTTGCCCTTCACGCATTTTCAAAGTTTGGGTTTTCACGTCATTTCCTGCAGCCTGTGGAGCTTCTGGGAGCAAATAAATTACAGATTGTTCAGAGACGAATTGCCTGAGGTCTGTCTAAGTGCATATATCTTATTCTCAGTTTCAAAGGATGGTCTTGTTAACATAGAATCCTGTGTTGACAATTTGTTTTCTTTTCTCTTTGGGAAGATTCAGCTCCATTTTCTCTGGTCGTAGGTCTCCATGGATGCTATTGAGAAGGCACTTCTCAAAGTCCACAAGGACGATGACATCTTTCCACCAAATACCACCTGGTTTATAACAAAAGGCTTGTCATCATTTAAGTCATTGTTCACCTGTTGGTAACATGTCCTTATTTCTCTTGCAATATTGGTAGAGAGACATTTGTTCACTTCATTAATATTCTTCATATTTCATGTATATGTCAAATATATAGTATGCTAAAGTATTTCAAAACTTTATAGCTATTTTTAATTAAAATTATTTATATAAACTAATTCATATAAATAAAATGATTTCACTGACAGTAAAAACAAAATTAAACAAAGGAAAAGCTAGCATAAAAATAACAAAAGACAAAGAAATCAAGGTTTCTTTCTTATTATAATACAGATTTGAACAAATTATTTAAAAATTTTAAAAATATAAGCATAGTTCTGAGCAAAATATCAAAATAGTAACCCTTTTCCTTAAAATGGTGATGATGGTAATGTTGACCTGGATGAGAAATTATATAAGAGCGCCCAAAATCTTCCATAAAGAAAATCAAGTGACATTTGTATTAACTATGGCAAAAAGCTTATATCTACAATAATTATGTAATATATAATAACATTCAGCTTTGGCAAAGTAGTTTATATACTTCATATAAGATAGTTCAAATCTGAATCAATACAGAAACAATTTATAGTACAGAAGTGAGAGCAAAAAGAAAATATACATATATGTATGCTTAAAGTGTAATAATTTTGGTATTTCAAATAATAAAATTATAGCCTAGTTAACAAATGATATCAGTAAAAAGCATTAAAAATAGATACAAAAAATATAAAAGATAAGTATATTAAATATGATTAAGATAAATTTTATATTTTTACCCTCGTATCAGAGTATGAAAGGAGTTTAAAATGTTACTCTCTTTCTGGAAATAAATTTGATGATCCAGCAAAGTTTTAAAATTTGCATGCCTTTTGCATGTTAATTCTTCTTCTAGGACTGTATTTGACACAACTAACTTAAATACATGCAAAAAAGTATCAATGAATAAAAGACAAAACAGTTGTGAGATAAGTTATAGTGTGTCCGTATTGTGACTTCTGTACAACTTTTATAATATTTCAGGTAAATTTATACATATTTCTGAAAAATATCTTCAAGTTACATTATCAATAAAAAGGACAAATTATAAACTTCCAAATATGTGCCTAGATTTATAAATGTTATGTATGTAAATATATATATGTTTATATTTGGTAATATATACATTTGATGGCTAATTATGGTTATTTTGCAAAGAAATATTGATTTCCTTGTTTTGGAAGTTTTACACAGAGCACATGCCATATTCGTAATTAACAAAAGTCAAAGAAATAGTCGTGTGATGACATATTACTAAAGGTTGTTTTGAAATATTTATGATCTTTCTTTTGTATCTGTAGACATAAGTTTAAATGGTAATTTATATATGGCAATTTCATGTAAATGGATAGATACAAATATGTAGTCCAATTTGCTTCCTTCACTTGGAAAAATGTATTTGAAGTGGGTGCATGCTTTTGTGTGTATGAGAAAATCAGTTCCTTTTCATTCTTGAATCTGAATTCTATTGTATAGTTATAGTTATACCACATATTGTTTATTCATTTACCAAATGATGGACATTTTGGTTCTTTCCACATTTTTACTGTTGTAAAGAAAGTGGCCATGAACAGAGTTTTTAGAAGTCTTTGTATGAACATAAGCTTTCATTTCTCTGGAGTAAATAGAAGGGCTGGAAGTAGAAGGTCTGCATCATATGGTGGTGTGTGTTTAACTTATTGAGAAACTGCCAAAATGTTTTTCGAAGTCCCTGTACCATTTTTCAGTCCTAATATCAGTGTATTGAAGTACCAGTTGCTCCACATCCGTGCAGGCTTTTGGTTTTGTGACACTTTTTAATTGCAGACATTATAGAAGGCGTGAATTGGTATCTGAATTGTGGATTTTATTTGTATCTTGCTAAGGAGTAAAAGTGTTGGGAACTTATTCATGAGCTTATTGAATATCTTTTACTGAAATATTTAACCATGAAAGTTGTCCACTATTTTAGTAGTCATTTTAGTATCAAGTGGAATCATTCTTTATGTATTCCAGATACAAGCTCTTTGTTCAGGTAAATGTATTGTTAGTATTTTCTCTAGGTTTATGACTTGTCTTTCATTTCTTGACTTTTAGGAAAAGTTCTTTTTTATATTTGATAAAATACAATTTATCTTTTCTTTTTGTATTCTAAGAAATCTTTTCCTACAGCAAGGATTGAAATATTTTATCGTGTAAGTTTTATAATTTTATAATTTTTGCTTTTATATTGAGGCCTAAGATCCATTTCGAATAAATTTATGTAATGTAAGATTGGCATCCAGGTACATTTTTCCATTTGGTTATTCAATTGTTATAATACCTTTTAAAACAACTCTTCTTTATTCCATTAGATTAGCTTGGCACCCATGTCCAAAATTCACTGGCCATATTTCTGGACTTTTTATTGTGTTTAATTAAATGTTTATTAAATGCCTTGCTGTAGTCTTCTTTGGGTTAAATCTACTTAGTGTTCTATAACCTTATACTTGGATATTGATATCTTTCTCTAGGTTTGAGAAGTTCTTTGTTATTATCCCCTGGAATAAACTTTCTATCCCCATCTCTCTCTTTACCTTCTCTTTAAGGCCAATACCTCTTAGAGTTTCCCATTTTAGGCTGTTTTCTAGCTCTTGTAGGCATGCTTTATTATTCTTTATTCTTTTGTCTCCTCCGACTCTGTTGTTTTAAATAGCCTGTCTTTAAGCTCACTAATTATTCCTTCTACTTAATCAATTCTGCTGTTAAGACACACTGATGCAATCTTCAGTATGTCAATTTCATTTCTCAAAGAATTCTGCTTGATTCTTTTTATATTTCAATCTTTTTGTTTACTTTATCTGATATAATTCTGAATCCCTTCTCTGTGTTGTCTTTAATTTCGATGAGCTTCCTCAAAGCAGATATTTTCATTTGTTCTTGTGAAAGATCGCATATCTCTGTCTCTCTCGGCTTGGTCACTGGTGCTTTCTTTATTTATTTGGTGAGGACGTGTTTTCCTGGATAGTCTTGAGGCTTGTGGATGTTCTTTGGTGTCTGGGCATTGAAGAATTAGGTATCTTTGTATTCTTTGTAGTTTTGGGAAAGCTTTCCAAGTATTCAAAGGGACTTTGGTGTGACCTAAGTCTTTAGTCACTGCAGCAGTATCTGCATTAGTGAGCACCCCAAGCACAGTAATACTGTGGCTCTTGCAGTCTTATAGAGGTATTGCTTTGGTGTTCTTGATTAAGATCCAGGAAAATTCTCTGGATTAGCAAACAAACACTCTTGTTTTCTTCCCTTACTTTATCTCAAATAAACAGAGTCTCTCTCTGTGCTGAGCTGCCTGGAGCTGGGGGAGGGGTGACACAATCACCCCTGTGGCCACCAGCCCTGGGACTGCATTGGTTCATACTAAAAGCCAGCACAGCACTGGGTCTCACCCAAGGCCCGCAGTCACCACTGCCTGGCTACTATTTATGTTCACTCAAGGCCCAAGGGCTCTATAGTCAGCAACTGGAAAATCTAGCCATGCTTGTGTACATCCCCTCAGGGCAGCTAGTTCACCCTGGACCTGGGCAGGTCCAGAGATGTCACCCAGGAGCCAGGTCCTGGAGTTGGGAACCCTAGGTATCTACCTGGTGCTCTATTGTACTGTGGCTGAGCTGCAAGACAAATTCCTTCCCATTTTTGCCTCCCGTTTCCTAAAGCAGGGGAGTCTCTCCCCAGGACTACCACCATCCCCATCCCATGGTGAGTACTGCTTGGCTACGACCATTTACTCAAGGCCCAAGGGTTCTTTACTTAGCTTGTGGTGAGTGCTCCCAGGCTTGGGACTCTCCCTTCAGGGTAGCGGGGGCTTCCCACAGACCTCGAGAAGGTCCAGAAATGCCATCCGGGAGCCAAGGTCTGGAATTTGGAATCCCAGAAGCCCTTATGGTGTTCTACCCCATTGCAACTGAGCTGGTACTTAATCTGATTTTTGGTTCTTATGAAAGTACTTTTTTGTGTGGATAATCATTCAATTTGGTGATTCTGCAGAGGGGGTGATCACTGGAGGATTCTATTTGTCCATCTTGCTCTGCCTCCCTTAGAGTCAGACACTTTTAACAGATCTGCAAAGAAACATGTACCATGTATTCTCTCTGAGGGAAGCTCCATCTACATAACAAGGCCACCTTTGCTAGTCAAGCTGCTTTCTTTCTCTTTCTCTTAACCTGTCTTACCTTTAAGTCTGATTTACCTGTTTCTGGTCATGCTCTGAGTCTACATTCTTTACTGTGGCCTCAGGGTGGTATATAAGTTTCTGTAACTCTTTGGGACATTGGGTCATCATTCTGAAGGCTCCTGTGTATGCAGGTTAAATAAATTTGTGTGCCTTTTCTCCTATTAATCAATCTACCTCATGTCAGTGATTTTTAGCAAACCTTAGGGGGCCAAGAACCTATGGCTCCCACAAGGTGAAATGTTTTGATTTCCTTAACATCAGTTGAAATAATCAGGGCTTGAAGAAGGAACAGATTATGAAATAAAGACAGGCCCCTCTGCACTGTCCAAAAGTGATCTAAGCTCAGCAACAAAGCATTATTTTCTTCAGAAGTTTCAACAAAGATATATTTTATCCCCTCTAAATTTTACCTGCCTCTGATAGTTAGCAATTATTTCCTGGGCATTCATCCCAGATTGTTGCTAAGCAATGAATATAAGCTTGTATCTTCTCATTTTACCATTTGCTACATAGAATTTCTTGCATGACTCTGCCAAAATATTGCTTTTCATTTAAAAAATTTATTAATTATGCTTATCTTATGTAGGATTTAATGTAATTTTCTGTGTAATACAATCTTTAAAGAGAGAAAATGAAATTTGTTGGGTCATTGACTTTTATACAATTTGTTCAATTTGTAATCACATTTTCAGTATGGAAACACACACACCCACGTGCACGTGCACACACACACACACACACATACACAAACACTGAATTAGATTTCAAAATAAAAAAAAAAAAAAGGAGACCTTATCACCACTAAGACATATGCTTCATCTGATTTGATTCAGCTCATTTCCCTGGAAGAGTTGCCTGCTGGGAACTGGACTTTTTCTTGTTTTGAATGCACCAAAAGACCAATTATAAATACTGGTATAGCATTTTGTAATCATATTTGTAGTTTATTTTCTATTTTATAAACTTGCTATAGTTTATTTTTCTATGGATTACTTAAGCCATGCAGAGTTGTTGGTATACTGGAAATAATATTTACCTGTGTTGGGTCCAAAGGCTTGGCTATCTGAAGGTTCACTGAAAAATCAAATTACAAAGGGCAGATTAATTGGAGAAAAGACATATAAATGTACTTAACGTGCATGCACGGGAGCCTTCAGAATGAAGACTCAAAGATACAGGGGAAATTACTGATTTTTATGCTTAGGTTCAACAAAGTATAGACAGCTGTGTTGAAATTTGATTGGACAAAAAAGATGATCTAATGCCAATAGACTAGTGGGAAAATCCAGCAAGGACTGTCTAGATTCTTCTTGGCCTCTCTGAGCATGCATTTTTTCTTTCTGGGTAAGGGGCAGACCCTTTCTGGAATGTAGGTCTTTTGACCTACAGCAAAAAAAATATGGGTCAAATAATTTATTTATAGCCAGTTTTTACACAGAAAGGCAGAGGGAAATTAAAGAGTCATATTTTTAGATTTTATGAGTAGCTTTGGGGAAAAGGGATTCTGGTTTCTATGACCTGCCTTGAGGAAGAAGGATTCTAGTTTCTATGGCTAGCCCTGAGGGAGAAAGGGACTAAGACACAGGAGGACAGGACAAGGTCATAGGAAGGCTTTTGTTTCTCAGGCTGCTTCTGAAGCTTTCATTTTGGGGTATTGTTTTCTGAGGCCCAGCACCTGCAATCACAGTGAAAGGGTCCAAACCTAGGATTGAGGTTTAAAGAGTTCTTGAGCAAGTAATTAAATTTCTGCAAGCCTCAACTAACTTTACTGGCAAAACGAATATAATTATCCCGTCTCATAATCCTGAGAAAATGTCAAAAACACCAGCCAACATACTATGATCAATATCCTCTTCCTAGAACAGAGAAACATCTTTTTGCCTTTCCCCCTATTTTAATTGTTCTAACAATATTCTTTCTATGCCATTCCCAAGTCTAAGTCTTGGCTATAGCAGTTATAAGAAAAATCTCTCACATTTCCTTTCAGTTTATTTGGTTTTTAAAAAATATTATTAAGTAGAAGGGCATTTTAACCTTAAGTATATATTTTAAAAGGTTATCCTTCTGTAGATTTTATTATCATGCTTTCTTTGCATCACAGACCAAGTCACTCTATTTGTCTTTATCTTTGCAATTTGCACAATGACATTCTCTAAGATTCAAAGTGAACTTAAAATTTTTAGGAAACCAAATTTATTTTAATGTGTTTAGACTTTTATAGTTTTCTCTTCCAATCTGTTGCTCAAATATCTACAATATGACAATCAGTCATATTTAATTTATGTTTTTTAACTATTTATCTCTTTAAAACAATACATATGTTGGTATCTTAAAAGTAAATAGTGTTGTTTCCTATAGTCAACTATTTATCCTAGTATTATTTAATAAATAATAGATCTGCCTACTGAGCTGAAGATTTTACACATATCTTAAAATTGTATGTATACTAGGGTTTATTTCTGGGCTTTCTCTTCCATTTTATTAGTCTATTTATGTACCATTACCATACTTCTGTTTGTATTAGATAACAAATTTAGCATTTGTTGGCCAAGATTGCTAGAAATCTTAATTTCCGAAATTCTGTTATGATTGCATTGTTCTTTATTCCTCCCCATGCCTTTTGGAGTCATTTTGGTTAATGAGAAGGTAACTTTATTAGGACCAAACCACACACATTTCAAAATAGATATTTGTGGAGCAAATTGGTCAGCAGGGGTAGGAAAAGGCAGGGAAACACCGCTTTTTTGAAAAATATTCTGTTCCTCATTTTTGTACTAGGCCTTCTTCCATAGGAAAATAATGTACAACTTTAACAATATAGGGTTTTTCCCTAAATACATTAATGAATGAAATATTGCACTTGCCAAGATCAGATAAAAATCTAAATACATTACTCCATTACTTAGGTCATTATGATTGTATCTCTTTCAATGGTCTTTTAAGAGTAAGGATAAAGAATTAAACTATGTTATTGTTTTGGCAATTACATTGTGGCTCCTAACTGTTTCACCATTCTGAATCTGATGCATGATGATTTCTAAATGTAATCTAAATATATTATAAGAGTTACACTTCATATTCAGCAAATAAACACTTACATTTATTAACATGAAATCAGCGGCCGGGCATGGTGACTCACGCCTGTAAGCCAAGCACTTTGGGACACCAAAGTGGGCAGATCACTTGAGGTCAGGAGTTCGAGACCACCCTGGCCAACATGGTGAAACCTCATCTCTACTAAAAACACAAAAATTAACTGGGCATGGTGGTGCACACCTGTAGTCCTAGATACTTGGGAGGCTGAGGCAGTAGAATTGCTTGAACCCAGGATATGGAGGTTGCAGTGAGCTGAGATTGTGCCAGTGCACTCCAGCCTGGGTGACAGAGAGACTCTGTCTCAAAATAATTAAATAAATAAAATAAAATAAAAGTAAAATGAAATCAGTGAGTGATAGTTCCCTTTGAAGTTCACTTAAATGTTGCCCTTTTCTCTGTCAGTGAGACAATTATTCACTGAATTAACAATCAGTGAGTGAAACACTGTTAAAAGGGAAACAAATGATAAATCAAAAGAGGGTTCTGCTTAAAGAATACTTTAAATTTTAAGAATTCTGCATAAATAATTTTAATGCATATTAGAGTGTGGTAAGTACTTAAATGAGTCACTGGGTATGATGGAACATTAGAGGAAGGAGAAATTACTGTCATATATGGCAGTCTGGTGTGACTTCATGATGAAGTCTTGACATGATATCTGAACTACACCTTGACAGATTACTTAGATTTGGGGTTGAAGAGATGGCATTACTGAAGAGTTGAGACAAAGCTGTTGAGGTGTGAAGACTGTATATGTTCAGGGAATACTTGGTAATTTGTTGTCTGGGACATGGAGTGTGTGAGAAAAAAAAAAGCAGTAGGAAATAATTTTGGAAAGACAATTGGAAATCAGATGGCAGAATATAGATTTTTTTTTTTTTTTTTGGTGATTTGGGACCCATAAAGTATTGTTTTTAAAGGCATTGGTAGGAGTGGTACCATGCTTTAGAAAGATTACAAACAGATTATTTTACTAGTTAAGCAGTTAGACTGGATATTTGTAGTTCTATTGAGATTCTAGGATTCTAACATCTGAAATCACCAGATTCAGAACAGTCTAGATAATGTTAATTTAACCAAAGATCAGAAAAGTTCATCCACTAAGCCATTTCAACCTTTGCGCTATAATGTTCGATGTCAAATTCATATTTTTCCTTGTCCTTCCTTCATTTAATGAAAGACGTTAATATCCTTTGAAAGAGTTAACAGAACTATGTAATCCTGGCTTTCTAAACTATCAGAATAACAAATGTTATAAGAGATATTAAAAAGTTCTCTATTGCATTACAATAATCCTGAAATATTATGTCATTTGAACATAAATTTGAGTTAAATTTGCGTCATATATTACATTTTTTTCCTCAGTATAGCTACAAGTCAATGTGCCTTCAAGATATTCCCAGATTAAGGAATTTAATTTAATGTTTAGCTAATCTGATGTTTCACATGAAATTATTAGTTTAATTTTTAAATAAAATCTATACTTAAAATCCAAATTCAACTTTGTTACATGCTTTATTTATTGAATTATTGAGACACATGGTTGATATTCCTTTTGACAGACACTGAAAATGTAAATGAAGTCAACTCAATAATTAACTGGAGTGCTCATGCATTAAAAGTGACTAAAGAAGTCGCAAAATCTAGTTGTAACTGCTTATAGTTCATTAGTGGAAACCAAATCAGTTCTTAGTGACATGTAATCTTGTTATGTTTTTATAGCTCATGTATAGTTTTTATTAAAAACCAAATGTCTATAACAGCGTAATTATCAATTTTGTTTAGAAACTAACATTAACTGCTATATGAATGCCTGTAGCATAGTAATTTGGGAAACTGACAGCAATCAGGCTTAGTAATTCTTAGAATATGAGGAGATTTTCTAAGTTTAATGTTTATCAATCTTGTAGGTGCAAGGTTGTTTAATATATACTTGACCATTGGTGTCTTCACAGTTGAGATGCTAACATATGGAAATATATGAGAATTATATAGGACCTTGTAATGGATTGGATACTACAGGTGAGAGAGTGTATTAATCTTGACCCCTAGATTTTGGCTTGCATAACGAAATGGCTTGGTGACCGCCAATCACGGAAATAGCAGTGAGTATGAGAAAAACAGAGATGAGAGATAAAAATCTCATTTTTGCATTTACGTATTATTCATATGATTTTAGAATACCTTTTATTCAACTGGGTGGAGATGACAAGAATTCCCATTGGATACTGAGATGTGGAGTTCAGAATAGGGGTTGGTGACAGAGAGATAAATTTTGGGAGTTACCAGTATGTAAACTGCCAGCTGAAGCATGGAAATAAACCAGACTTCTCAAGACAACTGTGAAGAACACAAGAAGAAATTGGTGTCCTGGGATTGAGGCATGGTGTATTTATCATTTACTGCCCTAGTAAAGGAGATTGATCATGAAAATGAGACCAGGAAAAGGCAGCTAAAATATATAATGACATTTAGAAGGCATGTCATAGCAGTTACAGGATCAAAATCTTTAAAAGTGCTACTGAGATTAAAATGAAGGTTGACTAATGATAATGATAATGACAATGATATTTAACATTTATTGAGTGATTATTATTTTCTGAGTACTAAGTGTTTTACCTGGATTGAGTCAATAGTACTCGAAAACACCATAAGGGTGAATACTATGATCTTCATTTTACAGATGAAGAAAATAAGGCTTAGAAAAGGTAAGAAACATACCCAAATTAACACAAGTAGTAATTAGTGCATGTAGGATTGGAATCCAGACAATATGGGTCCAGAGACTATACTCTTAGCCTTTACACTATATTCCATTAAAATGGTGTGAAAAACATACCTTGAATTTTTCCCTAAGCATGAAAAACAAACAGGAGTTTCTCAATGCAGAAAGGACTAAAGCTGTCAAAGGTGTGCTTTTTGTCTGCACAAACAAGTTTCCGTTGAATGATAGAATGAAGAGATACTGACTTCCCTGGAGTCTCCAAACTTGAGTAGTCAGGTATGTATCCTTGAGTAACAAGACAGCAAAGTAAGTATTATCCCTCCTGGGATTTTGGTTGGTTATGACAGTGTGTTGAAAATTTGCATTCCATTTTTCCTTTGGGGAATTACACTTCCTGAGACCTCAATTTAGGAGGCTTAAGTGAAGATAATCCATCCCCAGTTACACTTGGCCTGCATAAACCAAGCAGATCAAAAGGAATGCTATGTTCAATTACTCAATGAATTGGTCGATATTGGCCTCCTTGATATATAAAACTCCATTAGTCAAAAATATCTTCTAAATCTGATGCCTTGCTTT
This sequence comes from Colobus angolensis palliatus, assembly GCF_000951035.1. Classification (NCBI taxonomy): domain Eukaryota; kingdom Metazoa; phylum Chordata; class Mammalia; order Primates; family Cercopithecidae; genus Colobus; species Colobus angolensis. Next base: position 5,258,760 of record NW_012114489.1, on the reverse strand, counting down.
ACTCCAGAAGGTTGATTCTTTGCTACAGCCCTAATCTTTGGAAATTGCAATGTTATTTTTCTGGACTATCATGGCATATTTAAGCCAGGAACATGGGGTTGAGGATACCTCTGCTGATGTTGTTCTGGATTTCAGGCAACAGTTTGGAAATTTTAAGTAACTCTCATGTTATTTGAATTAGGTAAAGTGTGTTCACATTTGGACATCATTTATTCTTTGATGTACCAGGGATCCCCAAGAACTCTCTCAGGATAGATGATTTGTTAGAATAATTCACAGAACCCAGAAAAGCTATTATAAGTTGGGCATGATGGCTTGCATCTACAGGCCTAGCTGCTTGGGAAGCTGAGGTGAGAGGATTCCCGGAGCCCAGCAGTTTGAGGTTGCAGTGAACTATGATCATGCCACTGCACTCCACCCTGAGTGACAGAGCAAGACCCCATGTCCAAAAATAAAAATAAATAACAAAGAATAAAGCAAAAGCTATTATACTCATAATTACAATTTTTGTTTTACAGCAAAAGGGTATACATTAAAATCAGCAAAGAGAAAAGGCACATAGGGAGAGAGTCCAAAAGAAACCAGACTGAAGCTTCCAGCTATCCTCTCCCTGCAGAGTTACATGAACAGTGTTTAATTCTTCCAGCACATGATATGTGACACAGTACATGCAAAGTGTTACCGGCCTTGGTCATAGAACCGTGGAGGGTCTAGATCATTGACCTTTGCTACTCAGTTCCAGCCCCCACAGAGGTCAAAATGATACAACATGTCCTAAAGTGCCAGACATACAAAAGCAGATATTTAGCACTGAAACACATATTTAGCATAAACTATCTGGTGTGCCCCAGATAGTTTCTACTAAAAATACAAAAAATTAGCCAGGTGTGGTGGTGTACACCTGTAATCCCAGCTACTCGGGAGGTTGAAGCAGGAGAATCGCTTGAACCCGGGAGGCGAATGTTGCAGTGAACCGAGATCGTGCCCCTGTACTCCAACCTGGGTGATGAGAGCGAGACGCCATCTCAAAAAAAAAAAAAGTCTCATCCCAAATGTTATTAAAATTATTTTACTTGCAATTGACAACTATTTCCATGCCATGGATAAAATGTCTGACTTTTATCAATAGGTCCTCTCCTTTTTGGGAAAGTACTTGTACTTGGAGTGACATATAACCCGTGTTATATCTGTGGGAGGTCTTTTCTTGAGATTTTTGGAAAGACAAGGACCTTTCCTACTGCATTTAGTATAGTTGGGCAAACTGGATCTAGGGCAATGTTTCTCAAATGTAATACAAACTAGATTTGCTAGGGAGCTTGAAAACAGTTATTGTCCTGATAGCACCTCACCTCAATTTATCCATAATCCATGACTGAAAAACTTTGTTTTGGCTGGGTGCAGTGGCTCACGCTTGCAATCCTAGCACTTTGGGAGGCCAAGGCGGGCGGATCACCTGAGGTCGGGAGTTGGAGACCAGCCTGACCAATATGGAGAAACCCCATCTCTACTAAAAATACAAAATTAGCTGGGCGTGGTGGCACATGCCTGTAATCCCAGCTACTTGGGAGGCTGAGGCAGGAGAACCTGGGAGGTGGAGGTTGTGGTGAGCCGAGATCGCGCCATTGCATTCCAACCAGGGTAACAAGAGCGAAACTCTGTCTCAAAAAGAAAAAAGAAAAAAAAGAAAAGAAAGAAAAACTTTGTTTCAATTTTTTTGTTCGTTTGTTTGTTTGTTTTGAGACAGAGTCTCTGTCGCCCATGCTGGAGTGCAATGGTGTGATCTTGGCTCACTGCAACCTCCGCCCCCTGCACTCAAGCCATTCTCCTGCCTCAGCCTCCTGAATAGCTGGGACTATAGGTGCCCACCACCATGCCCGGCTAATTTTGTATTTTTAGTAAAGATGGGGTTTCACTGTGTTGGCCAGGCTGGTCTCGAACTCCCGACCTCAGGTGATCCGACCGCCTCCACCTCCCAAAGTGCTGGGATTACAGGCGTAAGCCACTGTGCTGACCTCAATTGTTTTTCAATTATCTAATGGAGAAATCATTTTAAAGGATGAAATGAGTAGCAGTGGTTCATTATCATTTTCACATTTTGATAGGCAGTGGGTTCCATGGAAGACTCAATACATTTAGATTGGTGTCCCTACTTCAAATTCAATTTGCTGTTATGTTGGTGAGGATAGGTTGTGTTGAGAAACTGCATCTCTAACAAGTGCACAGGTGGTGCTGCTCAAGGACCGCCCTCAGGGAACCAGTGCTCCACTGTGAGGAAAAGTATGAGTATGCTGGCTAGAAGCCTGCCGTGCTGTGACTAGTGAGAATCATGAAAAGACTTAATTTTGTTTTTGTTCCTTTTTTAAGGATAGAATTCTCAGGTAGCAGAGCCTTTGCAGGTCCCATGGGTAACTGGCCACCTGGGAAGTTTCGTTTCTGTGCAGATCCCAGGCTGTAACACTGATGCTGGATAAGGATGACATTTTGTGAACCACTGCTCTAGCCCACCCTCTGTCCTTTGAACACTTTCAACTGAAGGTGATCTTTGCTTACTGTAACTAGCACTGAGAGTTAAATAGGTTGAGTACCAGGAGTTTTACTAACTCTTTATATTGTTCAACTTATTTCAGCTTCATTGCATAAGTTATTAAAATATGTATCATCTACCATAAAAGAAAATACTCAGAATAAAATAACTTTCCAGAGGCATTAAGACCAATAGGAAACAGCTCAGTATTAGAACCCAAAAGAGGCAGATTCCAAGCTTCTACTCTTCAGCAGGATGAGTTGGAGATTTCAGGCCAGGTGGAGGTGCCAGCCACATGTTTTTCTTGCAAGTGAACCTTTTCTGGAATGTGAATCAGATCACCCAGCAGTATGCAGTCACCACTGCTTTGCAGTTGTTCCAGACCTGTTTCCTCACCTGTTGGGATGGATGTGACCTGTACCCGTAATGTCTATAATTAAAAGTTTTTCAGTGAGCATTCTGTGGGTTAGACCTATCCTTGAAAACATGGGCTGAACTGGATGTTGCAAGCGACATAACCTCTCAAATGGAGTTTGGCCACAGACTCCAAAGGCCTAAACAACAAATGCCAAAACCCCATATTCTAAACTCAGGTGCTAGATGATCTGGAGAGGCATTGGACCCAAATTGGTTCTGCAGGCATTGGCACATTGTTTAAGTGAGTGATATAAAAGAGTTGAGCTGGTAAAAGGAGGAAAGACTCTTTTGAGACAGTTGGCACTCTGGCATGTATTTTCTCCAAACTCATGGGAGATATAGAAAATGGCTGTCCCAGCCAGGCACAGTGGCTCACCCCTGTAATCCCAGCACTCTGAGAGGCCAAGGCGGGCGAAACACGAGGTCAGGAGATCGAGACCACGGTGAAACCCCGTCTCTACTAAAAAATACAAAAAATTAGCCGGGCATGGTGGCAGGCTCCTGTAGTCCCAGTTACTCGGGAGGCTGAGGCAGGAAAGTGGCCTGAACCCGGGAGGCGGAACTTGGAGTGAGCCGAGATCGCGCCACTGCACTCCAGCCTGGGCAACAGAGCAAGACTCCATCTCAAAAAAAAAAAAAAAAAAAAGAAAGAAAAAGAAAATGGCTGTCCCTATGTCTCTAGTCAAATGAAAGGGGCATGGAACTTTTGCTCCTCTCTGGTATAGTTTGTATATTTGTCCCTGCCCAGATCTCATGTTGAAATGTAATCCCTGATGCTGGAGGTGGGGCCTGGTGAGAGGTTTGGATCATGGGGGTGAATCCCTCATAGGTCAGTGCTGTCTTCATGATGGTGAGTTCTCCCAAGATCTGGTCATTTGAAAATGTGTGGCACCTCTCCCTCCACTCTCTCACTTCCTCCTGCTCTTGCTATGTGATATGCCTGCTCCCACTTCTCCTTCTATCATGATTTTAAGTTCCCGAGGCCTCCCCAGAAGCCAAGTCGATGCCAGTATCATGCTTCCTGTAAAGCCTGCAGAACCATGAGACTATCAAACCTCTTTTCTTTATAAATTACTCAGTCTCAGGTATTTCTTTATAGCAGTGCAAGAATGGCCTAATACAACTCAAAGCCAGCTCCAGTGATACATACTGATATTGCCTTCCTTGGTATAGAAAAGTCTATCTTTCTAAAGTTGGGAATTCATACTCTCTTAGTACAATTGAAATACTTTTTCTAAACCTGTTGTCTTGTTTCATTCCCCAAGTCCCAAAGGTGGACTCCTTGCTACGTATTTGCTCTTTGGAAACAAAAATTTTGCTCTCTGAGAATTAAATGGCATATTGTACAAAGAGTATGACCTCAAGGATACCACAGCAAATTTTTTTCAGGATACAGTGAAACACTCTGGCAGTTGAAGTAAGAACTCCTCCACACTCATTTAGTAGTTCCCATATTATTATAGTTACTTAAAAAGCATGTCCACATTGGGCATCATTTATTCATGAGCCTGTTGAGGTACTTCAAAGCCAGCTTCAGGTTCCATAATCTCTCATAAGATCTCAGCAGAACCCACAGAAGCCTTTGTGCTGATACTTACAGTACATTACAGTACAAGAACATAGATGAAAATAAGCCAGGGTAAAAGGAGCATAGTGAGGATTCCGGGAGGAAACAGGCTCAAGCTCTCCATCATCCTCTTCTGGTAGAGTCATATGCACTGCACTTAATTCTCTCAGTCAGGTGTGTGTCCACATTAGCAAAGTGTTGCCAACCAGGTAAACTCTTCCAAGCCTTGCTGATACAGGGATGGAGCTTTCACATTCCTGATGTTAGCTTCTGACTCTGTATCTAAAAAGTGAAACTGACATAGCTTGGATACAGCTCCAGCCATAAAAAAATGCATTTTTACCATAAATCTCATTGTTACCATGAATCATCTAGTGAGACCAAATTCATAGGTATACATAACGTTCTTATCAGACAGAAATATAAGAGCTCACAGGTTACCCAGTAGGAGCTGGTCTAGGGCATGTTCCCAAACTTTGAAAGGTGCAGGCAGTGAGCAACCCTAACCTCTTGAGTTACAAGTTTTTACAGCACAGTTTAAAAATAGAAAAGTATTAAAATAATTATCTTTGATTGCTTTCTAATATAGCCTTGCATTAATTCTTAATTTGTCTTCTTACATTGAATAGAACTTCAGAGAAGACTTTTAAACAGGGATGATAATTCTATCATTCACAAGTTAAGGGAGAAATTAGTCAAGTTCTCTGCATGTACAAAAAATTTTACATGAGAGTAAACACTCTAAAAATTCATATGATTTTTAAAAATATTGAGAAAAGCATACATAAAAAATTAAAAACTGTGATGAGTCCTAACGTAAACCCTTTGATTCAGAATAAAAGGTACTTATCCCCAAAAATAAATTTAAGATTTTTCTCAGAAATGATGAATACAATCTTGATATTTTCTGAAAGTATAATATAAATGAACAAAAAAAAAGACAAAAGGGAAAATACTAACAAAAGTCATAGCAATAATAATTCTTCCCAAATATTTAATCAGCTGAATGTATTTTGATACTCCTCACACTGTCCGATTTCCAAATTTCGTTTTCAACTTTTAGGATGTTCTCACTCCGAATTTTATTCCAAGTGTACTTATTGGAGCTGACCAGCCTTCACATGCTGGGGTTAAGAATGCCTGAGCTCTGCTTGTCAATTCTCTCCTTCTGGGGAATATGTTTGGAGATCAGGTGACATATAACCTATGCTGGGTCAGTGGGAGGTATTTTCCTGAGATTTCCATTAAATTATGGGCCTTTTCCCACTGAATTTGATAACCTTGGATAAAATGAGCCTAGATCAGTATTTCCCAAATATATTGCACATTATAATCATAAAGGAGGTTGAAAACGGTTTTGGTCTAGGTGATACCTCAAGTCAAATTATGTTGAGACAGCCAGGCACTGTGGTTCACACCTGTAATCTCAGCACTTTGACAGGCCAAGGCAGGAAGATCATCTGAGCTCAGGAGTTCAAGACCAGCCTGGGCAACATAGTGAGACCCCATCTCTGCTTAAAAAAAAAAAAGAGAGAGAAAAGAAAAGAAGAAAAGCCAGGTGGGGCAGGCACTTGTAGTCCCAGCCACTCAAGAGCCTGAGATGGGAGGTTGAGGCTGCAATGACAACTGTCGTGCCACTGCACTCCAGCGTGGACAACAGAACAAGACCCTCTCTCTCTCTCTCTCTGTCTCTCTCTCTCTCTCTCAAAAATCTGTATCTCTGACAGTACACTTTTGTTTAAATTGTTTTTAAACCATCTACTGAGGATTCCATTCTGGAGGATGTATTGGAAACCAATATTTAAAGTATGAGTATTCTCACACTTTGGCAGGCATTGGGATCCATGGAAGGCTTGTTAAATCCAAATAGATTGGTCCTACTCCATCCTCAGAGCGATTTTACATCCTTAACAAGTATATACAGGTGATGTTTGTCGGGGATCACCTTCAGGGTACTGGGGCTATATTCTGAGGAAAGATCTGAATATGCCAGTGAGGAGGCTGCTGTGAGTGTAAAAAGAGAGACCCATGAAAAGTATTAGTTAAATTTTGTTTTTCTAAGGATACATTTCTAAGGCAACTGAGACCTTACAGGTTGCTATGGGTATATGGGGACGTAGTAAGTTACATTTATTGATAATGCACTGTTACTACTTGGGGATGGCATTTTGAGAAATACTGATGTAGCTCACCCCCCTGGACTGAGTCTGACCCTTGAATACTTTAGACTGTGTCTCACTTTTCACAAATATAACCATCAATGAGAACTAGCCGTGTTGTGTTCCAGGATTTATACTGAGGCTGTATATTTTTTATCTCACTTCAGCTTCACTTCCAGGAAAGTTATTGAAATATGCCTTATATACCAAAAAAAAAAAAAAAAAAGGAAATGATGAGCAGAATAACATTCTGGAGGCTTCAGGGCCAATAGGAGAGATAGCTCATATTGGAACCTGAAACATCTGGACTTCAGACTTCTACTATTAAGCAAGGTGGGTTGCAGGTTTCAAGCCAGATGGAAGTACCAGCCCTGTGTCCTTCTGGGCGAGGAAACTTCTTCTGGAGGATGAATTGGAGCCTACAGCAGTATGCAGCCACTACTACTTTCTGGTTGTTTCAGGCCTTCTCCTCACAGGGAGATATACCCTGTAGTGCCTTCAGTTATGATGTTGGGAGTGAGGATGCTTCGGTCAGACATGTCCCTGAAAATCTGCACAGAGCTAGATGTTAAAAGCAGCATGTTCTCCCACAGAGTTTGGCCAGTGACTGCAAAGGCCAAATCCATAAATGCCAAGACCCCCCATATTCTAAAATGAAGGGCTGGATGATCTTGCAGAGGCACTGCAACCAAATTGGTTCTGCAGTAATTGGCGTATTACTCAAGTGAGCTACATAAAAGAATTAAGATGGTAAAAGGAGAAAAGACTCTTGAGAGAGTTGCCATCATGGCAGGCATTCTTTAAACTCAGAGGAGAGGTAGAAAGATGTCTTTCTTTTTGCCTCAGGCCAAGTGAAAGTGGCTTAGAAACTGCTTTCATGAAGTCCAGCTCTATTGATATTGATTGATATTGGATTTCTTGATACATAAAGCTCTATCTTTCTAAAATTAGGAATCTACACAGTCTTATTGTAGTTGAAATATCTCTTCTAAACCTGCTGCCTTGCTTTGTTCTTGAAGGTGAATTCCTTGCTACTGCCTTGCTGTGTGGAAACAAAAATTTTGTTCCCTGAGACTAGGATGACAGGTTGTAGAAGAAGCATGCCCTTAAGGATATCACAACAGATTTTTTTCAGAATGGAAAGGGACTCTCTTGCAGCTTCAGTGAGACTCCTCCACACACACTCAGCAATTCCCTTATTATGAGAAGTTCGGTAGAGTAGCATGTCTACATAGCACACCTTTATTCACAGGTTTGTTGGAGTACTTCAAGACCAACTTCAGGCTGGAGGATTTCTTAGAAGGTTTCAATAGAGCTTGAAAAGACCTATCTATTGATGCTGATAGTGTATTACTGTACAAGAACACAGGTGAAAATTATCCAGTGGAAAAGGAGCATAGGGAAGAATCCCAGAGAAACTAGGCTCAAGCTTCCAGCCATTCTCTTTCTGTGGACTCATATATGCTGTGCTTAATTCTCCCAGCCACATGTGTGACCACATGTGCCAAGTGTTGCCAACTAGGTAAGCTTGCTCAATCCTTGGTCATGTAATCATGGAATGTTTGCATGAATGACTGTAGCTCCTGACTCTCCAGACCATGTAGAAGTCAAACTGACATTGCCTGGACACTGCCCCTTTCAAAAGTGACATTCACCGTAAATCATATGGTCAGCCTGGATCATTTGGTGTGACCATATTTTCAGGTTTACAAAGACATTCTGATCAGACAGAATATCTAAGGGTTCAGAGGTTGCCTACCAGGAGCAGATCAAGGGCCATTCTCCAAACCTGGGAGGGTGCAGCTTTTCAGCAACCCTGACCTTATAATTGGAAGTATTTAAAAAACAGTCCATAAATTCTTATTTTTATGTATATCCTCATTTATTGTATATATCTCCTTAAATGTTTTTGTTATAAATAAAAATATATTTTCAATATATATTTTCTAGTTTGGCCACTTTTTAAGTTATTTTTATTTATTTTTAAAAGTTTCAGTTGCCTGGCATTGCTTTTAAACACATATATTCAGAATTAATTGCATGTACAGAATAGTTATCTTTGAATATTTTCTAATATTTCCGTGCATTATTTCTTAACTTGGGTACTTAAATTGACTTGAATGACAGGGAAATCCTATAAGTATTTGATGTGATAAATTTTTGATTGGAAACTTAAGTGAAAAAAAGAGTCAATCCTTGTGTGCATATAAGAAATTTAAATGAGAGCATATAGAATGAGGATTTGTATTGATTAGTTATTGAAACCATACTATTAAGAAATTATAAAATATGGCAAGTTTAGCGCAACTCTTTAAGCATAATTCAGAAAAAAGTTAAATAGAATTTCCTACAAAATAAACTTCTGATTTTACTTCACAAACTGGAGGAAAGATGTGTGCAACCACAATAATTCCTGAATATACAAACAGAAAAGCGTCAAATTAGATGGTACGAACAGAAATATGACAATCTAAATTCTTCCTAAACAGTTAATTAACTGGATGGGTTTTGTTTGCCTTGAGCACTGTCTTAATTCCCAAATTTTATATTCCCCTTTTAAGAATCTCTTGCCCCAAGTTTAATTCCAAGTATCTAAATTGGAATTGAGCATCCTGTCATGCCAGGGATGAGAATGCCTGGGTTACATCAGTTAGCCCTCTCCTCTTGAGGAATGGCATATTACTCATTTTAGGTGAGCAGAAGGTCTTTTCCTGAGATTTGTGGGAAGAGCAGGTCACTTTCCACTAGGCTTTGTAAATTTGGACAAGCTGGATCTAGAGCGATGTTTCTCAAACACGTTAGAATGGCTAAGGGACCTTGAAAATACTTGTTATCCAGTGTTTGACAGGATGCCTCAAATTATCAGAATCTGAATGTAAAACCTTGTTTTAGTTATTTTTAATGAATCATCTGCCATTCCATGATCGGGAAAGTATGAAAACCCATTTGTTCAAGGATTATCATCCTTACATTGCTGAATTGGAATCTATTCAGGATTTGTTAAATCCAGATTGGTAGGTCCTACTCCACCTTCCGGTTTTGGATTGTGTAGGACTCCAAAGGAGGGGCTGATAGCCTGCTCCAATTATGATAAGTGAGAACCGTGAAAGGTTTTACTTTGATTTAGGGTTTTTCTTTTAATTTAGATGTTTGTTTGTTTGTTTTTGGAGTAGCTTTCCAAATAACTGAGACCGTAAAAGTTCCTCTGGGTTAGTGGGTACCAAAGAAGCTGCATTTCTACAGAGATCCCAGGCAATATCCCTGCTGCTGTTTAGGGATGTCATATTGTGAATCATTTTTCTAGACCACCTTCTTTCCATTGAGCACTTTAGACTGAGTCTGCCCTTTGCTTACAATAGCCAATAATGACGGATAGATAGGTTGAGTAGCAAGAGTTGTATTACATCTTTTTATTTGCCATCTCTTTTTTCAGTTTCACTCCTGTAATTCAAATATTTCTCTTCTACTGAAAGATAGAATGATAATCAGAATAAGATAACTTTTCACAGGCCTCAGAGCCAATAGGAGAATGAACTCAGATTGGAACACAGAAGAGCTGGACCCAAACCCTGTGTTCTTAAAATGGATGAGTTGGAAATTTCAAGCCAGATGGAGGTGCCGGTGCCATGTCCTACTGGGCAGGTGAACGTCTCCTTGAGGGTGAATCAGAACCCACAGCAGCATGCGGCCACTACTGCTTTGTGGTTCTTTCAGGCCTGTCTTCTCACTGCACAGGGAGAACGTTCCATGCACCCACAGTGCCTATAATTTAAGGTGTAGAGAAAGAAGGGGAAATGGGTCAGGTACACCTCTGAAAATCTGCATTGAACTGTATGTTGAAGGCAACATATTCTTTCACTTGAGATTTTAGCCACAGGCCAAACCAAAGGCCAAACCATAAATGGCAAGAGCCTCCATATTCTAAAGTGAGGTGCTGGATAATCTTGCAGAGGCACAAGACCCAAATTGATTCTGCAGGCATTGACTCAACTGCAGGCATCACTCAACTGAGCGAAATAAAAGAGTTGAGGTGGTGAAAGGAGGCAAGACTTTTAAAAGAGGGTTGCTATCATGACAGGCTTTTTCGGTAAACACGAGAGAGAGAGAGAGAGATCTGTCTCCTTCCCTCCATTCAGGTGAAAGAGGCTTAGAAAGGGCCCCCATGAAGTCCAGATCTATTGATAGTCATTTATCTTTGCTTCACTGATAAATAAAACTTTGTCTTCTTATAATTGGGAATCTATACACTCTTAGTATAGTTGAAATATCTCTTCTAAACCTGCTGCCTTTTATTGTTCCTGAAAGTGGATTCCTTGCTACTGCCCTGCTGTGTAGAAACAAAAATTTTGTTCCTTGAGACTAGGATAGCAGCTTGTACAAGGAGCATGGGATCAAGAGTATCACAGCAGATTTATTTCAGGATGGAAGGTGACTCTCTGGGAGTTACCATGAGCATTGTTCCACACACTTAGTAATTCTCATATTATTAGAGTTAGGGAAAGAACTGTGTCCATGTGCACACCATTTATTCATGGGTACCTCAATGCTATCACAGGTTTGATTATTTTTTTAGAGGATGTCAACACAACTTGGAAAGGCCTTTGTACTGATGCTTACAGTACATTACAGTTTAAGAACACAGATGAAAAACCAAGTAAAAAAGGAGCATAGGGAAGAACCCAGGAGAAATGAGGCTCAAGCTTCCAGTTGCCCTCTTCCAGTGGAGTCATGTGCACTGCACTTAATTCTCCCAGCCAAGTGTGCGGCCACCTGTGCCAAGTGTTCCCAACCAGGTAAGCTCTCTCAAGCCCTGGTCATATAAGCATGGAACTTCCACATGATGCTCTTTAAGTTCTGACTCTCTAGTTCATTTAGAAGTCAAACTGACATAGCCAGAATACAGCCCCAGTCGTACAAAAACAAACATTCACTATAATTCTCATTGTTAGCATGAACCATCTGGTGTGATTAGAGCCTCAGGTACCCAGTGACTTTCTGATCAGACACAGTATTCTATGGGCTTAAAGGTTACCTGCCAGTGGAGGGCTTAGGGGCAGCCTTCATCCTTGGAAGGGTACAAGGTTTGAACAATGTTTGTCTGCTGAGTTAGGACTTTTTAAACACATTTTTTAATTTTTACTTTATGCCTATGATTTTTTATTCTACATATTTTCTGAAGTGTTTTTGTTATGAAAACATAGGTATTATAAATATTCACATTTAAACTTGGTTATTTCATAAACATTTGCATTTATTTAAATAAGTTCCAGTTGCCTGGCATTGCTTTCAAGTACATGTACTCATTATTATTTACATCTACAAAATAGGTATCTTTCACTATTTTAAAATATTGTCAGGCATTATATCTTTATCTATTTTAATTGTCTTGAATCTGGGAAAACTTTTAAATATCTGGTATGATCATTTTATGTTTTCAGTCTTAAGTGAGAAAAAGGTTAATCTTTTGCATATACAAGAAATTTACATGAGAGTCTACAGAATAAGCATTTTTAATGATTAAGCAGATATTGAAGCCAGAATGGGTAAGAAGTTGAAAAAATGTGGCAATTATAATACAGCTGTTTATCTATAATTCAGAAAAAAGTAAAAGGAAATTTCCTTAAAAAAATCCTAGATTTTTTTACACAAATAAGAATAAAGATGAATGCAACCATAATAATCCCTGAAAGTACAAGCAAAACTGTCAAAGTGAATAACACTAACAAAAACATGGCAATAATATTCTTCTCAGTTAATTTATTATATGGATATTGGTTGCCCTGAACACTGTCCAGTTCCCAAATTTCAAGTTGTTCTTCTAGGAAATCCTCACCCCAATTTCATTCCAAGTATTTGAATTGGAGCTGACCACTTGTCATATGCCAGGAATGAGAACACCTGAGCTCCATCAAGCACTCCTCTAGCCTCGTGGGGAAAGTTTTTGGAGTTGGAGTGACATATTATCCATGTGAGGTCAGCAGGAGGTCTTTTCCTGAGATTTCTGGGGAAAGAAGATTGTTTTCCAGTGAGTTTGGAAAATTTGTGTAAGCTGGGCTTAGAGCAGTGTTTCTCAAACTTATTATACCTGAGAATTGTTAGGGATCTTGAAAAGACCTGTTTTCCTGGTGGCACCTCACCTCATATTATTTAGAACTTCTAACAGTAAAAGTTTGTTGCAGTTGTTTTTAACAAATCCCTTGGGGACTCCATTTTTAAGCAAATATGGAAAACCTTTGGTTCAAGGATAACCATTCTCACACTTTCGCAGACATTGGGATCCCTGAAAAGGGCTTGTTAAATCCAAATTCCATGGTGCCACTCCATCCTCCAGTTTAGGGTTATGTAGGTCTCCAAAGAAGGGGATGAGATTTTGCAGCTCTAACAATTGCACAGGTGATGCTGTTCAGGGGCTACCTTTAGGGAAAAATAGCTCTACCATGAGGAAAGTTCTGAATATGCCAGTGAGAGCCTGCTCTGATTTAAACAAGTGAGAATCATGAAATATTTATTTATTTTTTATTTTTTGTAAGGGATAGCTTTTCATGTAACTGTGACCTTAAAATTTCCTTTCAATGAGTGGGCACCAGAAGCATTGCATTTCTGCCGAGATCCCAGGCAGCATCTCTGCTGCTGCTTATGGATGACATTTTCTGAACCATTGTTCTAGCCCACTGTATTTCTTTTGGATACTTTAGACTGAGTCTGACCTTTGCTTACAATAGCTAACAATGTGAGCTAAATAGGTTGAGTAACAGGATTTGTACTCATGCTTTATATTTTCACCTCATTTCGGCCTCACTTCAAGGGAAGTTACTGAATATGTCCTATCTAACTAAAACAAAGAAATGATGAAAAAAATAAAATAACTTTCCAGAGGCCTCAGGGCTAACTGGAGACAGACCTCAGACTGCAACTCAGAAAAGCTGGACTCCAAAACCTGTACTCTGAGGTAGGATGAATTGGAGGTTTCAAGCCAGATGGAAGAGCCAGCCTCATGTCCTTCTGGGCAGTTGAACCTCTTTTTGAGGGTAAATTGGAGCCCAGAGCAGAATGCAACCACTACTGCTTTCTAGTCATTCCTGGCCTGTCTCCTCACCTCTCAGGGAGATGTACCATGCACACGTAGTTGTGAGTGAGGGTGCTGTGGGTCAGACATGCCCTTCAAAACCTGCACTAGCTGGATGTTGAAAGCAACATTTTCTTTCATATGAGAGTTCAGTTAGACACTGAAAAGGCCAACTCCATAAACGCCAAGAACCCCTATATTCTAAGGTGAGGTGTTCGATGATCTTACAGAGACCCTAGACACAAATTGGTTCTGCAAGCATTGGTGCATCACTTAAATGAATGATGCAAACAAGCTGAAGTGGTAGAATGAAAAAAGACTATTTTGAGAGAGTGCCCGTCATGTTCCATATTTTCTCTAAACTCAGGCAAGAGGGAGATAGCTGTCTGCTTCCTTCCAGCCAGGTGAAAGTGCTCCCATGAAGTCCAACTCTATTGATACTAATTGATATTGGCTTCTTTGGGATATAAAACTCCATCTTTCTGAAGTAGGGAATCCACACTCTCTTAATATAGTTGAAATATCCTTTCTAACCCTGCTGCTTTGCTTTGTTGCCAAAGGTAAATTCCTTGCTGCTGCCCTGCTGTGTGGAAACAAAATTTTGTTCTCCAATGGCAGGTTGCAGAAGGAACATGAGTTCAGGAATATCACAGCAGATTTATTTCAGGATGGAAGGTGACTTTCTGGATTTTAAGTGAGAACTCCTCCACACACACTCAATAATCCCCTTGTTATTGGAGTTTGGTAAAAGAGGGCATTCCATTTATCCATGGGCCTGCTGGGGTACTTTAAGGCCAGCCTCAGGTTCCATGGTTCGTTAGAGGGCCTCAACATAACTCAAAAAGGCCATTCTACTGGTGCTTACAGTATATTACAGTACAAGAACAGAGATGAAAATTAGCCAGTGGAAATAGAACACAGACCTGTGTCCAAGAAACTTCAGGGTCGAGTTTCCAGCCACCCTCTTCCAGTGGAGTCACATGCATTGTGCTTATTTCTCCCAGCCAGGTGTGTGACCACCTGTGCCAAGTGTTGCCAACTAGGTAAGCACTCCCAAGCACTGGTCATGTAAGCATGGGACATCCACATGATTATCTTTAGCTTTTGACCATCTTGATGTCTAACTGACATAACTTGGCCACTGCTTCATTCATATAAAAATAGACATGCACCATAATTCTCATTGTTAGTATGAACCATCTGGGGTATCCAAAGCCTCAGATATATGAAGACTTTCTAATCAGACAAATTTCAAAGGCTCAGGGCCTTCCTTTTAGGAGCCAGTGAAGGGTCAGTCTTCAACTTTTGAATGATACAATCTTTGACCAACTCTGACCTGTTGCATTACAACCTTTACAGCACAGTTTATAAAGGGATAACTATTAGAATATTTAATTTTGATTACTTTCTAATAGAATCATGCATTAATTCTTAGTTTGTCTACTTAAATGATTTTGGGAATTTCTGAGCAATCTTTTAAATTTGTGGGATGATAATTTTTTCATTGCTTACTTAAGTGAGAAAAGAGTCAAACCTTCTGTGTATACATCAAATATTACAGATTTTAGATTAACTAGAATAAGCATGTGTTTATATTAAAATATTACCAGCATATTTAAGAAGTTGACCATTGTGAGAATTACTAATGTAACTCTATATTGATAATTCAGAAAAACAAAATGGAAATTTTCCTAGAAAACAATTTAGGATTTACTGCATAAATTAAAGAAAAGGTCAATACAACCTTTAATAACTCCTGAAAAAGAAATGTTTAAAAAACTGTAAAACTAGAAAATACTAACAAAAAACATACTGTAAAAATTCTTCCCAAAGTATTAAGTAATCAAATGTATATTGTTTGCTCTTCACACTGTCCAAATATGAAATTTCTGTTTCCCTTTTAGGAAACTCTCACGCCACCTTCCACCCCCAGTTTCATTCCAAGTCTTTTAATTGCAGCTATCCACTCCTCATATGCCAAGGGTAAGAGTTCCTGGGCTTCATCAGTGAATCTTCTACTCTCCTGGGGAAAGTGTGTCAAGTTGGGGTGACATATAATCCATGTTAGGGCAATGGAAGGTATTTTCTTGAGATTTCTTAGAAGGCAAAAACTTTTTCCACTGCATTTGGTAATGTTGGGCAAGATAAACCTAAAGCAGTGTTTCTGAAAATTATTGCACATTGGACCCCATAAAGGAGTTTGAAAACACGTGTTGTTTAGTTGTCACATCATCTCAAATTATTTAGCATCTCTAGTGATAAAACCTTGTTTCTGAGGTTTTAAAATTATCTGGTGAGGATTCCATTTTCAAGGAAATACGGAAAACCATTGGTGCAAAGATTATCATCCTCACCCTTTGGAAACATTGGGATTCCTGGAGCACTTCTTAAATCCACACTGGTAGGCCTCCAACCTCAAAGTTCAGATTACGTAGATTTGGATAGGTACGGCTGGTAATTTGCAAAGCTACCAAGTGCACAGGTGATGCTGATCAGGGGCCATCCTCAGGGAACAATAGCCCTAAGGTCAGGACAGACCTGAGTATGCCAGTGTGGAGGCTGCTCTGCTGAGTGAGAACCATAAAAAATTTTAGTTTTTTTTTTTTGTCTTTCTTAAGGATAGAGTTCTCAGATCTTAAAGGTTGAGATCCTAAAGGTTGCTCTGGGTGGGCATCTGGGAAGTTGCATTTCTATGCAGATCCTAGGCTGTAGTACTGCTGCCGCTTGGAGATGACATTTTGTGAACCTCTACTCTAGCCCCACCTTCTGTATTGTGAACACTTTAGACTGAGCCTGACCTTTGCTTACTGTAGCTAACACTGAGGGTTGACCTTGTCAAGTAGCAGGAGTTGTACTAAAGCTTTATATTTGTCATCTCATTTCAGCTTTACTGCATGAGAAAGTTATTGAAATGTGCCTTGTGACATTCCAGAATAAATGACTTTTCAGAGGTCTCAGAGTAAGAGACAGAACAGTAAGAGACAGTAAGAGACAGAACTCAGATTGTAACCAAGAAGAGCTGAACTCCAAACTTCTACTCTTAAGCAGGATGAGTTGGAGGTTTCAAGCAAGATGCAAGTGTCAGCTCCATATCCTTCAGGGTAGATAAACCTCTCATTGAGGGTGATTGTGACCACACAGCAATATGCAGCCACTACTGCTTTGTGGTTGCTTTAGGCCTGTCTCCTCACCCCTCTGGGAGGCTGGAACATGCAACTATCATGCCTGTAATTAAAGGTGTTGTGTTATGAGTAAGGGCGCTATGGGTCAGACATATCCCTGAAAACCTGCATTGAACTGGATGTTGGAAGCAACATTTTCTCTGAGGTGAGCATTCCAAAAGCCAAAACTACAAATGCCAAGAATCTCCCCCACCCCAACAACACACATATTTTAAAGTGAGATACTGGATGATCTTGCAGAGGCACTGGACTCAAATTTGTTCCGCAGTTGTTGGTCCAAAGCTGGTCTGAATGAATTAAAATATTTGAGGTGGTTAAGGGAGGGAAGACAATTTGAGATTGTTATTGTGGCCGCCATTTTCTCCAGTCTCATGAGAAAAGAATGAGACTCAAACTAAATGCAAAGAGGCTTAGAATGATTTCCCCCATTAAGGTTAGCATGGCAGTAAATTGATGGCATATACAGTAAGTAGACTTTGAACCTCTAAAATAACCGAGGCTCCTGAGAATATCCACTTGTCCAAAGATGCCTGCTGAAGTGTTGGGTCCAATAACTTACAGGAGATTTCCACTATAATAATATTCTCTGAGAACAAGGAGGTCACAAACCTAGAGAGAGGTGAAGTAAGTCTTGCATGTGGGAGTTTCTGCATGTGCACTTAATGCTCATAAAATGATGGGAGTAAGTCACTGCTCTGGAGTTTCAGAAACTTCATTGGTGAAGAGATGATTTTCTTGTATCAAAAACGCACTGTAAGTGCTGTCTTATGTACAATTTTGGTGGTTTTCAAATGTTAGTATGCATCATAATCACCTACAAAACTTGTTTAAATAGAGGTTGTTGGAACCCTCCTCTATCCCCAGATTTATTAATTCAATATCTCTGGACTAAGGTCTGGGAATTTGCATTTCTAACTAGTGCATAGGTGATGCTGATGCTGCTGGTTTGGGAACACACTCTGAGAACCACTGAGTGAGCATCTAGGGCTCTCATTTAAAGGCAGATTATCTGAGAATTAAACCAACACATTTCCTTATTTATTTTTATTTGTATAAATTTAGGGGTACAAGTACAGTTTTGATACATGGATATATTGTGCAGCAGTGAAGTCTGGGCTTTTAGTGTAATCACCACTGAATAGTGTAGAGTGTACCCATTAAATAATTTCTCAACCCTCACATACTTCCCACCTTCCCACCCTTCCAAGGCACCAGTGTCTATCATTCCATACTCTGTGTAAGTGTGTACGCATTATTCAGCTCTCACTTGTAAGTGATAACATGCAGTGTTTAGCTCTCTGTTTCTGAGTTATTTCACTGAAGATAATGCCCTGCAGTCCATTCATGTTGCTGCAAAACATGTGATTTCATTTTTTATGGCTGAATACTATTCTATTGTGCATATATACTACATTTTCTTTATACTGTCATCCATTAATGGACACTTAGGTGAGACCGTATCTTTGCTGTGGTGAATAGTGCTGTAATAAACATAATGAGCCCAGGTATCTCTTTGACGTAATAATTTATTTTCCTTTGGGTAGAAACCAACACATTTAAATTGGGTATCTAGGGGATTCTTTAAAAACATGCGGACATATAGATTCTTGATGGCATGCTTTGAGTTTCTGGGGTCAGGAAAGAAAGAAAAGCAGGAAATTCACCACATATATTTTATTTTATATTTAAATTAAGTTTAAATTCTGCCTTCCTTTGGATACTTTCACTTGAAATTCAGTTATTTTACATAATTTAAAATTTAAGTAATTCAATTTGAAGTGAACATTGAAAGGGAAGCAGAATTTTAAATGAAAAATAGTTAAAGTGCATGTATTCTTATATGAAATTAGAATTACCATTAAATTAATAAATTGATCTTACAACCAAAATCATACAAAACCTCCATAATGTGTTTTAACTCTCCAGTCATTAGGAAATGCTAAAATTTTGATTGTTTAGAAAAATTCATGGAAATATATAGTTTGGCAGCAATTTTCAGAAAGATTTAAAATTTTGCAGAAGAGAAATTTATCTGTCTGTTAAGGATAAGTCTGAATCATATGATTAGTTTCTGAAAGTCAATATATATTAATAATGCATATACAAACTTACAAAATGTTTTAAAAAGATAGGTTAAAATTACATTTGAAACCTAAATATTTCAAAAAGAAGATATACCAGAAATACAATTTGAGAAGTAAAGAGACAAATACATACATATATATCCTATATTTTTTATCGCAGAAAATATCTTTTAAGTATGTTTAATATTCAGAAAATGTTTTTCATTTTCAGATACTAATATCGGACATGAGCCTTGTTCTCATAGTCATTTTGGTATGTCTTTATATTTGGTCATTGGTTTTGTAGAACTTGATAATTTGACAAAGTAAACTTTTGCAAGTTGGTCTTTCAGTTAATTACTTGTTTCGAAAATTCAGTTTCAGCACTTTGGTTTTTAGGAAGTTGTGCTAAAGATGGACTCTAGCGGACTTCATTAGTTTTAACTGCTCAGAATCACTGGCATTGTTTTGTTAATTTGCATTGCACTTTCTTTTGGGGAACTGCCCTTCCTGCAGCCTTAATTGATGAGGTTTATGTGAAGATAATTTCATTGCTAGCTCCACTGTGACTGTACAAGTGTGCCATATTCAGATACCTGATGGATTAATTGATGTTGGCTTCATTGCTAAGTTAATCTCTATTTTTTAAAAAATATTTTGAATGGCAACTCTATCAACATAGTAGAAATATCTCTTCTAAATCTGCTACCTTGCTTTCTTTCAGCAGTTCAGTTCCTTGGTGCTCCTTGGATTTGAGGAAATTCCAATATTTCCTTTGGAGTCACATGGATGCTGCTTAATTTTCCCAGCAGGGATGTATGAAAACCCATGCTTGTTTTCAAGTGAAGGTAATCTCATCACCAATTCTGCTTTAGCTGCATAAAGAAAACTGATCAGAAACATGCCTGGTGGATTTATTGTTATTGGCTTTGTTGATAAATAACCTATTTTTTATATATTTGGAACCTTTTTTCTATAAATATAGTTGAAGTATTTCCTAAGTCTCCTGCCTTGCATTATTCTAGCAGATTATTCCCTTGTCACTGTCCTGATTAGTGGTACTTCTGATGTTATTCTTCTAAATGCTATGTTGAAGTCGAAATAAGGGGCCAAAACTTTCTGGTGTCATGGGCTTGGTCACTAAACAGGTCTTCATTTTGGATTCTAGATGACTATCTGGAAAATGCGGTCAAGGGCTCTTCTCACAACCAATCAGCGAATCCATTATCTGAGTTGGTTAAAGGGTGCTTTTGGCAGTTTTGGAAATCTAAACCCATCAGATCCCTGAAAAAAAATATCTTTTAATCCACTGTTATTGGCATTTTCTACTTTATATAGCTCAACATAATCTCAGCTTAGGATAGGATCCTTAATACAAGTAACACTTACTTGAATTACCCAGGTGGTTTTCTGACTTTATATCAATCATAACCTACTGTAATCATACACAGAAAAATGGTGTTTCAGCCAATGATAAACCACATGTACAAGGGTGGTCCCAGAAGATTACAATGAAACTTATATAAAAATCTAACATATGATACTTGATATTGACAGGGAAGATCAAGTAGGGGAAATGATTTATATTCAGTAATGGTTCTGGGGCTTTTGACTTTTTTTATGAAAAAAATATATAAATGAATTATATATATATACCATCTATGTTTGTGTACACTCTATGATGTAAACATAAGGATGAAACCACCTAATGATGCATTTCCCAGAATGTGTCCCCATCATTAAGCAATACATAATTGTATTTACATTGGTAAATTTTCTTTTTTGTGAAACCAAATGCACAAGTGATTAAATAAAATGGATAAATTGGACTCAATAAAATTAAAACTATTTGTCTCAATGACACCATGAAGAAAATAAAAAGACATCTCACAAGCTGAAATAAAATGTTTGCAATATCCCACACTTTTGAACTTTCATTTGATTTAGTCATAGAAGTCTGCTGAACCCAGGAAGTCATAGACTAGCTTGTGTCCCCCCCAAAATTCATATATTGAAACCTTAATCCTCAGTGTGACTGTGTTTAAAGATAAGACCTTCAAGGGGGTCAATAAGGTTAAATGAGGTCATAATGGTGGGGCCCCTAATCCCACAGGACTGGTAGCCATATAAGAAATGCCAGGGATTTCTCTTTCTTTCCATGTGTGCACAAAAGAAAGGCTAAGTGAGGGCACAGGAGGTGGCCTTCTACAAACCAGGGCCAGAGACTTCACCAGGAACCAACCTTGCCAGCACCTTGATTTTGGATTTCCAGCCTCCAGAACTGTGAAAAAATACATTTCTGTTGTTTAAACCACTCAGTCTGTGGTATTTTGTTATGGCAGCCTGAGCAGACTAATACATGGGATAATACTTGATATAACTGACTAAGCCGGAGGTGGAAAGTCATCAATGATAGTTCACCCCAACACTAGACAAATTATTAATGGATCTTTACAATTCATGTGAACTCTTCCTTCTAATCAGTAGTCTCTTTATGAACTTTGCTTCATCATGCTGATATTTCCACAGTAAAGGCCACCTTTGCCTTTCATTTCCATTTCTAAGATACATTCATGTCTGCTGTCCTACATTGATCTTATCTACTGCCCCAACAACCAAATAAGCCCAATACATTCCTTACACTGTAGTTTCAATAATCACTTTAAAATGAAAATTTTATTGCATTAATACTCTGCTTCAAAGTCTTTATCGACTCAGATCTGGTTTATTATTATGCTTATTATCTGCCTTTTCTCAACTCCCTAAATATATTTGCACCATCTCCCTATGGGACTCAGCTACATTAAATGAAACAAGCATAGTAAATAGAACTTAAATGAACAGTTGTCATAAGTGGTGATACTGAAATATGTGGAATGCAATCCGGAAAGCAGAACTACTTAATTTCAGAGTTAAATTGTTTGAATACAAGATGGTTCAGGATGCACAAATGCTGATATGAATGAAGGGTATCTAGATTTTTTTCTGTAGCCTTCTTAAGGCAGGATATGATTCTTAGTCATATCCACATCACTAGCTTCTAAGACAATATCTGTCTCAATAAATGCACTTATTAATAAACATCAAGGAGTTGACATTTCAACTAGGAGAACACCTAGAAAATTCAAGGGCATAGCCAAGAGAAGGTTGAAAAGACTGACTCCTTTTCTCATAAGAAATGGGAGAAACTTTTTTTTTCCCCCTAAACTCATGATTTCAGCAAAGCTGGTCCTCATTAGTACATGTTTTTCAAATTCCTATGTTCTCATTTCAGTGCTTTGACATTTCTTAAATTTAATTTTCCTTTAATTACAATTATGTTTCTTTCTCCTAAACTAGTAATCCCTAGGTGAGTGGGACTAAGTTATCTGAGAATCTCTTTTCTAGAATTCAGCACTTAGGTGATTATTGCATGTTTACAGAATAAGATGTAAAGAAAGGACAATTTTCAATAATGTTTATTACATCACAGGTAATTTCTGTTCAGTGAGAGTAACCATGGACACAGTTTTTGAGGAATGATTGAACAGATGATATTTGTAATGTCTAAAATAGACAAGTAATTAGTATCTAAATTATATAAGAAACTGCTACAAATCAAAAAGAAAAGCACATAATCTCTAATAGATATGTGAGCAATTTATAGAACAGGAAATGTAGAAAGTGAATATAGCATTTATAGAGCTGCTCAAAATTACAACTCATCACAAAAATGTTAGTTAAAACAACGACAAATTAATAATCCCTTGTAATAATATTAGATTGGCAACATTTGGAAAGCTGGATAATGCCAGATTTGACAGTTGGGGGAGAAAGTGGAGGTATCATGTTCTGGTGATACAACCAATTCTGGAGAGCAATAATATACTACATGACCAAATTAAATGTGACCTGGGAATGTTTTTTTTCAATGTACCAAATATGACTTTCAAATGGATAGGTTTTGTCATGCGCGTGCCTGTGAAGAGACCACCAAACAGGCTTTGTGTGAGCAATAAAGCTTTTCAATCACCTGGGTGCAGGCGGGCTGAGTCTGAAAAGAGATTCAGCGAAGGGGGATAAGGGTGGGGCAGTTTTATAGGATTTGGGTAGATAAAGGAAAATTACAGTCAAAGGGGATTTGTTCTCTGGAGGACAGGAGTGGGGGTCACAAGGTGCTCAGTGGGGGAGCTTTTTGAGCCAGGATGAGCCAGGAAAAGGACTTTCACAAGGTAATGTCATCACTTAAGGCAAGGACCGGCCATTTTCACTTCTTTTGTAGTGGAATGTCATCAGTTAAGGCGGGGCAGGGCATTTTCACTTCTTTTGTGATTCTTCAGTTACTTCAGGCCATACATACAAGTCACAGGGGATGCGATGGCTTGGCTTGGGCTCAGAGGCCTGACAGGTTTCACATAAGAATACCAAAATTCTGTATTATTTTGTCTATATGTATACAAAATGAATCAGAATTTTAATAGAAACCATAAACATTTGTATGTGTAGGCATGTATACCTTGTATCTTTGTTGTGATTATTGTTAGCCGGGGACAATTTTCTGTGTTATCCATAAAAGCTAACATATCTGTTAGCTTCCAGAGGTCTATCACTTAGAGTTTTAAAAATCATCTTTGTGAAAGGTACTGCTGCTTTAAGTATTCAGTTTGTCGGTCCAGATTTTGCCTCTGAGCTTTCCAAGGTATTAGGGGGTGACTACATTGCTTTGTGGAGAGAAGAGTTCTGGCTCTGCTCAGAACATTTTCTGTCACAGCTTCCATGACCTACAAAAACACTTAACTCCTGAATAAATATGCATTTAAAAAGTCTAGCCTAATGCACTCTAATGGCCACTGCTGAACTCTGAATCATGGTCACAGCTAGAGAAAACATCTAGCAGAGAGCACAGACAGAGTGACTACAAAAATATCATCTTGGGACCAGAGAAACCATCTGTCATGAAGTTTTTCCCACTAGACTCAAGTCCAAACTGATATGTAGTGAGGCAAAATAATGGAATCAAAGAGTTTGTTCTTTACAGGCCATGCAAATGATGGATATACAGTTGAAAAAATATATTTGGTCATTGTTGTTTATGTTGACTCAAATTCAGTGATTCTCAACCAGGACAATTTTTCTCCCTAAGAGACATTTGGCTATATCTGAAGACATTTTTAGTTGTCTCAGCTAGCTGTGAGGGTGCTACTGGCTTCTAGCTTGTAGAATCCATGATGCTGTTAACATCCTGTAACACACAGAACAGCCCCCCACAACAAAGAATTATCTAGCCTAATATGTCAATAGTGAAAGTTGAGAAACCCTACCCTGCGCTAAAATGTAAGTAAATTGAACGTGTCCTTAGCGCTCTCACAGCCCTGAATGGCAACCTTCACCTCCTTTGTGTAATATTTCCCTGGAATGCTCTTCTAAAGATATTCACATGGTTCTCTCTCTCTCCTCATTCAGGTTTTAATTCAAATAAGATCTTCCCAGTAAGACCTTCTTTGACCAACTTATTAATAATGAAATCCTTATCTCACCCCTCAGAACTCCCTACTAATCTCCTTTGCCTCATTTTACTCCATGTACTTATCAACATATGGAATATGATTTATTTGTTTTATTTTCTGGATAGCTTTCTTACAATTTAATCACCATTTGTTGCTGCTGGATCCCTAGTGATGAAAGGAATGCCTGACATATGATAGGTGCTTAATAATTTATTAGTGAACAAATTAATGAACTCAGTCCTAAGAATCTTAAAGAAGAATTCAAATACAGATATGACACATTTTTCAGGTTATAATATGCAGTTTTATCAAGTCCTGAGTTAGTATTGATCAAAGCATGAGTTTACCCCTACTCTGTAACAAAGACCAAGGAAAATGGGATGCTCCTCCAGGCTTACTGTGAAGATTCTGAGAAAATAAATCAAATCTTTGTTCAGATTCAAGTGACATGTTCTATTAAACTTCTTTCAGTTATTACCACCTAAGAGAACACCTAATGTTAACTAAATAAGAGAAAATCCGATTTTATTTTTCAGGGATTGTTTTTGCCAGAGAAAGTTGATGTCTGGCAAGCTGGAGTCTGTAATTATGTAACTATGATGGTGATTTTCCTATTCTAAGTCCACACTCACGTACCACTCTCTCAGGTACACTTATAGAAAGAAGTGGACTAAAAACATTCCCTTGCTGGGCATAAGGGTGATGGTATGTACTAAGAACCCTCTCTACTTGTATACTTTACCATTCTTTTTTAAAAAGTTAAATTTTTGACCGGACGTGGTGGCTCACGCCTGTAATTGCAGCACTTTGGGAGGCCAAGGTGGGCGGATCACCTGAGGTTGGGAGTTCAAGACCAGCCTAACCAACATGGAGAAACCCTGTCTCTACTAAAAATACAAAATTAGCTGGGCGTGGGGACGTATGCCTGTAATCCCAGCTACTCTGGAGGCTGAGGCAGGAGAATCGCTTGAACCTGGGAGACGGAGGTTGCGGTGAGCCAAGATTGTGCCATTGCACTCCAGCCTGGGCAACAAGAGTGAAACTCGATCTCAAAAAAAAAAAAAGGTAAATTTTAAAAAATTTGTATTAATTTCAGGGGTACAAGTGCATATATACAATATATCCATTTTGTTACATAGATATATTGTATAGTGATGAAGTCTGAACTTCTAGTGTAACCTGAACAGTGTACATTGTACCCATTAAGTAATTTCTAATCCCTCACCTACCTCCCACCCTCCCACTTTTTGAGTCTCCAATTTCTGTTATTCCACATTCTATGTTCATGTGTACACATTGTTTCATTCCCACTTATAAGTGAAAACATGTAGTATTTGACTTTCTGCTTCTGCATTATTTCACTTAAAATAATGTCCTCCAGTTCAATTCCTGTTATTATAAAAGACATGATTTCGTTATTTTTTATGTCAGCCATTACCATTCTTATCCATAAATTAATTGTATATACTTGGAAACAGTAACCACTATATGCTAATCCCCTTTACTCTTTTTCAAAATAAAATTACTTTCTTCTAGGGTTTTTATGGTTTTAGGTCTAACATTTAGGTTTTTAATCCATCTTGAATTAATTTTTGTATGAGGTGTAAGGAAGGGATCCAGTATCAGCTTTCTACATATGGCTAGCCAGTTTTCCCAGCACCATTTATTAAATAGGGAATCCTTTCCCCATTTCTTGTTTTTGTCAGGTTTGTCAAAGATCAGATGGTTGTAGATGTGTGGTGTTATTTCTGAGAGCTCTGTTCTATTCTATTGGTCTATATCTCTGTTTTGGTACCAGTACCGTGCTGTTTTGGTTACTGTAGCTTTGTAGTATAGTTTGAAGTCAGGTAGCATGATGCCTCCAGCTTTGTTCTTTTGGCTTAGGATTGTCTTGGCAATGTGGGCTCTGTTTTGGTTGCATATGAACTTTAAAGTAGTGTTTTCCAATTTTGTGAAGAAAGTCATTGGTAGCTTGATGGGGATGGCATTGAATCTATAAATTACCTTGGGCAGTATGGTCATTTTCATGATATTGATTCTTCCTATCCATGAGCATGGAATGTTCTTCCATTTGTTTGTGTCCTCTTTTATTTCGTTGAGCAGTGGTTTGTAGTTCTCCTTGAAGATGTCCTTCACATCTCTTGTAATTGGATTCCTAGGTATTTTATTCTCTTTGAAGCAATTGTGAATGGGAGTTCACTCATGATTTGGCTCTCTGTCTGTTATTGGTGTATAGGAATGCTTGTGATTTTTGCACATTGATTTTGTATCCTGAGACTTTGCTGAAGTTGCTTATCAGCTTAAGGAGATTTTGGGCTGAGATGATGGGGTTTTCTAAATATACAATCATGTCATCTGCAAGCAGGAACAATTTGACTTCTTCTTTACCTAATTGAATACCCTTTATTTATTTCTCCTGCCTGACTCCCCTGGTCAGAACTTCCAACACTATTTTGAATAGGAGTGGTGAGAGAGGTAATCCCTGTCTTGTGCCCATTTTCAAAGGGAATGCTTCCAGTTTTTGCCCAATCGGTATGATATTAGCTGTGGGTTTGTCATAAGTAGCTCTTATTATTTTGAGATATGTCCCATCAATACCTGGTTTATTGAGAGTTTTTAGCATGAAGGTCTGTTGAATTTTGTCAAAGGCGTTTTCTGCATCTATTGAGATAATCATGTGATTTTTGTCTTTGGTTCTGTTTGTATGATGGATTACATTTATTGATTTGTGTATGTTGAACCAGCCCTGCATCCCAGGGATGAAGCCCACTTGATCATGGTGGATAAGCTTTTTGATGTGCTGCTGGATTCGGTTTGCCAGTATTTTATTGAGGATTTTTGCATCAATGTTCATCAGGGATATTTCTTACTTTAGAGATGATATTTCAATGTGCCCTAGATTATGAGAAATCTAGCAAATTTAGTGGTGTGTCCCATGAACTTTCCAAGGATTATATGTTCATATTTTGGCATCCAGGGCTCTGGCTGCTTCCTGGCCACCCAGGTTCAATTAGCATAATCAATGTAATAACCAGAGTGATGGTTTGTGGGACATGAATGAAATTACAGTCCCTGTGTATTATATTTCAAGCAAGTGCATAAGGGTTTATATGGTCCTTATGCAAGACGTAATATGTACTGTTTCTCTTGCCCCAAAAAAGCAAATGACTTTGGATTTTGTTTGCTAATTTGCACTGAAAAGAAAGTGTTTGCTGGATTAGTAACTCTGTACCAGTTGCCAGTATCAATGTCAATATGTTCTAGTAAAAGTACGTTAATTGGAGTAACAGCTGGCATCACCCTATGATTAAATTTATAATGATTTACAGTCATTCCTTGAGACTCATGTGTCTTCTGCACTGCACAGTATGTGAGTGAAGTGAAAAGCACTGGCACTGTATCTTTAAAGATTTTTAAGGTAGTACTAATCTCTGAAATCCTCTAGTGATATGGTAGTGTTTTGGCTTACTATTTTGGAAGAGCACTTTCCTGTTCTTCAAATTGCCACCTCACATTTTTGGGACAAGGTCTTGCTTTATCATCCAGGATGCAGTGCAGTGGTTCCATGATAGCTTACTGCAGCGTGAAACCCCTGTACTCAAGTGATCCTCCTGCCTCAGCTCCCCAAGTATGGGAGTATGGGTGCGTGCCACCACACCTAACTAACTTTTTAAATTTTTTGTGGAGACTAGGTTTCCCTTTGTTACCCAGGCTGGTTTTGAACTCTTGGCTTCAAGCAATCCTCTCACCTTGGCCTCTTAAAGTGCTAGTATTATAGGCATATGCCACCCTGCCCAGCTCCTTATTTCCTTAATTACCCCTACCTCATGTGGTCAGGGACCAATGTGGGGCATGTGCTAGTTGCTTCATTAATCTTTTGCCAATATGAACTCAGTAACTAAGGAAATAACCACAGGATAAGTCTGTGGTCTCTGTGAAACCACTATTGATGGAGTTAGTCCAGGACTCATTCTCTATCTGAATTCCCTAAGCTGCCACTTGACTAGTAGATCAAAGTGGGAGTCCAAATCGCCATGTATTAAAGACAATTCATAGGTAGTATCTAGTGATCCCCCAAATTTTAAGGTATTTTCTTTTTGATGGGACCCATACATGCTATTAAATGGCTGTCATTCCCCTAGGATGAGGTTCAGAGGTGTCACTGTAATCATTTCTGGCTGCATTCTAGGGACATCTTTGAATGCGACTTAGCCTTCCCATCAGTCAAGGCACTCGGGGTCTCTAAACTGACTTGAGTCAAGCTTCTTCTCACTATGTAAAGAATTTGAAATATTACCAGAGGGTTAGTATAAAACACCATGAAGGAGGCTATTTCCCTGACTCCTTCATGGGACTAGCAAAGGGGGTGCCCCATTTACTCAGCCCACGGCTCTCAACTCCTCATGGGAGGGAGCATGTGGGTGAATGAGGCAGGAACTGGTGTACATGAGTGCTGGAGTCAGCTGGCTACTTTGGCGCCAGCAGGAGCAAAATCCACTCACTCGAACCCATTGTGTTCTACTCCTCGTGGGAGCAGGTGTGCAGGTGAATGGGTGCAGGAGCTGGCATAAGTGCTTTTGAGCTCCAGCAGAAGCCAACTTCATGCCGGCCTCATGGCAGCCTCTGGTGGGGACGTGCCCATGACCCCTGAAGCCCCAGAAGGAGTGTCATAGTGCTCTTTTGGCTCTGCTGTCTGCAGATGGCTTAAGTGTTAACAGCTCAGTGGACCCTCTGCCTTTTCGTGTGAGGTGGCTGCCTTCGGCCAGTGAGAGCAAAGGGTCAATGTGCCAGCCTTTTGTATCTGCACTCGTGGCACCTGAGCTCCTGTCTGGTGTCCAGGAGAAACGAGGTCACATGAATGAATTGAAGGATGGTAAATGTGGGGCATTGTATTGCCAGTGGAAGTGGCTCTCAAAGGGAAGGGGAGCTGCAAAGGGGATGGGGCAGGAAGGTAATCTTCCCCCGAAGTCTGACCATCTCTGGCCAGATTCTTCTCCAAAGTTATGCTTTCAAGCTGCCCCTCTGAAGTCAAACCGCTTCTCTCTGATATCCAACCTCTTCTCTCCGATGTCCAACCATAGTCTCCAACATCTAGCTGCTTCTCCTCTCTGCCAGCTGAGTACTGGGGTTTTTATAAGCCCAGGATGGGGGACAGGGCAGGCCACGGGTGGTTTTGAAAAAGGCGATATTCAAGTGGGAAAACAAGGATGCAAGTTCTCACTTTGGGCCATGGTTTCAGGCTTGAGGGTGGGGTTTTGTTGGGGACCCGCGCTTATCTGCCTGGAATTTCTTTGCCTCTTGCCTCTCTCACTGTATCAAATACACCATTTCATGAGTCCACCATAATTTAGGCTGCAGCAATCTTTTATCTTTATTTGGCAACCTGAGGTTGTTATTTCTTTGTGAGTCCATGAATCAATAGAAACATCGGTTGCATGAGAACATGCATTACTTACTTTCATTGCTCAACTCAGTTATTTCACTGGGAAGGAGGAGGAACACAGGAACATATTGTGATCATCTTATTGTTGCCTATTAATGTATTCATTCAACAAATATTTATTGAACTTCTACTACACGTCAGACACTGTTCTAGATACTAGAGATACAGCAGTGACAAAATCAGGAAAAATACATTTGCTCTCCTATGCAGCTTTCATAATGGTAGGTGAAGACCAGCAACAGCCAAGATAAATAGGTAAAATATATTGTATGTTAGATGGCAATAATACAAATAAAAACAAAGCACACAAGGGGGACAGAGATGATGGAAGTGACAGGTCGGGGGCTACATAATAGCAATTTTAAGTAGACTGACTAGGTAAGTCTACACCGAGGTGACATTTGAATGAAGACCTGAAGGAGGTAATGGGGTGAACTCTGCAGGTGTCTGGGGTCAGGACAATCAAGACAGAGAAAACAGAAAGTGTTCATGTCTGGGGGAGGAACCATGCCAGGTATGTTTGAGGAACAGAGAAGACTAATAAGTGATGCAAAAATGATTGAGAAATATATTGTAGATTAAATAGTGTTAGCAAAGCTTAAAGTTAGCACTAGGAGAATTAAAAACAACTTATACTTTTTTCATCATGCAGTGAGTTAAAATAAATGAGTTTTCCATAATTACTAGAAAGCAGCAAGGAAATTTCTAATGATATGGGGGAAATACTCACAAAATGACCTGAATATACAACTCTGTATATTATATGACCCCAAATCTATAAAATTATATATCATTTTCAAATGAAATAAATCAGGAGGGAAATTCCACAAAAGATTTTTCTGAGTTGTAGTATTTGAGAAATATATTTTTTCCCTCCTTATTCTTTTTGTATACACTTTTGTTTGTTTGTTTGTTTTGTTTTGCATTGTTTTGTCTTCTCTAAAGGAGCTGTATTTTTAAAAAATAGCAATTAAGAGCTAAGAATTTATATCAGACAAATCTCAGTTGAAGTGCTGGATGTATTTACTTACCAATGGTGTTATGTAGGACAAGTGACCTTAGCAGTGTCCAAATATATGAAATATGGATAAGAATGATTATTATTTTATCTTATTTTATTTATTTATTTATTTTTAGACGGAGTCTAACTCTGTCGCCCAAGCCGGAGTGCAGTGGCATGATCTCAGCTTACTGCAAGCTCCGCCTCCCAGGTTCACACCATTCTCCTGCCTCAGCCTCCTGAGTAGCTGGGACTACAGGCACCCGCCACCACGCCCAGCTATTTTTTTTTTTTGTATTTTTAGTAGAGACGGGGTTTCACTGTGTTAGCCCAGAATGGTCTCGATCTCCTGACCTCGTGATCCGCCCGCCTTGGCCTCCCAAAGTGCTGGGATTCCAGACGTGAGCCACCGCGTCCAGCCAAGAATAATGATCTTATAGGGTTGTTTTAGATTATTAAATGTGGTAATGTTGATAAAGGTGTTAGTATAGTATCTGATCTCTCATAAATCCTCAATAAATAGTAACTAGTCATTATTCATCAACAGTATAGCTTTTGTAATCAGATAATTTTTTAAGGGACAGAAAGAGATAAAACCCATCAACTAACACATATATATGTTAAATGATAACCTCTCCTCTGTGAACTTTAAAACAGTAGTATCTCAGAGGATTTCTACTTAGAATTCCCTTCACAGTCACTGCTTCTTTAGCAGTTCAAGGAATATTCTCATTCTGGGTACTAAGAGTATAAATAAGAGAAGAGGTTGATTGTAGTTTCAATAAATGCATTATTTCTCATTTTAAAAGTTCTACATAGCTGCTATAAACAATTTGGATCAGGTATGTTATATGAGAAAAAAGAAAGCCACTGATAATCAGATAACCACTACAATCTGTATGTTTCCTTCCAATATTTTACATTATGTCTTGAAAATCTGAAAAATGTTTATATATGTATGCATGATTTGATTAATACAAAATAACACTTTTGACCTTTAGTTTTTCATAACTTAAATAACAATATGAATATTTTGTCTATGTTAAAGAGAATTTTAAAACACACTAAATAAAATGTATTTAGGTTTAAATGTTAAACATACTAAATAAAATGTACTTAAGTTTACATTTTCAATAAAATTAGAGAAATGAATCATATATTATAACATGACCAATTCTTCTTCAAAAATTGCTCTTGTATCACCAGACTGAAACAACATTCAAGACAAAATTTAATTAAATGTGCTTTTTACTGAAATAAACAAGAACCATTTCTTCTAAAACATTTTAAAATGCTAAACATATAAGCAGTGGCAGTGCACTAACCAACAATAATTATAATCCTATTCATTGTTTTAAAGTGCTTATTCCTAGGCCATTCAAGACTGTTAGTGTATTTTCAATCTAATGTGCCAAGGTCAAATGCACTCTAGAGATATTTCTTAATGGAATTCTTGGGCAAGTTCATGCTATTGTACAGTAGACTAAACAATTTGATGAGTAGCACATTTAGAATACATATTATGTAATTTCAGAGAGCTTTGGAAATGAAGAGGCACCTTCTAAATGCTAAATACTCTCTTTGGTCATTCCTCCTGAAAAAAGATGGAAAAAATAATTTGCTGACTTTTCTTCAGTGAGACCAAGTATAGATTAATTGTAAGTGTAAATTTCATTCTTTCAGTAATTGTATCAGTAGGCTTAAAAGTATGTACAAAAACATTCAAATGGACTGTGAGGAAAACAAGATAGAATGGCTGGAAGAACTTTGCTGTCATTAATTTGTTAACAATTTTGTGTACACATCAGTATTATTAAATCATGTTATAAAAGGCAAGCCATTCATTAATTAACTTATGAATGTAACATTAAATTTCAGAAGAATTTATTTTATCTTATTAAAATAAACGAGATTTTAAAAAGCTATTAAGTATATTTTAAATAATGCCATATTTTAAATAATGTTGCCCTCAGCCATTTTAATGTTCTGCCAGGAATACTCTACTATTTATCAAATTGAATTTTGGTGTTGAACACAGTTATCACTCTCTTTTAAAATAATTTTCTTCCTTAAATTCTCTCATTTACTGAGTTTTTCTCATGTTTCTCCATTTATTTGTTCAGTGCTTCTTTCCACATCTTATTTTTGGACTCCTCTCACTTTCCTAACATATTATTGGTGGTTTTTAAAAAACAGTATTCTCTTTGTATTCCTTAAGCCTCTCACTCAAATATTGGTGTGGAATATCCTTATTTTGTTTTCCAAGTAAATGCAGATAATAACTTAATGTTAGTCTCTTATTCTAGACTCATTCCAATGGCCTATTTCTAATTCCCACCTCATTTTATCCTTGCCCAGTTAGTACACTACTAAGTTTCAAAAATCCTTCTAAAGCATCTCATAAATCTGGTCTGTCTTCTCCAATATCTACTGCTGTAACCGTAAGTAAAATAAAGAAGACATGGGCCAGGCACTGGGGCTCATAGCTGTAATCTCAGTCCTTTTGGAAGGCCAAGGTAGAAAGATTACTTGAAGCCAGGAGTTTGAGACCAGCCTAGGCAACATAACAAGACTCTGTCTCTACAGCAACAAAATAATAAATAAAAATATTTAAAAATGAGCTGGGCATGGTGGAACATGCCTGTAGTCCCAGCTACTTAGGAGGCTGAGGCAAGAGGATTGCTTTAGTCAGGAGTTTGAGGTTACAGTGAGCTATGGTCACGCTACTGCACTCCAGCCTGGGTGTCAGAGCAAGACTCTGTCTCTCTATTTAAAAAAAAAAAAAAAAAAAAAAAGGCCAGGTGCCGTGGCTCATGCCTGTAATACTAACACTTTGGGAGGCCAAAGCAGGTGCATCACAAGGTTGGGAGTTTGAGACCAGTCTGGCCACCATAGTAAAAGCTCACCTCTACTGAAAATACAAAAAATTAGCCAGGTGTGGTGGTGTGCACCTGTAATCACAGCTACTTGGGAGGCTGAGGCAGGAGAATCGCGTGAACCTGGGAGACAGAGGTCGCAGTGAGCTGAGATCATGCCATTGCACACCAGCCCGGGTGACAGTGCGAGACTCAGTCTCAAAAAAAATATCAAACAAACAAAAAGCAATCAGATCTATTGCTTTAGACAATAGTGAAAAGACTTTCTGCAGTGATAGAGATATTCTATATCTCTTTTGTTCAATACAGTAGCCATTAGGGGAGTTATTGAACACTTGTAATGTGATTAGTGCAATTGACGAATTTACCTTTAGCTTATTTAATTTTAATTAACTTTAATTTAAATTTGAATAAGCACATATGGCTACTAGCTACTGTATTGGACAGCATAGCCCTAGAATATTTTGTGTAGTTTGAATTGATCTCAGATATTCCAGGATGAAGACCTTCCAATCTTTCTTAAAAAGCCTCAAGAAACTGTAGACTTTATTTCACTGCTTAGAGACTATTAATGTCTATTCCTATGCTGCTACTTAGTTCATATTCCATAGGTTCGCATGTAAGGTCCACTTTGATCAGGTTCAATCACACTTTTTCAGTCAAGTTTTTATTAATGTAATTCTTATGTACTCTAATCCACCCAAATTAAATTATTTTTGTTATGAGTCCATAGCTTATACTTTCTCTGCACTCATAATTTCACTCATCTAGAAATCCTTTGCCCAAACTGCATTTTCAAATCATCTTAGCTGTTAAGTTTCAGTTTAAGTTGCCACTTATTTCCCGAAGCCTTTCCAATTTCCCCTGCTTAAGCAAGCTCCCCTTGCACTGAATCATTCCAGTTATCTATCTTTATTTCCTCCTGACAAATATTTATCATTATATAATTTTATAAGCTCTTTGAGGTCATGTTCCATATCTGATTTATGCCATAATCTTTAGCCTTTGATCCACTGTCTGGCACATAGAACATCCAAAATAACTGGTTATCAAATGAATGGATTAAATAATAACTGAGTGAATGCGGACACTTGAATTTGAAACTTTTATCATCATTATCAGAACAATCCAAGTGAAGGTAATCAAGCCATTAGATAAATATGAATTTAGACATAGGTGTATCCTATGTATGGAGACATGTTATATACATACTCCCAAATAGGCAAGTAATCTCTTCTGTTATAGCTTAATGGTTTGCATACTTCACACAAATGGTTGACATTTTTATGTGCATATACAACACTTATACATTGTTGTCTTTTACTTCCTGTAAAAAGTATATAAATTATATTTTTGAGTTTTCTAGATAATTGACTCTGTTTTTTTACTTCCCACATGCAAAGCAATCTTATATACTACAAAATAAAATGTTGTGTGAAAATATTTATTTTAAACCACAATATTTGGTTACATTGAAAAGATTTTTCTCCACCATGAGCATTTGTTTGCCATCTGTATAGAGTCCATGCAAACTGCTCATTACTACTAAGGAAACTTGAATAGCGGACATCCTATTCCTTGGAACTATTGGATTATGGCAGTTACCGATGAATTTAAAATCTTGGCCAGTTGTGTTGGCTCATGCTTATAATTCAGGCACTTTGGGAGGCCTAAGTGGGAAGATTGCTTGAGCCCAGGAGCTCAAGGCTGCAGTGAGCTATGACTGTGCCACTGCACTCCAGCCTAGATGACAGAGTGAGGCCCTGTATCACAAAAATAATTTTTTTTAAAACCTGATACTGTGTTTAATATTTTGTGCACTCTCTATTGAGATCCTGAGAAGTTCATTATTTCCAAAGAAGCATTAATCCTAAATAGCAAATAGGTATATTAATAGTATGAACACAATCCCAATGATCTATAATACAACATTTTTCAGTAACAAACATTGCCTTATTTTGTTACAAAAATCAATAATTTCCCCGTAAATAGGATTAAATGACAAACTGCAGTAAGGATGGCATGAAACAGGGTTCAATTCTTAAAGAAGGACCAACTATGACAAGGCTTACAAATCTACAGTTCATTGCAGTAAAGGGCTATAATAAGGCAACAACCTTTAGTCAGGATATGGATCACAGCCAAAGGCACTTTCAGAGTAAGGGTTCGGAGAAGTCAGGCATAAGCTCCTACTGTCTTTTTGCAAAGACCACACCAATATGCACCTTTATTCTCAGACCAGGAGCAAACTTTTTTCTCATATGAGTAATCACCTATATGTGCACATAAAATCACAGAACAAGAGTCCCAAATGGAGTCTCAGTCAGGATTTCTTATATTCTGATTTTCATGTAGACGTATTTCTGCAACATAACCAGCCCCAATGACAGAGCCCTCCAATTCCTTCATGAAGATCAGGTGCAAATCATTAACCTCAATTTATCAATAAATAATGTTGACATGCAAATCACCCCTAGAACTCCTTAGACCCATAGTTATAAAGCAATACTAGTAGTCAGTATAGTTTGTGCCTTGGCAATGATCAGCGCTGTGCAAGTACTGTTCTTATTTTAGTAAAACAACTGAGAACAATTCCAGATCTGTGGGAATTAACTCTCACATCACAGAAACCAAATAACAGGAGCTATTTCTTGCAACACATAAAAGTGACAAAGGATTAGTATTCAAAATATATAAGAGCCACTTGTAAATTAAAGAGACAGAACAATGAAAAGGAAGAGAAAATACAAATATTAAACACACACACATACACACAAACTCACTAATGATTTAGGAATGGTGTTAAAAATATAACACTCACCAGATTGCCAATTTTTTCCAAAGTCTGTAGAAGAGTTTCAGTAAGAATCTGGGAAGTCCAAAGCCCTCAATATGCTGCCATGGTAGTGGAAAATGGTACAGTCACTTAAAAGAGCAGTTCGGCAAGCTTTACAATAATTAAGGATGTTTATACCTTAAGATTAACTACTCAATTTGCAGGAATGTATCTTAGAGAAACTAGAAAATGTAACAT
This sequence comes from Colobus angolensis palliatus, assembly GCF_000951035.1. Taxonomy (NCBI): domain Eukaryota; kingdom Metazoa; phylum Chordata; class Mammalia; order Primates; family Cercopithecidae; genus Colobus; species Colobus angolensis. The sequence continues at coordinate 5,221,943 of NW_012114489.1, read as the reverse complement.
GGGGAAGCATTTGCACAATTATTTAAAACAACACTGTTCATAATCATGAAAAATTAGAAGCAATATGCTGCCTATATATAGAAAAGTAGATCAATAAATTATATATTTATTCAATGAAGTACTCAGTACAAGTTGAAGTAAATGAGTAGGTACTTATGTATTAAGAGTCAGGATTGCGATGTTATACAACTCCTGAATTGTGTATGTGTTATTAACACTAAAATTTAAAAACATAAAGTTGAGAGAAACTCAAGTTTCAGAAAGATACAATAATATTACATCATTTATATGAAGCTTCAAAAGACAAAAATGTATAACACATTATTTGTGGATCCTTACAAATGTAAGGAAATAGAAAACTTAGAAAATATGTATACAACTTTCTGGATAGTGAGCACCTTTGGGGAGAAAGTTAAGAAGTGTTATCAGCTAGAGGTCCAAAAAGATTTATTTCTTTGAAAACAAGGACTTAGAGTAAATGTGACACAATGCTAACTAAACTGTTTGGAAAATAAAGTCTGTGCCTCCTAGAATTTGGGTTATAGGTGGACAAATGAAAGATTTGCATCTCAAAAAAAAATTCTACAAAATAGACAGGGAGACCATAGCTGTCAAACTGCACACTCATCAAAAATAGAAATAATTTTTTTAGTGGAAAAACAATCTAAAATGGATTAAACATGGACTTTATGTAAGGGAACTTGCCTGCATTTCCTCTGAAAAGTGTTGGATCCTTCCTAAGATTATTGCCTAGTTGAAGAATATGACCCTAGCCTAAAAATAGGAACTGAGGAAATTGTCTTAAACTGCCAGCCAGAGTAGAGATATTTGCAAAGTTAGGAGTGATGAACTTAAATGGCTCCAGTTGGAATAGTTCTCAATCATTCTCACAAACACAGAAAAGCACTCTATGTAATAATAATTGATATAAAGAATCTGCCATACCTAGAGGAAATCATAAAGGAAAGACATCTGCCATTTAAGCAAAATTTTTATTGATCTTATAGGCTGCCCATTTGGGAACAAGAGTGAAGAAAGAAACAGAAATTTAAGGCAGAGTAGAGATGATGAAGATGAAGAACCGCATAATATCCAAGAGTGATATAGGACTGGACTGAGAAAAAGAATCATCTCCTAATTAAATAACACAATGGAATTTTGATAATTAAAATAAACTGGACATTTTAATTGTAAAAATGAGACTGTTTATGACTAAATGTGGCCAAAGATCTTTTCATTATTTAATAGTAATCATAAATGTTGTAAGATCTATTGGGGGAACCCGCCACCAATATTTCAACATAGGTTCTTTCTATTTTCCATAAGTGTTGGCCAGCTGAGAAATAAAGAGAGACAGTACCAAGAGAGGAATTCTACAGCTGAGCCACCAGGAGTGACATCACATATCGATAGGACTGTGACACCTGCCTGAGCCTCAAAACCAGCACCTTTTTATTAAGGATTTCAAAAGAGGAGGGGGTGTAAGAATGAGGAGTAGGTACAAAGATCACATGCTTCAAAGGGCAAAAAGCAGAACTACTAATAAGGGTCTAACAAAGATCACATGCTTCTGAGGGAACAGGACAAAGGGCAAAAGCAGAACGACCGATAAGGATCCAACAAAGATCACGAGGCAAAAGGCAAAAGCAGAACTACTGATAAGGGTCTATGTTCAGCAGTGCATGTATTGTCTTGATAAACATCTTAAGTAATAGAAAACAGGGTTCGAGAGCAGAGAACTGGTCTGACCACAAATTTACCAGGGTGGAGTTTTTCCCCACCCTAGTAAGTCTGAGGGTATTGCAGGAGGCCAGGGCCTATCTCAGTCCTTATTTCAACCATATAAGACAGATATTCCCAGAGTGGCCATTTATAGACCTCCCCCCAGGAATGCATTCCTTTCCCAGGGTATTAATATTAATATTCCTTGCTAGGAAAAGAATTTAGTGATATCTTCCCTACTTGCACATCTATTTATAGGCTCTCCGCAAGAAGAAAAATATGGCTCTTTTTGCCCTACCCCAAAGGCAACCTTATGGTTGTCTTCCCTTGTTCCCTAAAATTCACTGTTATTCTGTTCTTTTTCAAGGTGCACTGATTTCATATTGTTCAAACACACATGTTTTACAATCAATTTGTACAATTAACACAATTATCACAGTGATCCAGAAGTGATGCACATCCTAAGCTTATGAAGATAACAGGATTAAGAGATTAAAGTAAAGACAGGCATAAGAAAATTTAAAAGTATTATTTGGGAACTGATAAATGTCCATGAAATCTTCACAATTTATGTTCTTCTGCCACAGCTCCAGCTGGTCCCTCCGTTTGGGGTCCCTGACTTCCCACAACAAAGATCTGCCTGAAATTTCATTTTAGGCCATGGAAGAAACAGCCCTACAGCTGGTGTAAAGGGTCAGTGAGATGAACAGACATTTTGTATTTATGCCTTAAAAGATGTTATTTGTACATTAAAAGGAGTAATTGTTATTTTACATAAAATAAACAGGGCACAAAGAAACATATATATTCCATATAGAAGTTGAAATACAGACTTTAATCTACCCTTTGATCATTTTCAGGTATCATTATAATAAACTAGGAGAGGAAGATTGAATTTCATGATTATACCATCAACTACTTGATAGATCTAATTAGAATTTCCACAGTTTTTCCTATTTTTCTGCTAATTATTATTTAATACACATTCCAATCCTGTATATTTGTTTTGAGATAAACATCTAGAAAATGCAACACTGGAAACATAAAAAAGAATTAGGGAATCATTCAATCATTCATGTCACATAGAGACAATGTGTTGGCTGAGCTTGTTTATTTATTTATTTATTTAATTTATTGGTCTGAATTGTTTAGATAAATTCCTTCATCCCTAATGTTTGAGGCTCTTTAAGTGAGAAACCATAATGATTAATGCAATAATTCTCAGGGTAAACTTCAATAATTATCACAGGAGCCTGATGCAGAAATAATACTTATTTGAGTTATTTGGTTGATGCAATATTGACTGCAAAAGGGTCTATTATATATAATATTAGGTGATAGCTTAGTAATCTTGATATCTAAGTGATCTCTATATCTCTATCAATTTGGGAAATATGAAGAATATAAGGTCATAACATTGATAACTATTAGCATGATAGGACATATCAACAGCTCAATTAACCCAGAACATATGTTCTAACTATAGGATTGAATTATTAGCAGTAGAATGATCTATACCAAAATATCAACAAGGGTTCTCAAACTGGGGATCAGTAAAAGCATTTTATGTCTCATCTTGTTGCACATACTGCCCTGTTCTTCTCCTTTTAAAGACATGCTTCAAGACTGGGGCTTAGCCCAGGAGGGTTCTTGGTTTTGCCTAGGTAAGAATTTAAGGATAAACTGGTGGTATTAGACAGAATCTTTTTTTAAATGATACTGCTCCTTGTGAGGCAGGGCTAAGTCAAAGGCAGTGTGCCCAGAGTACACAACATACTGGCTATTGTTAATTTTGTTTATATCCACCTAAACTCACTTTCATTTACATGCAAATTAAGGAGTGGGTCAATGCAAATTGTGCGACTGGTTATTTAGAACATACTTGGAAGGGGATGATAACTTCCAGGTTGTTGCCATGAAAAGGGGTGTAACTTCTGGGTTGTTAGGGCATTTGTAAACTGTCATGGCACTGGCAGTAGTGTCTTATGCTAAAAAGCAATGAGGGCAGCTAGTTATCCCTTTTGTCACCATTACTGGTTCCTGCTGATTTCTTTACTTTATCCTGTCTGGACGAGATCCTACTTTGCATCTACCCATTCCAGCAGGAACCAGTAGATCATGCACTCTTATCAGTATCACTTTCCCGTATATTATGTATACACACGTATTTTATTTTTAAATTTCATACTTGTGCCAATGTTCCATTGTACCGTTAATTACAAAATATATGCAAATATTAGAAATGTAAAAGTTTTGAAATTAAGATCAAATAAGCAGTATTTCCACAAAGATGTTTTGCAAGAGTGTTCAGCCAGGCTAAACTTCATTAGATTCTGGCTTTGAAATTCTTAACTTCTGTTTGAAACAAAACAAAACAAAACAAAATTCTTAACTTCTGCTTGAAGTAAAAAAAAAATTCTTAACTTCTGTTTGAAGTAATATGTATATATATATATACACACACACACACATGATGCCATTAGTGCTTTAGTATGTGCTGCTCTTAGAAAACGTCATTTTGGAAGTCTGATGATTGTGGAATTTTGTAACCAGAGGAATGCATGTCATAGAAATTAGCAGTTCTTCAAAAATAATCCAAGTAGCTGATTATACACTCAGGCATAAATCAAGCAAATATTGAATACAAACATATGGAAGGATAGGATAGTGTTAGTGATATGTATTGGAAAAGAAAATATTAAAACAGTTACCTGCCTCTAAGATGTAGAAGTGAACACTTTTATAGTGCATTTGTGGGATAGACACATAGGGAATCTTCAATTACACTAGCATTATTCTAAAAATTAATTTTCAAGACAAAAGAAAGGTAGAGCCATTGACTTCTGCATAAAGGAGGCTTTCCTATCCTCTGAAAGTAGGATGGCAATACACTATAATTAACACCTTGTTCAGATGAATGCTCATGGAAAACAGAAGAGTCTGTAACATAGAGGAAATAGACAGAGAGAAACTTGTCCTGGGTAACCAGACACATGGATTCACATAAATCATGTTGAATTACTCACGCGTTTGTATAAACATGTACAGTGACTATTGAGAATAACCATGGTTGTTCAACTTTTGATTAAGTGTAGAGACTGAAAATTCCCTCACTAGAAATTTCATCATAAAGGATAGCGGGCTTTGCAGTACAAATTTGCAAGGAAAGTGAAAAAAAAAAAGGGAAAATAATGATAAGACGCTAAAGCAATGTGAAAAAAATGAAGATTGTGAATAGGTCCTATACATAATCACTTCTCTGGGTTATTACTGGAGAAGGTTCTGAGCTATTTATTGAAGAGAGTTTGGAAGTTAAAATAAAAATCTGACTGCAGCATTCTGCAGTATTCCTGGAACCACAGCTTCAAAAGCAATAAATCTGCACTCCAGAATGAAGAATGCTATGTGGACAGGTAATCTAAGGTAGACATCAGCAAATTCCAGTAGTGGGTCAAATTGAGTCCATTGCCTGTTTTTGTAAGTAAAATTTCATTGGAACAGAGCCACTTCCATTTATTTATGTATTGTCTGTGACTGCTTTCACAACAGAGTAGCAGACTTGACTCGCTACAATACAATTCGTATGTCCTGTGAAGGCTAAAATATTTGCTCTCTTGTCTTTTACAGAAAAAATTATAATTTATAGTCCTCTGGAGAAAAAAAAAAACGCTATTAAAATAGTCTCTGAAAAGACCTGTAATTAGAATCAACATATTTAATTATTAAATATACATATTTGCCTTATAGAAAAATAATTTTACATGCATTTAAACATTTTCTTGATATCCTGAATTTATGTTATATATGTGTGTGTGTGTAGACCTATTTGGTAGATAACATAGAATTCATTCCAGAATGTACCTTTGGGCATTCTCCATCAGTCATCTGGGGTTTCTTTATTCTGTTTGAAAAGAAATTTTGTCTCCAACAATATACCATTTTGATGTTTCTTCAGACACCAGATCTAGAATATATCTAATAAAATTGAAAATTTCTATTAAGATTCTTGAAGGTAGAGAAGTAGACTAAATAAGAAACAACATTTCCAAAAGCTTGCATTAGCTGTTTTTGCCCTGGGCTGTTGTGCTATTTATCACACATGAATGACCTGCAAAGGGCACAGAACACCATACACCATTCAGTTCACCTTTTATTTCAAAAGTAGAGTTTATCTCATGAGAATATCTCAAATCATTTATCTGGACATTTCATTTTTATATTGGAGCTTCTGCTGTCTCCTTAGTAAAATGTTCCTATATACCACTACTTTGCATCTCTCTTCAAGTCAGAACGTCTTTGCATAAATGTCCTTGTCTTTTAATGCTGTTTTATGTCAATAGACCAGAATGATCTTTTTCACAACAATTTTCTCTGTACTAGCTGTTACCAAAATGTCAGGAATTGGCTCTAGGTCCTGTTGCTTGCTAAACAGAAAGCTAATCACTGAGACAATGAGTATTTCCAGGGAAGAAGGCTTTATTTCGGTGCTGCAGCTGAGTAGAATGGTAGATAAATGATATAGGTGGGCTGTGTCCCTACCCAAATCTCATCTTTAATTGTAGCTCCCATAATTCCCACATGTTGTGGGAGGGACCTGGTGGGAGAGAATTGAATCATGGGGGCGGTTTCTCTCATACTGTTCTTGTGATAGTGGATATGTCTCACAAGAGCTGATGGTTTTATAAGGGGTTTCCCTTTTGGCTTGGCTCTCATTCTCTCGTCTGCCACTATGTGAGACGTGGCTTTCACCTTCTGCCATGATTATGAGGCCTCCCCAGTCATGTGGAACTATAAGTCCATTAAACCTCTTTTTCTTTATAAATTACCCAGTCTCGGGTATGTCTTTATTAGCACTGTGAAAACGGGCTAATACCAGGTAGTGGGGCACTGCTGTAAAGATACCTGAAAATGTGGAAGCGACTTTGGAACTGGGTAACACGCAGAGGTACGGACAGTTTGGAGGGCTCAGAAGAAGATAGAAGGATGTGGGAAAGTTTGGAACTTCCTAGATACTTGTTGAATGACTTTCACCAAAATTCTGATAGTGATACGGACAATGAGGCCCAGGCTGAGGTGATCTCAGATGGAGATGAGGAACTTGTTAGGAACTGGAGTAAAGGTCACTCTTGCTATACAAAGAGACTGGTGTATTTTTGCCCCTGCCCTAGAGATACAGGAAACTTTGAACTTGAGAGAGATGATTTGGGGTATCTGGCAGAAGAAATTTCTAAGTGGCAAAGCATTCAAGAGGAAGCAGAGCAAAAAAGTTTGGAAAATTTGCAACCTGAGGATGCAACAGAAAAGTAAAACTCATTTTCTGGGGAAAACTTCAAGCAGGCTGCAGAAATTTGCATAAGTAATGAGTGTTCCAATGTTAATCACCAAAACAATGGGGAAAATGTCTCCAGGGCGTGTCAGAGACGTTCACAGCAGCCCCTCCCATCACAGGACCAGAGGCCTAGGAAGGAAAAATGGTTTCATGGGAAAGATGGTTTCCTGGACTGGGTCCAGGGCCCTCCTGCTGTGTGCAGCCTAGGGACTTGATGCCCTGTGTCCTATCCACTCCAGACATGGCTAAAAGGGGTCAAGGTATAGCTTGATCCATGGCTTCAGAAGGTGCAAGCCCCAAGCCTTGGCAGCTTCCATGTGGTGTTGAACCTGCAGGTGCACAGAGGTCAAGGATTGAAGTTTGGGAACCTTCACCTAGCTTTCAAAGGATATATGGAAATGCCTGGATTTGTAGCTGCAGGGGTGGGATCCTCATGGAGAACCTCTGGTGGGGCAGTGTGGAAGGGAAATGTGGAATTGGAGCCCCCACACAGAGTCCCCACAGGGACACTGCCTACTGGAGCTGTGAGAAGAGGGCAACCATCCTCCAGACCCCGGAATGGTAGATCCACCTACAGCTGGCACTGTACACCTAGAAAAGCTGCAAACACTCAAAACCAGCTCATGAAAGCAGCCAGGAGAAGAGCTGTACCCTACAAAGCCACGGGGTAGAACTGCCCAAGGCCATGGGATTCCACCTCTTGCATCAGTGCACCTTGAATGTGAGACATGGAGTCACAGGAGATTATTTCAGAACTTTAAGATTTGACTACTTTGCTGGATTTCAGACTTGAGTGGGGCCTGTAGCCCTTTTGCTTTGGCCAACTTCTCCCATTTGGAATGGCTGTATTTACCCAATGCCTGTACCCCCGTTGTATCTAGGAAGTAACTAACTTGCTTTTGATTTTACAGGCTCATAGGCAGAAGGGACTTGTTTTGTCTCACATGAGACTTTGGACTGTGGACTTTTGAGTTAATGCTGAAATGAGTTAAGACTTTAGGGGACTGTCGAAAAGGCATGATTGGCTTTGAAATGTGAGGACATGAGATTTGGGAAGGGCCAGGGTTGGAATGATATGGTTTGGCTGTTTCCCCACCCAAATCTCATTTTGAATTGTAGCTTCCAGAATTCCTATGTGTTGTGGGAGGGACCTGGTGGGAGATAATTGAATCATGGCGGCAGTTTCCTCCACACTGTTCTCATGGTAGTAAGTCTCATGAGATCTGATGGTTTTATAAGGGGTTTCCTCTTTCACTGGCTCTCATGTCTCTTGCCTGCTGCTATGTAAGACATTCTTTTCACCTTCTGCCGTGATTGTGAGGCCTCCCCAGCCACGTGGAAATATGAGTCCATTAAACGTCTTTTTCTTTATAAATTACCCAGGCTAAGGTATATCTTTGTCAGCAGCATGAAAATTGACTAATACAATAAGTCTGAAGTCCATCTCCCCAAATTTTAGTATAATCATAGTCTAATTTTAGTCTCAAAACCACCTAAAATTGGGATTTTATATAGCAGGGAAGAAATGTAACCGTGTGTGTAAGAAAGCATGAATTAGGGTAAGGGAGGAGAGGAGTTCATTGGCAAGAAACAGGTGGTCAATGAGGAAGTCATGATGGGTGAGGGGTCTGGTATTTCATTGTCCAGATGCAGTGACTTAGTGAGTTTCAGTCCCTTGATACTCTTGGGGAGGCCTGAGTGTTGGTTTCCTGAGAAAGAAACTCAGATAAGACAAATACAACTTTCTGAAGTTTTGAGACTGGGAAGGTAAATTTATATATTTATTCAAAGGAAACAATAAATATCAGTTCTATGAGACAATTGTACTGGTTTCAGGTACATTATTTTCAGGAATCAAGTTCTGAATAGATAACATTTCTGTGTGATTGAGGGGAGTGGATATATATATAGTGTCAATAATAAACAACTTTGACAATAAATTTGTAACTTTTCTGTCCAGGTCTTCCTTCAGTTCAGTTTTAGAAATTTATTCATTTCATGTGCTGTTTGTAATAGATTATCTAAAAATGAATGTGCCACTAGTAGAGATGACTTTATAACACTTTTATATGAGTTAATATCATAAATTAGAGTGGTCCTGAGGAACTGGTAGGTGTTATAGCAGTAGTGTTTCAACAACAATGGATACAAATGGCAGAATTAAGTCCAGGGTACAATGTGGAGCAGGGGGATAATGGGTACTGAGATGGATGGATAGCACAGAAAAGCTGAAGTATTTAGTAAAAATGATACACATAATCTTCCCTACTTTATGATTCTGTCTAGGGCCAGGTCTGCTCAGCAACTCAGTATGCTGACTTTATTTGCTACAAGAGAAACAGAGAGAAGACAAGAAAGAGGAGGAAGAGGAAAAGGAGGAGGAGGAAGAAGAGGAGGAGAAAAGAGAAGAAACTCTATGCCTGAGTAGTTAGTTGCTCACTGCTTTAGGAATTTTTAACCAATGGATCCAAATTACTATATCCTATCCTGAGACTGTGTTTTTGCTACCCCACCCCCCCCGCCATTGACCACATATTATCTTCTGTCTATTATTTAATGAAGAGCTTCTTCAGAAGGATGTTCTTTTAAATGTAACTGATATGGGAGTGCTGGGAATGGAAGAACGTGGTCCCTTTAAATGATAGGGAATGGGAGAAGGGAAGTGCTGGATAGAGGAAGTCATAGTCCCTGGCTAGGGCTCTACCACCACGGACTTGGTGAGGACAGGAATTTCTGTTTTCCTGCGCAAATGTTGCATTTTCCAAGACCACCCTGGCCTGCCATGCCCCCATCCTGGGCCTATAAAACCCAAGACCCTAGCAAGGCAGAGACACAAGCTGCTGGACATGAAGAGGAACAGATCGGAGGGAGAAGACACAAGCAGCTGGATGTCGAGGGTACGTCGAGAGGAGCATGCCCGCGGAAGAGCACACTGACAGACGCCGGCATGTGGGCAGGCCATCAACCGGCGGCATGAGGCAGAGTTTGGCCGGGGCAGTTGGAGGAGTGCCAGGGTCGCAGAGCAGCCTGACTCCCGGGAAAACCATCTCCCTTCTGACTCAACCATCTGCTGAGAGCTGCTTCTACTCAATAAAACTTTGCATTCATTCTCCAAGCCTAGTGTGATATGATTCTTCTGGTGCACCAAGGCAAGAAACCCTGGGTACAGAAATCCCTCTGTCCTTGTGATAAGGAACGGGGTCTAATCGAGCCGACTAACACAAGCTGCCTACAGATGGCTAAACTAAAAGCACCCTGTAACACATGCCCACCAGGGTTTCAGGAGCTGTAAACATTCACACCAAGACGCTGCCTTGGGGTCGGAGCCCCACAACCTGCCCGTCTGTATGCTCCCCTAGCGGTTTGAGCAGCGGGCCACTGAAGAAGTGAGCCACGCCCCCTATCTCATGGCGATGGGGACAAGGGAACCTTTCCTGTGTCATAATTACTTTGCCAGAATGACTTCTGGCAAAGTTATTCTAATTCTTAAAATTATTGGCTTCAGGCTGCAAAATTTCCCATCAACATGTACAAAATGTGTATACTAACATAGAATGCCATAGGCCCTTGGAAGTGTTTATGCACATGATGATTAAACAAAAGGATGAGATAAGTTAACTGGCATCGTAACAAAAAGCACGAAATCAGGGAGACAATAAGTAGTTAGCTACACTTTGTAATTTTTTTTTTTTTTTAATTTAGGCTAAAAACTGATTTGGCTGTCTGTAGTAATGAAATAATCTCCTCACCACCAACCCACCCTAATAACCATTAAATATTTATTTCAAGTTGGATAATATTTCTAGGAAATGGATAAGTCTCATGAAATGGAAGATATTGGTCTTAAAAAGAGGAATATTTTACTTATTTATTTGCACATATATGTCACAGCCTTGGGTAACAGAGGTTCAGTACTACCCTGCAGCTAATCATTGACCCAAAGTAGCAGCTTTGTCCATCAATAAGGCAACATGGTAGTAATGGTCCTTGGCATACAAGACGACTATAGTGGTAGAAAAAGAAATAGAGCAGGTGTTTTAAAATCTTCAGAGAGGATGTACTTGATAACAAACATGCTAATATAAATTGTCCTATTATAGGCTGTTCTTTGTTGTCACAGAGAAAAGTCTGCTATTTATGCCTACTGAGAACAATGCTTAGTTGTGCTTTTAGCTATGCTATTTTATCTGAACAGTTCTTTCCTTCTCTTCCCCATTTTTGTAATGAAGTCTTAGCAACAAATTGACATTATTAACTCACCGTGCCTTGAGAGCAATTACTATGAATTCAAATGCATATTTCCTCAATTTAACATAAAAATGAGAAATATACAAAATGATTATATTTCATTATGCAAATTTATTTTTCTTTCTCGCTAAAAAGATTTGGTTATCGCCTCTGCTTCAAATGAAACACAAATGAGGCATGAGATCTCCTGTCGCTTTTTCACAGTTGAAAACAACATTGAGTATTAACACAGTCATTAATATTATATAAAAGCTCTAATTCAGTCAGTTATTGATTTGTGTGGTACCACAAAATAAAGAAATAATAACTATTTAAAACTGCTTGTAGCAGAACTGTGATAAAAACCACTTTAGACTACTGGCTTGAGCTAAACATACTAAAGATTTATTTGATTAACAATATAATCAACAGGTATTAGCTACATGTTGAGGAATTTGAGCTGCTTTTTATGTTGCTACATGGTTAATAAAACAAGCAGTTTTATTATGTACAGTTCCATTATTCTCCTTTTCTGATAAAACACTGTCATGAAGTCAACTATAAACTTAAAATTTATACCGGAAAACTTCAAAGCCACTGTTCCTTAGATGTGACCCAAAGTCATAACCCAGGAATTTATATAAAGAATCTATCCATATGAATCTGTTATTTACATAATTTTAAACTGGTATATTTTTCAGTTCTCACACTGCTATAAAGAACTTCCTGAGGCTGGGCACGGTGGCTCACACCTGTAATCCCAGCAATTTGGGAGGCTGAGGCAGGTGGATTGCTTGAGCCCAGGAGTTTGAGACCAGCCTTGGAAACATGGCAAAACCCTGTCTCTATTAAAAAAAAAAATTAAAAAATTTGCCAGGCATGATGGCACATGCCTGTAATCCCAGCTACTCAGGAAGCTGAGGTGGAAAGATCACTTGAGCCTGGGAGTTGGATGTTGCAGTGAGCTGAGATCACACCCTTGCACTCCAGATTGGGCAACTAAGTGAGACTCTGTCTCAAAACAAAACAAAACAAACCAATCCAAGAACTACCTGAAACTGAGTAATTTATAAAGAAAAGAGGTTTAACTGGCTCATAGTTCTACAGCCTGTACCGGAAGCGTGGCTAAGGCGGCCTCAGGAAACTTACAATTATGGTGGAAGGTGAAGGGGAAGCAGGCACATCCTACAGGGATGGAGTGGGAGGAAGAGAGAGCAAAGGGGAAGGTGCTACACACTTTTAAACAACCAGATTTCAGGAGAACTCACTATCATGAGAACAGCAAAGAGGAAGTCAGCCGCCATGATCCAATCACCTCCCACCAGGCCCCTCCTTCAACAGTGGGGACTGCAATTTGACATGAGATTTGTGCAGGAACACAAATCCAAACCATATCATGTCGGCCGGGCGCGGTGGCTCACTCCTGTAATTCCAGCACTTTGGGAGGCCGAGGAGGATGGATCAAGAGGTCAGGAGATCAAGACCATTCTGGCTAACATGGTGAAACCCTGTCTCTTCTAAAAGAATACAAAAGAAAAAAAAAAAAAAGCCGGGCGTGGTGGCAGGTGCCTGTAGTCCCAGCTACTCAGGAGGCTGAGGCAGGAGAATGGCATGAACCCTGGAGGCAGAACTGGCAGTGAGCAGAGATCACACCACTGCACTCCAGGCTGGGTGACAGAGCAAGACTCTGTCTCAAAAAATAAAGAAAGAAAGAAAAGAAAAAGAAAAATGTCACTGTCTTCAAAACGTGGTCTTTTAGAAAAGTTATATACTGAAATTTTAATTTCAAATTTTTGTGAATCAATTTTTATTTACATTTATTTTAAATTAATGAAATTTGTTAGAATTCATAGTTTTGTGAACATTCTTTCAGTCTTCTATATACAGTTTGCTCTTCCATTGTAATACAATAGCATTGAATTTCTAATAAGAAACAACATATTGAAAAATAATTACTTTACTAAGCATATCAAATGAGCAAATGCAATGTCTTTGAATTTAGGTATGTGTATTTTTTCCTTTGTCAAATATAGCATTGTAAAATTGTCTTGGTATGGCAATATGAGATCACTTCGGATACTGTGGTAGACTAGTGGTTCTCAAACAGGAGTAATTTTGCTTCCAGGGGATATTTGGCAGTGTCTGGGGACATTTTTGGTTGTCACAAGTTGGGGAGATATGCTCCTGGCATCTAGCAGGTAGAAGCCAGAGCTGCTTCCAAGCATCGTATGATGCACAGGATATCTCCCTACAACAGATAATTATCCAGCTCAAAATGTCAATAGTGTTGCTTAATTGTGGGTTAAAAAAGCCTGTGGTAGAGCAATACTGAACAACAGAAATATAGTGTGAGTCACTAAGTAGAGCCACATATGTAACTTAAAATTTTCTATTAACCGGCTGGGTTCAGTGGCTCACACCTGTAATCCCAGCACTTTGGGAGGCTGAGGCAGGTGGATTACGAGGTCAGGAGATCGAGACCATCCTGGCTAACATGGTGAAATTCTATCTCTACTAAAAACACAAAAAATTAGCCAGGCACGGTGTCAGGCACCTGTAGTCCCAGCTACTTGGGAGGCTGAGGCAGGAGAATGGCGTGAACCCGAGAGGCGGAGCTTGCAGTGAGC
>NW_012114489.1:5196956-5207988 GCF_000951035.1 Colobus angolensis palliatus | reverse complement strand
CCAGCTACTTGGGAGGCTGAGGCAGGAGAATGGCGTGAACCCGAGAGGCGGAGCTTGCAGTGAGCTGAGATCCGGCCACTGCACTCCAGCCTGGGAGACAGAGCAAGTCTTCATCTCAACAAAAAAAAATTATATTAACCACATTAAAATAATTTTTTAAAAGGTGAAATTATTTTAATGATATATTTTATCTAACCCAATATATGCAGCATATTATCTCAATATACATTCAATGTATTAAATATGTATTTTACATTTTTAATACTTTCAGAAATCCAAGCCACTTATGGTGGCTCACACCTGTAATCCCAGTGCTTTGGGAGGACAAGGAGGGAAAATTGCTTCAGATCAGGAGTATGAGACCAGCCTGGGCAACATAGTGACACCCCGTCTCTACTAAAAATAATAATAATGATAAATATTTTTAAACAAGAAAGCCAGTGTGTATTTTACATATACAGCACATCTGAATTCAGACTAGCCGTATTTCAAGTTCTCAATAGTCACCTGTAGCTAGTGCATTTTATTTACCAAAAAAAAAAATGGACGACATTTTATTTACCAAATAGATAGTTTTGGCAACAACTTGCTATATTCCTACTTTTAGGAAGCTTGCCTATATTCCTACATTTACCACTATTCACTCATATGTCACATATAGTAAAAAAGATAATAAAGATAATAATGGTCTAAATGAGTTATATCATCAAGTGTGACTCGTGTTTTTTGTGTATCAAAGGATCTTATGAAAATTAACACTTTACTGTTAATGTTAAATCTTATGATTAACAGTATCACTTTTTATGAGGTCTAGTTATAAAGTCAGGAGGCATATTAAGGGAATGTAGTACAACATCTATTTCAGTTCAGCAATTCTCAAGCTTACAATATCACAACTTTTGGGCTATAGCTTCCTTATTACAGCCCAAAGTCAGTTTGATAAGACTAAAGAAGGGAGGTTGCTTTTCTGGAATTCCTGGCCTCAAGCAATCCTCCCACTTCAGCCTCCCAAAGCATAGGGGAGTTTGCTTCTCTAAGAGTAATCCTAAATATTACTTTTAATTTACTTGAAGCAATTCTTGTAAATTAAGATATATTTAAGTCGACTTCTCTCTTTTAACGTTAAGTAAACTGTTCCTAACTGGCTGTGGTTTGCTGCCATTTAACGTGACACTGGAGTGCTCAGTTGTGTTTTCCTCAGGACAATGAGTCTGTGATTGGTGGCTTAGACACGACACTATTAGGTCAAAATACTCCCAATTTTTTTAGCACAATTATTATGTAATTAACTTTGCTCCAGGCAATCAGGCAATAAATTTGAGTTATTGGATGAATGATCAGACAGTGCTAACCGGAATTCTGATGGAAGATTATAGAAAGTTGGATGGATGTTCACCTTTCCTTACCCTTTTTCCCCCCAAAAATATTAATATAAGGTTATCATAAATATAAAGTAAACATAACAGATATCATTATAATTGCTACTTTAAAGGAATAAAACACCTTCAAAATAGTATTTTGCTTTGCAGAAAACATAAGCACATTTTTGAAATGATTGATTATTATTGAAAACTCTTATACTACTATATATGGTATCTAGGATGAATTTGAAAAGTACATACTAGTTCATTAGGTAGCTTATTCTAATTTTCGTGGTCTTTCTCCCGTGGAATATTTCTCAAAGGACCAGGAATTATGGGGAATTTCTGTTTCTGCTTTGAAAAGGCAGCACTAACACTTGCAAATTTGAGATGTACCTGATATAACAACAAAGTCTTTCAATTTCTCTAAAACACATTAAGAAAGTTCTCAACTCACAAAAGATGAGAATCTTAGAATTGAAAAGAACAGATTGTCAAATGAAACATGATAGTAGGTGGTAGAATTTGTTTAAATATAGATATCTACTCTTCAATAATTGTTGCTGAAAATGCACCATCTGCTTTAAAACAATAATCATTTGTGGCATATCTTGTTAATATACTCATGCAAAGGAATAAATTTATTTTTGAAAATTCAATTACTTAGACTCATTGATTAAGCATATTTGGCCAGTGTGTTAGGGTAGTATTAGAAAAATTCCAGTGAGATACATGGTGTGTCTTTCTGCCAGGTGGTCTTGTAAGATCTGGTTAGGAATGACTACCTCATTCCCTCAGAATCATTTGGTGCCAAGATATAAGAAATGTCTTGTAAAGGAGAATAAATGGTATGAGGCATATTATTGGTCAAATGGATGCCTTAATGTTTAGAATATTCTGGGGGAGATGTATTGTGTTGGAGCTTAGCAAATATCTGCTAAGTAGTCTCTGTATATCCATAGTGTTCTTTACTAGAAAAAATGAAATGGTTTCTGTTTTGTAAGTATGTAATCAAGAAGAATGGAATAGATGATATTAATTTGCTTTATATTCTAAAAATAATATTAATAAAATGTATTATTTTTAATTTACTGGACAGATTATGCAACTTTGCAATAATCCTCCACTAACTTTTGATACCTGACTTCCAACACCTATTAATTTTGCTATTCTTCTGCTTGTTATCACTTTATACTTATAACAATATTTTACTTTATAAGTAATATATTCATTTTTCACAATATGTAAAACAAAATATGTTCTAGGCAGATAATAATATTAGGTACTGAATATTTTGACCTATTACTTTAAAACTAACCTAAATAGCTTCTCTTTTTGAAAACTTTTAAAATTCCTTCTCAGTTAAATATGATTGATTCTCATTCTGTAGTATGGAAGTTATTAATTTTATCTTTAATTTCTTTGGCATGCATTTTTATTTAATTTCACTCTACACCATACTCTTCAGAAGATAAGCACCTTAAGAGATTCTCTTTTATTCTTCTATACAATTTTTATCAAATCTAACAGGTGTTCCATATAGTGGACTCTCAACTAATGTTGGTTTCAATTAAATACTATATATTTCTATTTATTTTGAGATTATTACTCTCATGTATTAAGGAAGGAATTTAGTACAGAAATCATGTTTCAAAGAGAAAACAGCACGATGGAATTTTCCATTTATGTGGTTGACACTTTTATATTTATTCCATGTGGCATGTGCTCTTTCTATCACATTTCTCACTTTAATTAGTTGATAATGTCACCAAATGGTTTTGGCTATATCAGAACAGGTATGTGTAGGAAGTAGCTAAAATGCTTTATGAATACTCACAAATGCCATTTGAGTTTCTAACATAGGCATTAGGGGAAAATAGAACATCTGAGTTACTGAGAAAAGGGAAGATATCCTCCCTGGTAGGCTGCAAACGAATGGACCTAGGATAAAGTAGTGTTTCCCTTAAGAAACACAGCTGCCTAGTTTCAGTATTTTATATATATGTGTATATGTGTATATATACACACACACACATACATACATATATATGCATACACATATAATTACATATATGTAACTTGTCTCACCTTGATTATTTCTCACTTAAAAAAATTTCCAGCACATTCAAGTCTTGCCTACATCTGAAGAGTTGGTTATACTACTGAACATTAAAGAATTTTAAAAATAAATTTATATTACTTAAGCTATCTACAGTAACTACAGTTAGCCTCCAGACATTAACTGGAAGAGACTGGTCTCTCCTTATTAAAATAGAGCAAGCTTGGAGGCACTAGATTTTTTATTCTTATCTTACTTCACTTAGTACCTGTATGATCTTGGCAAGATATTTAACCCGTGTCTTGGTTTTCACGTCTATAAAGTCGAAGATTCAGATGTCTTAAGCTTTCATGTGTCTTCACTCTGAATATGTTAGTATGCAGTTGTGTTTGTGAAAATGACATCCTTGGCTTAATGCCCTCTTATACCACTTATTAGCTCTTTTACCTTGCACAAGTTATTTAGTGTGCACAAGACTCAGCCTTGTCATTTCCACAAGAGATATTGTTACTAAATGCCAGGAGTTCAGTCTAGGTCCTGCTGCTGGTTGCGCAGAAAGTCGGTCACCGAGGCAACAAGTATTGTCATAAAGGAGGCTTTATTTGGGTGCTGCAGCTGAGAACAGGAGATTAGTCTCAAATCTGTCTCCCTGATGCACTAATATTGAAGGTTTATATAGCAGAGAAGAAATGGAACCATGTGTTAGAAAACAGGAATGAGGGAGGGGTAAGAAGGAGGAGTTGGTCCACAGGAAGCAGGTCGTCAATTAGGCAATCATGATGGATGAGGAGTCTGGCATCTTATTGGCCAGATGAGATGATCTGGTATGTTTCAGTTCCTTGGTACTATCTGGAAGGTCTGAGGGTTGGTTTCCTGAGAAAGAAACTCAGATAAAACAACTTTAACTTTCTCAAAATTTAAGACTGGGAGGATCAATTTGCATATTTATTCAAAAGAAACCATTAACATCAGCTTTATGGGACAATTGGGTCAGTTTCAGTATAATAATAGACATGTGTTATAAGGATTAAATAAAAACATGGATACAAAGTGCTTGATACATAAAATTTCTCAAGTTTTAACTATTGTACTGAGGGTATTTCAAGCTAACAAAGCCCTAAATATTCCTGTTGTTTAGTTTTAGAATAGACTCTTCTATGTGCAATAATGAATGTAAACTCTTCTAGTTCAACTTCCTTAATTGTGTTCTAAAACTAGACATAAAAATAAAAGGAAAATATGTAGTATATTTTATTATATATTCTTTATCATATGGAGAGATGATTTCTAAAGATACACTGTGTTGAGAGCTAACATTATTAAGCAAAATACAATTTGAGTCACTTTAAAGGATAAGTCCATATAAAATTTTTACTATAGGAATTTTGGAATACTTCAAATCTTTGCTCTTAAGAAGTTTATAATCCAAGTATCAAGACAAGAAGAAAATGAGAAAATCAGTGTAATTTCAAAGTAATTGATGACAAATACAGACATTAGTAATTACTGAACTTTGGACAAAGGATAATATAGTATGTGCTATGGCAATGAGAAGAAGAAAAAAAAAAAAACAACTAAGGAGCCTTCAAGGAAACATTGACCAAAGGATGGAATCGCAACAAATAGTAATGAAATGGGAGAATAGCATGAGTGGGACATGAATGAAAAAGACTATTACGTATTTACGGACAATGGATGAATTAGTCTGGAGATTTTAAGGAGATAAAGCTAATAAATATGATGAAATTGAGAACTTTTTAAAGTACCAGTTAAAGAACTAAGACTATTTCTTCCCAAGAGGGAAATAGAAACCATAGAGCATTAACTAGCTATCTCCTCTCTGGCAAAAATTCAAAAAACAAAACAAAACAAAACAAAAAAACTTTCCAAAACAAGCTGAATAGAATGTACATTAATTAAAAGTGTTTTGAGGGCCAGGTGAGGTAGCTCATGCCTGTAATCCAAGCACTTTGGCAGGCCGAAGTGGGTGGATCACAAGGTCAAGAGATCGAGACCATCCTGGCCAACATGGTGAAACCCTGTCTCTACTAAAAATACAAAAATTAGCTGGGCATGGTGGCGCTTGCCTGCAGTCTCAGCTACTTGGGAGGCTGAGGAAGGAGAATTGGTTGAAACTGGGAAGCAGAGGTTGCAGTGAGCTGAGACCATGCCACTGCACTCCAGCCTGATGACAGAGCGAGACTCTGTCTCAAAAAAAAAAAAAAAAAAGTTTTTGGAAATATTTATATTATTGTGTGCATTATTATCTGACATTAAAAATTCATTCTTTTTTTGTCCTCAAGTGAATTTGGAATTTAAATGCTTTCACACAGAGAGGCAGTTTATAAATCTAGACCCAATATGTGGGGTATGTCTCTTTCATTGAAGAGTAAGTGAGATGGTACATAATTGTGTTCATAATATTCATTCCCAAGTGCTAAAGAAGAATTTGACTTAGGGAAATCAGTTAACTGAGGACAATGTTGGAGATGTTTCTCATATAGTGAAAACATTGCTATTGTTAGCAGAATAATATAAAAAATACCTATATCTAACAAATTCATCCAGTCACTTAATTTATGCCTTACCACAGAGTAATATGTCAAAAATAAGATAAGTATAATTCTTTGATAATTTCACTGTGATTCCATCTCATAAAATGTAATTTAGCTTTTCTTTTTTAATTAAAGTTGAAATGTCTACATGAATGAAATTATTTTCTCTTCAAGGCAGAAACACATATTGTGTGTATTTTACATGTATTTCTACAAGTACAGTAATATTCATAGATATGTCAACAAAGGACAAGTTGGAAATGTAAAATACATACATAAATTTTGTGTGTGTTTGGTTTCTAACAACATATTTTCATCTTTGGAAGCACTGAAAGAAGTATATAATTCACAAAAATATTTATTTTTTTCACTATAGTTTACATGAGCAGAGCACATCTGAAATACTATGTTTTAAGCAATATATCTTGACAAGTAAATTGCTACAATCACAAACTGATTAACATGCATTATTCTTATTATCATCTCTAGAATATATAAATACCACAAATTAAAAATTTTCTTAATATATATGTTGGCACATTACTGTACATATAATACTGTCTTAAGTATATATACCAGGTACTTTAAAATACACTTGCCAAAATACTACTGGCTGGCAAATGTTTTCCATCATAACAAAAGTGAAAAACCAGAAACTTGTTCTATTGAGAGTTAGTAGAATTCTGGTGGAAAATAACATGGTTTAGGAAGTGAGTTGAAGGATACTTTAATATCAACTGTGTAATTCGGGAATATGTAACCTTGAGCAGGTCATTTAATATTTCTAAGCCTTAGTTCCCTCAGTTGAAAAGTAAGGTCTAGAGAGTTAAAAAGGTTCAAATATGCCTGATAAAATTAATATTTCACAGGCCAGGCATGGTGGCTCATGCCTGTAATCCCAGCACTTTGGGAAGCTGAGGCGAGTGGATCACCTGAGGTCAGGAGTTTGGGACCAGTTTGGCCAATGTGGAGAAACCTAAAAATACAAAGTTTAGCTGAGCATGGTGGCATCTCTACTAAAAATACAAAACTTAGCTGGGCGTGGTGGTGGGTGCCTGTAATCCCTGCTACTCTGGAGACTGAGGCGGGAGAATCACCTGAACCCAGGAGGTGAGCGCTACAGTGAGCCAAGATTGCACCACTGCACTCCAGCCTGGGTGACGGAGCAAAACTCTGTCTTGAAAAGTAAATAAATACAAATTAGAAAAATAAAAATATTAACATTTCCTATAAACATAATCTTATCTATTATTCCAGTGACTCTCTTATTAATGTAACTAAGGATTTATTTTATCTTTATATAAATAAAGTACTTTCCTTTTAAATCCTTATAAAATGTACACTCTGTTATTTTTAGCAGAATCTAAATGGTTTATTATAAAATTTCTTTTAGAACACAAGTCCATGACAAAGCTTTTCCTAAAATATGGAATTTTCCATTATGCTAGTTCATCCTTGTTGGTGCATCAAAATTTATATATTTACTTTTACTTATATTTTACATATATATATTATACTTTTGGAATATTAATGTTATTACATTAATATGATTTTAACCCTGAAAGTAAACAAGTTAAGGGAAACAATATCAAAACATTTAGAGCCCAGTAATAAATTATATATGTAGTGTTGATTCTTCAAGTTTTGTATGGTATTATGTTTCCTTTATATAATGATACCACCTCAAAAATCAGAGAAAAAGTGGTGAATTTCCATGAAATCAAAAGACATTCTTTTTAGCTTCCATTTTATTAAAATATAACCAGTATTTTTAAGCATTCTACTCTCAATTTATTTATAATTCTAATATTTTCATTTTTCCCTATGATGTTTGGATCAAATATGTTTAATTTTCCTCGTGGACTAAATACTAATATTTGTGAATACCATGTGAAACACAAAGATATTTGGTTTTGATGAAGATCTCTTATCTTTATTAATTATATATGATAATGCATCTTAAAATCAATGACACTATGATGAACTATGATATATGTATTAATCTGCCTATGGTACTATAAAGAAATACCTAAGACTGGATATTTTATAAAGAAAAGAGGTTTAATTGGCTCATGGTTCTGCAGGCTTTACAGGAAGCGTGGTGCTGGCCTCTGCTTCTGGTGAGGCCTCAGGAAGCTTATAGTCATGGTGGAAGGCAATGGGGAGCCAGCATATCACATGGTGAGAAGGGGAGAAAGAGAGTGAGGTGGGGGAAGTCCCCAACTTTAAAAAAAGTAGATCTCATGTGAACTAACTAGGTGAGAACTCACTTATCCCCAAGGAGATGGTGCTAAATCATTCATGAGGGATCTCTTCTCATGATCCAGTCACGTCCCACCAGACTCCACCTCCAACAATGGGAATCACATTTCACCATGAGAACTGGAGGGAACAAATATCCAAGTCATATCAACACACCATTAGTAAAATCATTATTGACCTCTCTACTGTGAAAGATGGGGATATTAGCAGAAGACTTTTTATCTGTACTTCCTAATAACAATAATTATTATTATTATTATTTGGAAATGGAGTCTCACTCTGTTGCCAGACTGGATTGCCCTGGTGCAATCTCAGCTCACTGCAACCTCCGCCTCCCGGGTTCAAGAGATTCTCCTGCCTCAGCCTCCCGAGTAGCTGGGACTACAGATGCGCACCACCATGCCTAGCTAATTTTTGTATTTTTAGTAGAGACAAGGTTTCATCATGTTGCCCAGGATGGTCTCGATCTCTTGATCTCGTGATCTGCCCGCCTCGGACTCCCAAAGTGCTGGGATTACAGGCGTGAGCCACTGCGCCCGGCCAAGAATAATTTTTATATTATGTCTACCATAAGCTCTGTGATATATACCTTTAAGTAATAACAATTAAGTTCTTGATTTGTCACATTAAGACTTTATGTTTCACTTCTCTCTATGGAAAATAGTGAAATTGTCATAGCTATGCTTTCTCATGCCCCATATTGTAAATGTTGACTTGTTATTAGGTGGAAGCATATGGAAGTGCTCATTTCCCAGATCAAAAACAATCAACTGTTGACAATTTCATATAGTGCAACCTAATATTTATCACTTTTATATTTTTAAGTTTTTATAATTTTAACTTACAGAACCATATTTCACACATAGCCTGAGGGATTTATATACATTTAGTAATTACCCCTTTGTAAAATCTACACCCATTCTTCAATCATCTCATCTTTTCTATGGGCATCTAGGGCAAGTATTTTTGTCTTCAAATATGGAGTGAATCAGCATTTTCTCACATAACTTTTTCTAGAACTTAGTCATATGATGACAACTGGGTTCAAGCAAGGCTGGGAAGTATATTCTTAAGTTGGATGGCAATGTGCCTAACTTAAACTAAGATGTTTGCTTTTGAAATAAAGACGTTGGGAAGAGATATTTGAGGGCAATTAGCAGTCTCTGACACAGATACTGTCTAATTCTTGATTGATGGAGCTCCAAAATTTACATAATTGTGCTAACATTTTATATTGATTGCTAAAGAGAGAAATGAGTCTATAATTTCTAAGGAACTAGAGAGAGTTAAAAAACAGAAAAACAATTATAGCAAAAGTCTTGATAAACTAGAAAAGAGAAAAATAAGAGGGAACCTAAGGTGTAAAATTCAAATCACAAACAGAAAACTGAAAACATTATGGTGTAAATTGGACTAAACCAGTAATAGAAATTTACTAAATAGTCTTGAAGAGATAAAAATCCATATAATGACACTATATGGCTAAAAATACAGAGAGAGATAAAGACATGACAGACATTTGAAGTAATAACATAGTCAGATCATTAGTGGTATAATCAGGAAGGGTAAAATTTAAGTTTAAAATCATTTATTTAGATGACTGGGAATATTTTGTCGTGTTAAATAATATGACCCATTAAGAATCTCTCTCTCTCCCTCTCTGTCTGTCTGTCTCTCTCTCTCTGTGTGTGTGTATATATATATATGTACACACGCATATATACATTATACATGTATATATAATATATATTCAATATAATTAGTCATAGAACAAGATAATGTTAAATCAAAACATAAAGGAAAATATTCCCTAAAATACAGAAAATGGACAAATTCATAATCATAAAGGGAGTCCTCAATATTTTTCCTCTCAAAAATCAACAGATCAAGTAAACGAAACAGAAATTTTGAATAAGAGAATTAACAAGCTTAATCAAATAGATGCATAGAGAACATTGTATCCAAGGAACAGTAAATATACATTGTCAAGTTGCTCTGACATATATCCAAAAAGTAACTGTATTATAACCCAGGAAGAAAATTAAAATTCATTTAAAATAAAAAGGTCATATAGGTCATTTTCTGTGAGTTCTTTACAATAAAACAAGAATTGAAAAATATTTAAAACCAAATTATCCATTTGACTCCAAAAATAAAGTTATATTTAGAAAAATATAAACTGTAATGAAAGGCCAGGCACAGTGACTCATGTCTGTAATCCTAACATTTTGTGAGGCTGAGATGGGAGAATCACTTGAGGCCAAGAGTTCAAGACCAGCCTGAGCAATGAAGTGAGACCTCCATCCCTGCAGAAAAACTTAAAAAATTAGCTGGGCATGATGGCACATACCTGTAATCCCAGCTACCTAGGAGAATCACTTGAGAACAGGAGTTTGAAGTTACAGTAAGTTATGGTAGCACCACTGCATTCCAGCCTGGGTGACAGAGTGAGATTCTGTCTCTAATAAATAAACAAATTAATTAATTAAAATATAATGAAAGTAGTATAATAAATAATATTTAAAACATTATATACAAAAACCTGTGTGAGGAGCATCAAGTTCAAGATGGCAAATTGAGCACCCACATTTCCTTCATATTGATCTCCTAACAAAGGGTCTCAGGAAGAGTTATAGAATATGAAAGAAATAATAAACCTAGAAGAAACCTTTTAAAGTATGTGGTTAAACAACGTAGAATTACGGAGAGCTTGTCAATTCATTATGGTTGCCAGATTAACCCTAGGAGCAAAACTGGGTAAAGATAACACTTACAGAAAAGAAATTACCAATTTC
>NW_012114489.1:5156286-5196691 GCF_000951035.1 Colobus angolensis palliatus | reverse complement strand
AAAAAGAACATATATATATATATATATACACACACACATACACATACACATACACACACATACACATATATACATACATATATTTCTGAAATACAATATTGGCAAATTAAATGTAGCAGGTTATTAAAAAGAATAATTATTCATGACCTAGTAGATTTAATCCCAAGAATGCAGGAAAGTTTCACAATTTGAAAGTATATTAATGTAATTCTTCTCAGAAACATATTAAAGTCAAGATAAACTATACAAATGTTTCAAAAGTTACTGGAAATGACTGACAAAATTAACAGCCATTTCTATTAAAATTTATAGCTAGAAATAGACCCTTTTCAATCTCTTAAAAGTATATATTAACAGAAATAGGGAGTAAACATGTGAGTTAATGAAGCAATACTTAATCTAATCAGTAATACCTGCCAAAACATGCCTAAAGACACTTGAACCATTCAAAATTGTTCTGGATTACAAAAAGTATTTTAAAAGATCAGACATATGGATATTAGAAAGAGGTGACACTAACTCCTTTTGCAGAAAATAAATTTCTACATAGTTTTCTGATGAGAAGTTAAATATCATTAGAACAAAATAGTTTAGCAAGTCCTCTTGATATCAGATACACACACACATAGACACACACACACCCCAACTGCATTCTATGTATGACCAATAAATCATAGGAAAATTTAACATAAAAAGATACAATTTACAGTAAAGACCCACCAAATTTCCACCACACATTAAATACTATGACTCTAGTCTATCTAAGCCATAATAATCTCTATATTAACTGTCTCTTTGCATACTCCCTTGATTCCCTGGCTGTATTTTCTTCCACACTGCAGCCCAAGTGATCTTTTAAAGCTGAAGTAGACTTTTCTTGTATCCTCTGGTAGTTATCTTCTCACTCAGAGTAAAAGCCAAAGATCTTACAGGACTCTATACAATTATGGCTCTCTTTATGTCTGTGACCTCATTTTCTGAAACTACCTTCTTAGCTGACTCTGATCCAACCGTACTGGCCTCTTTCCTCTTCTTAGAAACTGCCAAACATGCTGTCATCTCAGATACTCTTCCTCTCAGATGCTGTTCCTTTATCTAACTAGAATTTTCCAGTTATCCACAAGGCTTAATCTCTAACCTCCTCCAGTTATTTATTTAAAGATCATCTTCTGAGTGAAGATCTTTCAGGTCCGTTCTATTCAGAGTTGTGTTGACCACCTAAAGTCTCTTCTTTTCTTTAATTTTCTTCCTAACATTCCTCACTGTATATATTCATCCTATTTATTTCTCCCTCCCCTATTGCAAGGATCTAAGACCATACTGGCTGAGGACTGCATAACTCCACTGGAAGCATTCACATAGATTGCATTACTCCCTCAAGTTGTATAATGTGCAACCTATGCAATTGTATTAGGAGACCCTGCTCTCATAGTGGTAATTCTAGGCCTATAGGGGCATGGATTTTTGCTGAGGTTTTGTTACCAAAATTCCAGGGTTTTTTCTATGTCCCATCGCTTGCCGCACAGAAAGCCAATTACTGCGAAATGAGTATTGCCAGGGAAGAAGGCTTTATTCAGGTGCTACAGCCAAGGAGATGGGAGATCAGTCTCAAATTCATCTTCTCAAAAGACTAAATTTGGGGGTTTATATAGTAGGGAAGGAAAGTAGCTATGTACAGGAACAGGAATTAGAGGTGGGTAAGGAAGAGGAGTTGGTCAACAGGAAACATGTGGTCAGTTAGGAAAACAAGAATTAGGGAGGAATAAGGAAGAGGAATTGTAGGTCCTTGATACTGTCTGGGAGGCCTGAGGGTTGGTTTTGTGAGCAAGTAAATCAGATAAGGCAAATATAAGTTTCAAGCTTTAATTCTCGGAGGATCAATTTCTCTTGTTATTCAAACAAAAAATGACCTGTAAATATCAGTTCTATGAGAAAATTGGACCAGTTTCAGTGTCTTCATGTCACATAGGGAGTGAGGTTAAGAGTAGTGGAGGATGAGGTTAGAAAGGTAATGGGGCAACTTTTAGTAGGGTTTTGAAGGGCATTGTAAGAATTTGGAATTTACCCTGAGTGAAGTTGGGAAACCACTAATGGGTTATAATCGGATGAGAGACATAATTCAGCTTTTACTTTAAAAGGGGCACTCTGGCTATGTGCTGAGAATACACTGTATGTGAAGGAAGATGGAGATCAGTTAGTAGGCTATTGCAATGAATCAGGTCGGAGATAATAATGGCTTGGATGAAAAGGGCAACGCATTGGAGTTGGAGAGTCATGCTTAGTTACTGGATATAAATTGAAGGTAAGAGCCATTAGGAATTGGCGATAGATTGAATGTAAGGTATAGGGTGAAGTCAAGGATGATCATAAAGGTTTGGGGTCTGAGCAACTATAAGCCGTTGCTTATACTTGGAACTATAAGAGATAGAAAAGACACCAGGAGAAGCGTATTTGTGTTGGGGGAGAGAGCATAGTTTGGCTTTGGATATATTAGATTTTATATTTCTTTCAGACCTCTTATTTGTATATGTGACATTAGAGTTCAGGGAAAGGATACAGGCTGGAGACAGAAATTTGTGATTTACCAATTTATAGATGGTTTGTTTTATTTTTGATTGTGATAAAACCACATAAAGTTTAACATTGTAACCATTTTTAAGTGTACAGTTCAGTAGTGTTAAGTATTACAGTTGATTTTTAAGTCATGATCACAGATGAGATCAACAAGAACATAACTACAGAGGGCAAAGAGAAAATGCCCCATGACTGATCCCTGGGGTAATTCAGTGCTAAAAAGATGAGGAATGCCCAACAAAGTATACAGAAAATGAAGCCACTAAGAGGGAAAACAAAACCACAAATACAGGTGTGCTAAAAGCCAAAGGAAAAAATA
Source organism: Colobus angolensis palliatus (assembly GCF_000951035.1). Taxonomy (NCBI): domain Eukaryota; kingdom Metazoa; phylum Chordata; class Mammalia; order Primates; family Cercopithecidae; genus Colobus; species Colobus angolensis. The sequence continues at coordinate 5,193,798 of NW_012114489.1, read as the reverse complement.
GTTTAAAAGTGGAAGTAGTTATCAACTGTGTCACATGCTGCTACATCTTCAAGACAGTTCAGCACTTAGATTTGTCCATGTGACATAGTACTGTGGAACTCATTAGTAACAGTGGTAGAGTAATATATTGGACCCAATTATTTACCTCTGTCTCTATCCATGCCCTTTGCCTTGTGGCTTTTCTGTTTTTCCCACTATAGGCAAAATATACTCTAGTTCCTGATCTTGGACTTAGCCTTTTGACTTGTTTTGAGTGATGAAATGCAGATAGGAGAGTTCTAATGTGCTAGTTCCTAAAGAGGTATACATATTTCCATTTTTCTTATCCTTCTATATCACCATAAGAAGGACAAGGACTGGCTAGCCTGTTGGTTTAAGGAAGATGAAACACCCAAGAGACAGATGCAGACCCAATAGTCTAGAGCTGACCAACCAACTGCAAAACCCTATGAACTGACTCTTGGACAAACTGTCATTGATGGATGAGTACCAGAGAGAGTATTGCTTGTTACATAGTTGACCGATATGGTGACATTGACAAGAGCCACATTGTTGGAGTGATGAGTGATGAGTGGAGAGCCTTATGGAAACAAGTTGAAAGGAGAAGGAGAAGAAAATAATTGGGCATAGTGAATATAGCAACAATTCTGTGCAGATTTCACAATTTTCCATTAAAGGATTATAATAAATGAGGAAGCATACACAGAGAGATGTAGAGTAAAAACTGATTTTGCTTTCGGATGACAGAAATCCCAGCATCTTTAAATGCTGATAAGAATGATCCAATAGGGTATGCGTGTGTGTTGGGGGACGCTGATGAGGGAAACAGGATGGAGAATCACTCCAGTCATTCTGGGGGATGCTATACACAAAAGTGCATATTTTAGCTTAGGAAAACTTCAAGTTCAGGTTGTCCTGATGTGAAAATCCACTCATTTTCTATTAAAATATGCTGTCAAACTTCTCTCTCTTTCTCTGAAAGCAGTAAATGTGGAACGGGAGTGGGAAGATATGTAGTAAAGCCAATTTAGTGGAATGATAATTTAAAGTCCAGAGATATTCCCATGGTGTGCCTTTAATTAGATGCATGATCTCAGGCAAGTGTCCTAATTGTTTGTGTCACTTTGCTTCTTCATCTATTAAAAATTAATTGAGAGATGAGCTTTAAATTTTCCTCATCTAGCTCTAAAATAGTATTATTCCAAGACCCAATAATTATGCTTCAAATGAGACCATCTGAGAGCTGTTGCCATCATTATGTAAGTACGCTGCTTACTGGCATTCTCCTGTCTAACGGATCTGAAAATGCCTCTTTCACAGTAACATCCCAAACTCACCTAAAGTCAGATATTTTAGAATATCTGACATCTGCTTAGTCTCCCAAGGCTGGCAGAATGGATTGAATAATAGTTATTTTAGGATGTAATTGCCGCACTGTTAAAAAATAAGCCCCTCTGCAACTAAATACTGTCACATTTCTGAGCCACTTATGTAACCAACATGATTTATCCAAAGAAAAGAGCATTATTTGGGGAAACATTTAAAAAGTCATTGCAAATGGTTTTCATTACTAGCCTGCTGTGCTGTAAAAGTGCAATTCTCCCACTTATAAGTATGGACACATAGAGGGGAACAACACACACGAGGGCCTATCTGAGGGTGGAGGGTGGGAGGAAGGAGAGGAACAGGAAAAATAACGAACGGATACTAGGCTTAATACCTGGGTGATGAAATAATCTGTACAACAAACCCCCATAACACATGTTTATGTAACAAATCCGCACATCCTGCACATGTACCCCTGAACTTAAAGTAAAAGTTAAAAAATAATAATAAAATATCTGGCTGGGTGTGGTGGCTCACGCCTGTAATCCCAGCACTTTGGGAGGCCAAGGCGGGTGCATCACCTGAGGTCGGGAGTTCAAGAACAGCCTGGCCAACATGGTGAAATTTCGTCTCTACTAAAAATACAAAAATTAACCAGGCATGGTGGCACACACCTATAATCCCAGCTACTTGGGAGGATGAGGCACAAGAATCACTTGAACCCTGGAGGTGGAGGTTCCAGTTAGCCAAGACTGCAGGGCCACTGCACTCCAGCCTGCATGACAGGGCAGAGCAAGACTCCGTCTCAAAATTGAAAAACATAAAAAATAAAAGAAAGTTTGTATAATTTTAAAGATTATGGATAAACTAAGTTTGGCATGGAATGCTAACTGGAATTGAGCCCTGACAGTACATATTAAAATCTTCAGTAGTCCACAAATTAAGAATTATAATGCTCATATTACCACAAGTTTGACATAGACGTGGGTGGGTATGTTTATGTATGTGTTTGTATGTACGATATATGGATTTTTGAGGTACATTTCAAATTGAATAAGCCAATTAAGTTGAAAGAGAAATTAGAATAGCAACTGTATTCTAAAACTTAAAGTCAAACTGTTATTTTTTAAAATTCAAAAATGAATTTTCAGAAGTGATATGATTTCACCTAACTAGTAATTTATTGTTGTTATACAGCCAAATAACCTGCTAAATGATATAGTCTCCAAAATCTATTTGAGTATCAGGCAGTGACCAATGTTGTAATACTTGTATACCAACAAACAGAATTAAAGTACATCATATAACATTTTGCTTTGCTAACATCCTCTGACGAAATAGTATAGGCAGTCTCACTGAGATTCATTCACATTGACTCAACGTTGAAATGTCAAATACATTACACAGGATGGTCCATCACTTCTTTCAGGTTTTGTAAATAAAAGATTAAGGAGGAAGGTAACACTAATTGACAGGGAAATAATTTACTATATCATGGTCTGTAAATAATTTTTAAAAAGCAAGCATCCCACGAAATCTCATTCTTTTTAATTAGATTTCCTGTTTCTTTGATAACTTATGGAATTGTCTCATAGATGCAGCCTCAGTGCATCCATTAAAAATAATCAGAGGGTGGGCCGGGCGCGGTGGCTCAAGCCTGTAATCCCAGCACTTTGGGAGGCCGAGACGGGCGGATCACGAGGTCAGGAGATCGAGACCATCCTGGCTAACACGGTGAAACCCCGTCTCTACTAAAAAAATACAGAAAACTAGCCGGGCGAGGTGGCGGGCGCCTGTAGTCCCAGCTACTCGGGAGGCTGAGGCAGGAGAATGGCGTGAACCTGGGAGGCGGAGCTTGCAGTGAGCTGAGGTCTGGCCACTGCACTCCAGCCTGGGTGACAGAGTGAGACTCCGTCTCAAAAAAAAAAAAAAAATCAGAGGGTTAGAGTTAGCTATTTTTTTCCTCACTGAAACACCAAGCACTAGTTTTTAAGTAAATTAAATATCTGGCAACAAATTAGTTTATCATATCATTAGTCTCTGCATTTCTACAGTAACGTGTGACTGAACTTGACTTATTTTTTTTTTAATTTCATGGCCGGGCAGATGGCTCAGCCCTGTAATCCCAGAGGGTAGATCACTTGAGGTCAGGATTTTGAGACCAGCCTGGTCAATATGGTGAAACCCTGCCTCTACTAAAAGTACAAAAATTAGCTGGGCATAATGGCACACACCTGTAACCCCAGCTACTTACGAGGCTGAGGCAGGAGAATTGCTTGAACCTGGGATGTGGAGGTTGCAGTGAGCAGAGATCGCGCCACTGCACTCCAGCCTGGGAGACAGAGTGAGAGTCCGTCTCAAAAAACAAACAAACAAACAAAAACAAAAACAAAAAACCCAATTCATTATTACATTAAACTGTTGCAGTTCCTAGGCTATGCTGCCTCCTTTAACATCTTTTCTGCTGTTGCTCTCATTTTATGCCAAATATATGCTAACTAATAGATGATAGAGCCAGGACTATTTAAACCTAGGTCTACTTCCTTCAAAATCGCATTCTGTTGCCCCAGGTTCTCTTTAAAAAGTACACTGTGAAAACAAGCATGGGGTAAGAATATATAATTGTAACTAGCCAAATGGATATATAAATATAGATCAACTGCTAGATAAATTGACAGGAAGATTTGTTATATACTATGGGTGGATAATGAAGCTTTACTGATAATTTGTGTGTGTGTGTATGTATATATATATACTTTTTTTTTTTTTTTGAGACAGGGTCTCACTCTGTCACTTAGGCTGGAGTGCAGCAGCATGATCATGGTTCACTGAAGCCTCATCCTGCCAGGCTCAAGCGATTCTCCTACCTCAGCCTCCCAAGTAGCTGGGACTACAGGTACACAACACTGCACTGGACTAATTTTTGTATTTTTTGTAGAGATGGGGTCTCACCATATTGCCCAAGTTGGCCTCAAACTCCTGAGCTCAAGTGATCCTCCCACCTCAGCCTCCCAAAGTGCCGGAATTACTGGCATGAGCCACCATGCAAGACCTAATTTGTATAATTTTAAAGTGAATCAAGAAACTCAGTTTGTCATAGGATACTAATCACAGTTTCATCATATCTTTAAAGTTTTAAACATAAGATATTTACCACATAGTGTATCGACCATAGACAGGGGTAAATAATAGGCAGATCTCAGTTCAAATCCAAGCTCTGCTACCTACTGGCTATGTGAACTTACCAAGTAGCATAACTCATATGAGTTTCAGTTTCCTCATTTGTAAAATGGGCATGTAGAATATATTTTCTCAAAATATGCTTGAAAATATTAATTATAACAATGTATACAATGGCTGGGCAGTGGGTCACACCTGTAATCCCAACACTTTGGGAGGCTGAGGTGGGCAGATCATGAGGTCAGGAGTTCGAGACCAGCCTGGCCAGTATGGTGAAACTCCGGCTCTACAAAAAATACAAAAACTAGCTGGGCATGGTGGTGCACGCCTGTAGTCCCAACTACTTGGGAGGCTGAGGCAGGAGAATCGCTTGAACCCAGGAGGTGGAGGTTGCAGTGAGCTGAGATTGCACCACTACACCCCAGCCTGGGCAATAGAGGGAGACTCCGTCTTACAAAAAAAAAAAAAAACGTATACAATGTGTCTGGTACAAGACATGTTTTCTATAAATTTTCATTAAAAATAAATAATGCAAACTAAAGTCAGACAGTTAAGCAGAATGTCAACCCAAATGCTGTGATAATAAGTCTTTCTTCTCTTTCTTAAGTTATTGTCTTTTGAATTGATTTCTTACTCAACATATGAAGACATGACACTTTGATGCATGAAATATTTACCGCAAAAAATCTGTTGTCATTTATGTTGAGGAAAAACTGTTCATTCTCTTCATTCACTCTCAAGTTACGTACATTTCCTCCTGCCCCTCTCTGGGCATATTCCCCTTTCAATGACGAATATTTGTCATTCCATAATTAAAGAAGTTCCAACACCGATCATAGAACTTGAATAAACTGCAAATGACTACAGAAGAAATAAAAACTTTTAAAAACATTTTTCCCCTTTGGGGACAGGAAACTGTGAAGTAAGCTTCAATAGGGAGAGAGGACAGAGACAATGGTCCTCATGTCACCACTAACAATGGAAGGGACAAAACAGGCTAACAAAATCAAAGATAAATTTCCCTATATCATCATTAAACCTGTGGGTCAGTCACCTTAATTTTAAAGCATCTTATCAATTAGTTACCAGATTTGTTCATCAGCAATGAAGAAAGTAGGACATATATAGAGAGGTTACTATAATAGATATTTCTTTTGAGAAGGAGCTCTGATGACCCTAGTGTATAAACAATATGGAAGATTAACTGCTCAACCCTGATACTCTTTCTCTGATACTGAAAACAGAAGAAAGTCATTTTCTTGAGGCAGCCCAATGCTTGGAGTAGACGAAATCAGAATAATTTAGTATCTGAAAGTTTGAAAATCAATTTTTGGATGTGAGATAGTTAGAGACTTCACTGTCTTTTAATCAATTGAATACAACTATTAAATGGAGCAGGTATCAACTGGGTAATTGCATAAACTGGATAATTATATATCAACTGCTTAATGACTGATTGCATTATTTCTGGTACACTGATAAAGAGTAATTAAAATGTTATTTTCCTTTCTAGATGAAAATGTAAAAACAACAACACTAACCTATCTTTTCAGAGCAAGGCCAAAAATGGAAACAGTCTATAATTATTCTAATCTACATTTCATTACATCTTCAGTGCCTAGCACAGTGTCTGGCAAATAGTCAATGTTTTTAAAACGTATGTTCGTTAAAGTTTGTTGGATAGGTTACAGGATTATAAAGTGTTTACTCACTTTTAAAGACATATTTAACATAATTCTGTATAAAATTCAGTTCTGGGCTACAGCAGCTATGCACGAATTTTGCAGATAGACTTAATGAACCTCTGGTGTTTCATAGACATTATGACCTGGTGTTTCATAGACATTATGACTCATTCATTACATTGAAAGCCAATATGGTGAAACTCCATCTCTACTAAAAATATAAAAAGTACCTGGGCGTGGTGGTGGGCACCTGTAGTCCTAGCTACTAGGGAGGCTGAGGCAGGAGAATCACTTGAACCTGGGAGGAGGAGGTTGCAGTGAACCGAGATCGCGCCACTGCACTCCAGCCTGGGCAAGAGAGCAAGACTCCGTCTCAAAAAAAAAAAAAAAAGTATGTATTTAGTGATAGAAATAAAACTGAAACATAGGAGTAAAACATAATTCTCTTGTGGTACCTTTGTGAAAACTTGTGTAAATAAAGAACACATTTAAGTTAAAAGCACACAGAACCTTATGAATAAAAATGTCAGTCATTTTTCCCTATTCCAAGATGCAATTGATGTTTTTGTTTGTATGTTTCACTGCCAATTGAATAAACATTTTGAAATTACACAGTAATGTTACTTTTGAAATTCAGCAACATGTTCTTATGAATCTAGATTGAATGTCTTTATCAATTACTCATCAACTATAAAATACACTTTCCCTTTCAACTTGTAAATCATTAGTCTTAAATTACTACAATGAAACTATTAAGGGATAGTTTTTACCAAGTGGCCAAAGTAAGAATCAGGGATCTTTGCTGTAGCTGTGGTTGTTATTGTGCCATTGTTTATTTTATTTGTTCCCTGAAGGGCAGAATATGAGTAGAGGCTAGTCAATGCATAAGAAAGCAAAGAGGATCATTTGTATTCTCATTAGTGAATTGTCTTTCATATGGTACTTTTAGCATACAAATCAATACTCTGAGTGATATAGTTTGTTAGGGACTTAATTAAAACAACAAGTTTAGGGTGGGAGTGCTGGCTCATGCCTGTAATCCTAGCAATTTGGGAGGCCAAAGGTGGAAGATTGCTTGAGGTCAGGAGTTTGAGACCAGCCTGGGTAAGATAGCAAGACTCCACCTCTACAAAAAGTAAAAAATTAGCCTGGCATGGTGGCACAGGCTTGTAGTCCTAGCTATTCAGGAGGCTGACTGAGGTGGGAGGATCACTTAAGCCTCAGGAGTTCAAGGTTACAGTGAACTACAATAGCACAACTGCACTGCAGCTTGGGAGACAGAGTGAGACTCTGTCTCTATTTATGGGCCATGAAAAATAGAATTATATTTCCATAATTACTACATATATTTATTTCTTTTGATGTCACATAGTCTGTTTTTTCTCCTTAGGAGAAGAATATTTTCCTTATGCTTTCCTCTTACATTTTCTGTTAACTGGAACAAGTGAGAGATTTTATAATCCCTGGCCATGGTTAATAGACAATGCTATATCAACCATTTTACATGATAATAATCTTTTACAATTTATTTCCTTCTACATATGTAGAGCTAATTTAAACTATCAATGACAAGGTATTATTTTATAATACTGCTGTCCATATTAAATTATTTGGACAAATGTAAAATTCATTTTGAAACACAAATACTTTATGATCATATGTGATAACTGTTTCGTTTTGTTTTGTTTTGAGGCAAGGTCTCACTCTGTAGTCCAGGCTAGAGTGCAGTGGTGTGATCATGGCTCACTGCAGTCTCTACCTCCTGGGCCCAAGTGATCCTCCAACTTCAGCCTCCTGAGTAGCTGGGACCACAGGTGTGTACCACCACACCCAGCTAATTTTTTAATTTTTGTTTTTGTAGGGATGGCGTCTCCCTATGTTGCCTAGGCTGGTCTTGAACTCTTGGGCTTGAATTAGCCTCATGCCTTGGCCTCCCAAAATGCTGGGATTAAAAGCATGAACCACCATGCCCGGCCATATGTGATAACTTTTTAAATCAGTAATTTTAGCAAGCAGGAAGCAAAAATGAGAACAATAGTTATGAAGGCAAGGATATATACATGTATATCTCACAATCGTTAGAATACTTTTCAGATAAACAGTGTATGTATATATTTATACAAACACATATATACACAGGTACATATTTATCTAACATTCTGTGGAAAAAAACCTTCTCATCCTCGCATTTCCCTAAAATTTTAAAATACTAGTTATATGTAAGAAGCAAGTATATATCCACTTTGAGTATAACCTACAATATATATTTTATCTTTTTCATTTTATTATTGTTGTACACATTTGGTATTCATAACATGCTCAACAATAGAATTATAAATGCATTCCTTATATCACAAAAATGCAGAATATCAATTACTGGAAATTATGCATTGCTTCTGAAATTAAAATGTTTATTGATTCAAAAGCTAAGAACTTAGTTAACGAATAACTAAAGTAATAGAACAAACTTTTAAAATACTACTAATCAGAACAGATACATAATGCTGTGCATGACTATGACATTTTTACTCTTTTAAAGCACAAAATCTCTTACATAGATTAAAAACATGAAATAAAAAACATGAAAAGAATGCTATCCAATCACACAGAAACAAAACTAGAGGTTATAATAAGATAATAAACATCCATAGCAGTTACTTGATTATGTGTTCTGTAGTAGCTAATGACATTGCAACTGTACATCTAACCTGTTATTTGAAAGAATTAGCAAGGTTTTCAAGATTGCTAGAAGAGTGGTTTAAAGAATTAGATTTTTATTACATACGAAAGGCTAAATTTGACTTTTGTTTACACACCAATAGAGATCAAATATTTCTCCTAAATGAGATGAAAGTTAAAGTAACTTTGAAAATAACACCATAATTGCTTGACCACTCCATTCGTTATAAATATAATAATTGTTTAGGTGTATGAAATTAAATTTATTTCATGAAAAAAATATGCTGTGTTCTGTGGATAGTAAAGTTAAAAGAACATTAAACATTTCTGGCCGGGCTTGGTGGCCCACACCTGTAATCCTAGCACTTTGGGAGGCTGAGACAGAAGAATCATTTGAGCCCAGGAGTTCAAAACCAGCCTAGGCAATACAGTGAGCCCTTATCTCTGCAAAAATAATAGCAATAATAAGAAATAAAAATAAAAAATAAAAAGTAAACAAACACTTGCATTGTCCAGGATCAACAGACCTCTTCAGCATAACTGAAGCCCAAAGAGGATATTGCAATATATCCTCTCTTGTTATTTTTAGGCTTGTACTTGGTATTACTTTATGGTTGTCCTTAATGTTCTTCACCACTGACTTTGTATCTTGAGATTGGTACACAAGGCACACTGTAAATCAGCGAGTATGTGTAGAAGTTTCAGGGAATTTAAGAGTGCAATGGGGCAGTGAGGCGTGAAGTTTCAGAGGTTAGAAGAATTGGTATCACAGCAGAGATGTGGAGAGAGGATGGCAACAGCAGTTTTGTTGTTGGAGAGCATCAGTAGTATCTTCAGTGGACCACTTCTGGGGCACAATGTTGACTATATCTTTTATCCCTCAGTTTCTGTTCCCAACTGCTCTTGTAGCATTCCAGGGAGGTGTGTGAATGATCAGATTCTCTTCAAATAAATTATTTTTCTGCTTAACGTAGGCAGGGTAGGTTTCTGTTGTTTGCAAACAAGAATCTTTACTGGTACTGCCTCTTTATTTTCTGAGTTATCTTTTTCTGTATTTTTATTTTTATTTTTGAGACAGATTTTTGCTCTTGTTGCCCAGGCTGGAGTGCAATGGCTCTATCTCGGGTCACCACAACCTCTGCCTCCCGGGTTCAAGCGATTCTCCTCCCTCAGCCTCCCAAGTAGCTGGTATTACAGGCATGTGCCACCATACCCAGCTAATACTGTGTTTTTGGCAGAGATGGGGTTTCTGCATTTTGGTCAGGCTGGTCTCTAACTTCCAACCTCAGGTCATCTGCCCACCTTGGCTTCCCAAAGTACTAGGATTACAGGCGTGAGCCACAGAGCCCAGCCGAGTTATCTATTAATTTAATTCTTAATTGGTCATGTAAATCTTATACTGCTCTTTGATAAACATTAACCTTACCAAATGTATGGGCATGCAATGGCTGACCAGGAGATTTTGACCCTATCAAATCATTACTGAAGAAATAAAAGAGTTCATGGATGCTGGGAAATAAAATTCAGTGACCAAAAATATTGTATTTTTCACCCTTACATGGAAGAATGACAATTTCACACAAAAAAGAGACTTGAGTATTGAGATTGTGAAAAACCTTACCAAAATCTGACAGAATATTCATGTGTACAACATTTCCCACACATAACTTAAAAACATTTTCATAATTAATTATTTATTAAAAGACATTGTGAGGTAAATCAGAAAACAAGAAACTCCATTTTCTGGGCCATTGTGAGAAATCAATCTGTTTTAGAGTTTTAATTAGGCTATAATGTGTTAGAGTTCAAATGTTCCAATTAATATTGGTTCCTCCTAACCTATGGTTTCCTGCAGTTCTCTTATATCCAATTGCAATTCACAAAAGCTAAATCTTCTGAATCAAGACAATGAATAAATAAACAAATAGACACATGAACAAGTGCTTACTGACGATATAAAAATACTACTCATAAAGATACCACAATCTAAATATTACCATTTAAAAACTAAAATCCAATCTCATGATAAATACACTGTGTACTCCAAGGAATCTTTAATAAAGTTTTATGGAAGTTTGGTTTCATCCATAGTTGATTCCAGTCTTTGTTGCTCAGCAACTACCTGCCAGATCACATTTCCAAGCTGTAATGTAACTAGCTCCCTGGAGAACACTTCAAACAAATGGGAGTTTTCAGCCACTTAATTCAATACCCTTTACACAGGGATTGCTTTAGGAACCATGAGATTTGGGATTTAGAATGCCCCAGGACCCCTGTTAGGTCTCAAGATTCTATAGAATACTGGTTGCAGATAAGTACCTAGTAGTTTAAAGGAAATGCACATAGACACGACTGAAAGACATCCTGGCAGGGACTTTGTTTCTTGACAGCCTAGAAGTGAATAAAATATACCATGGAGAACTACCGAGAAAAGAAAAACAGAGACTAAGAACAGTATTGTGGCATAATTTCCTTATAGTTTCTTGAATATAAAGAGAAAAAAGTCAATACAGATATACAACTGGAGAAGTAGTTAGAAATTCAGGAGAACATAATGACTATGGCAGTTAATAAAGTATGGAATCTCAAGAAGGTCTGGTCATCAATGCTCTGAATACACAAGAAGCCAAGAAAGGGTGAGATAGAGCCACGCGACTAGAGGTAAAGTTCTGATGAGGCCAAAAGAAATTTGCCATAGTAATGGATTATTCTTCGATCGAGCCCTTTGAACTAACCTTTAAATTGTCTTGTGGTAGTTTTCTTTTTAAAAATTTCTGTTAAGCATTTACTCACCTTCTTTAACTGTCTATGACCAGAATAAAACCACTAATCAGCTAGGCCACCCATAAAAGAATGTACAACCAAGGAGATGGTAGGGGTTGGAGATCACATAGTCATTTTTCCATTATTAGCATAAGATTAGTATAGAATAAACAAATCAGATCTATCATAAAGTCAAAGCATGCAAGCCATGAAAGAAGCCACGGTCAAGTCAAGACTATAGGAAGGGGACAATAAAAGGCAAGGAAAAGTAGAAATCAAGAAAGGGAAAAGTAGAAATCAAGAAAATAAAAAAAAAAGGAAGATAATTTCAGGAATTCTTACATTCCTCCAGATTTCATATATATATATATATATATATATATATATGTGTGTGTGTGTGTGTGTGTGTGTGTGTGTGTGTGTATATATATATATATATGGATGTCCAATTGACTATCACAGCTTGAAATCTTAATAAAAGATGCAAGCTGGGAAAGACAGTGAGGTGGAATCTACCAAGTTATTCTAAGGTATCTAAGACCATATCCCATTGAACTCTGTCTCTCTCTTCCTCTCTCTCTCTCTCACACACACACACACACATACAGATATATTTATATAAACATATATATACATATGTGTATGGAAATGCACTAAATTCTGTATAATATTAAATCATTGTACATAACTGTCTCTATTACTGGAGTTGTAAAATTCTTTATAGAAGGAAAAAAGATGTCCAACAGAATGTGTCTAGTACCTAGTTCGAATGAATTGCAAAATGTATGGTTTATTGTTGAAATGGAAAAATAGTTATAAATTAATAAGATTAAAAATTTCACACAAACTGACGTATTTATTAAAAATTAAGATATCTCAGAAGCAACCTGGAAATATCCCTAAATATCTTTAACTGAGTTCCATATTCATCCTGCAGACCTTTCTAATCGCCTACCCAATATTCATTCTCCTCTTTTACTAAGTATAATTCTCTCTGTAGTAAAAATTTGTCTAGTTAAAATACTCCCCTCCCTGCAGGTCTTTTGCACCTGAGGTGGCCTTGTGAACCCCAGCCGATGAGATAGAAAGACAAATCATGTGGCGGGGCATGATGGCTCACACCTGTAATCCCAGCTCTTTGGAAGGCCGAGGCGGGTGGATCACCTGAGGTCAGGAGTTTGAGACCAGCCTGGCAAACATAGCGAAACTCCTCTACTTAAAATACAAAAAATTAGCTGGGCGTGGTGGCGGGCACCTGTATTCCCAGCTACTTGGGAGGCTGAAGCAGGACAATTGCTTGAATCCAAGAGGCGGAGGTTGCAGTGAGCCGAGATCGTGCCATTGCACTCCAGCCTGAGTGACAGAGACTTTGTCTCAAAAGAAAAAAAAAAAAAAAAGAAAGACAAATCATGTAATGTATGACAGTCTTTCAAGAATGCCCTAATTTTCCTAATGAAGGGGGACGGATTCAGCATCCTTTACACTTATTTTCCCCATTCCCTTTTTATTCTTCCTGCCTTGAGCAAAGACTTGATGCCTGATAGGTGGACAGCCATTTTGCAATCATAGCTTAAAAGTTCATATTATAAGGATGATGAGGGAAAGAAGATAAAAATTTTATAGACTATACCTTTCTGAAAAAACGACACAATTCCTGAATTGCATTCTCCAGGCCTGAAAAAATAAAACCCTTATTTGTATGAGATACAGATAATTCTCAGACAATGCAATTTTATCAACTTTTTGGTAACACATTTAATATTTTTTTGAAATTATGTACAAGTTATATCTATGTCTATACATCTATATTTACAGATAAATATACAATGTAAAGATACACATATTTAGATTGGCTTTCTAAGTAATATTATGGAAATATAGCCGTGTAAAAGACCACCATTGATACGGACAGGAGAGAGGAAAATACTGGGCAGAAGAGGATCTTTCCCAGCAAAGACTCTGCCTTCCAAGCCTGAAGACCCACAGCCCTAAATAAGGACAGGCATTCCTGTTTTCATGACTAAAAAGTTGGCTTTTGGTCCGCCATGACCCCTATACTGCACCTATCTAAACCCCAAGCCCCAAGCTCCAGAAGCAGACCAGCAAGTCAGCAGACGGATGACAGAACTTTGTGGCAGAGAAAGGGAGAAGAGGAGGAACATCCGAACACCAAGAGGAATTTGGCTAGAGGCCGTTGGAGAGGAGTCCAGCAGCGGAGCAGCCTGACTCCAGGGGAAGATCTCCTTCCCACTCCATCTCCCGCTTCTGGCACCCCCCATCCATCCCACCAAAAGCCACCTCCACTACTCAATAAAACCTTGCATTCATCCTTCAAGCCCATGTATGACCCAGTTTTTCTGGGATGCTGGGCAAGAGCTTGGGATACAGAAAGCTGTCACACTGGCCCTCTGCCATTGCAAAAACGCAGAGGGTTCATTGAGCTGATTAACACTCAAGCCATCTGCAGATGGCAAAGCTGAAAGAGCTTTGTAGTACTGAGGTTACAGGTACCCACCCCTAGGACACTACCATCAGGCGGGAGCCCAAATCGCTCACCCCAGCCTCTGCACCTGCCCATCTTCGTAGTCCCCTCTCCCACAAGGAGTTTGAGCAGCTGGGTGACCGAACAGGTGAGCCATACCCATCACACATCCTGCAAGGGGGATCAGGGAACTCTCCCATTTCACTGTGACTAATATTTTATATTTAATTGGACAATGATACACTTTAAGAAAATGTTATTGCATGTGAAAATTGAGATTTCTCTTAAAAAGACTGTATGGATATAGGAGAAATAACAGCTGTAGAAAGTTCATTTTACAAAATGAAACAACACCATATTTGATCTAATTAAAACTCGTCAGTGTTAAATGGCATGATAAATTTTATTAACTTCCTTTATTTACTCCACATTAAAAAGAAAACTTTGACTAAGGACATGTTAAAGTCTTGAATATTAAACTTGTGATTTATGAACATACAAAAGCCAAAGAGTAAATAATTGTATTTAGGCCGGTAGCCCATCATTTCAAGAAACATTTTTGTAAACAGTGATTCCTTCAAGGATTTGTTAAACATCATCTAACATAACATAAATATTGATTCTTGGGTCTAATAAATAGTAGAGGTGAGATGAAATGTCAAATGTCTAATGTGGTTAGATATCATGAAAACATTGACAACATGTCATTTATCACCTTTTCTGTGCATGTTTGTTTTTTATTACATATGAGTGTCAGAGTAAAAATAAATTTTTTAAGGGCATTTTTTTTTTTTTTTTTGAGACAGAGTCTCACCCTGTTGCCCAGGCTGGAGTGCAGTGGCGTGATCTCAGCTCACTGCAACCCCCACCTCCTGGGTTCAAGTGATTCTCCTGCCTCAGCCTCCTGAGTAGTTGGGATTACAAGCATGAGCCACTGCAGCCTGCCTAAAGGGCATTTTTGTTTGGAGAGATTAAGTGTTTGATCCCTTGCTTTCGTGTAAAGTGCACATTGCATGAATATATTGAGAACCAGAAATATAATACATTTAGGACCAAATAAGAAAGCTGAGATTTAGGTTGACGAGGGAGAAACAAATTTATGACTCTTTCTACAGCAGATTAGGAAAATGTAGTCTTGGCGAATAGCAACCAAGTATTGAGTACTTTTTGCAGAAGCCCAAATAAAACTATCAGTCCTATAGAGCAGACACTCTATTGTATGGTTCAGTTCTGATACATTTTCTCATTTATAAATACTGTAGTAAGAAATAGCAAAGCTTTTCAGATATGAATAGGAGATTATTTTTCCTCTGTTAGCCTCCCTTTGTTGACCACTGTATCCACTGCATCATCATTTAAGGTTGTGAATAACAGTTTATTTTGTGTGTGGATTTCCAAATGAGTTATAGCAAATTCCTCTCTATAAGTATGATATGCTATTTATTTCACTTATCAATTCTATCTAATCATGATTTTTCCATTTTTAGATAACTGTATGCACCCTGGAAATTCCATCCCTTTTTACCTATATACTACTTTCTAAGACAGGTCCATGCCTACCATTACCTAATCAATGTACGACACACTTATGAGAGAAAAACTTTAAGATAGTCTTGAATCTTTTAAAGAAACCATCTCATTTCTGATAATATATTTCATCATCCTGTCTCTGATAACTCCCTTTGAAAAAGCTATTCTCAGTAAGAAGGTTGAGACAGAACAACCTTTGTAGGCTGAGAGTACTCACAATGAACTTGATGGTTTTGGGCAGAGGCAGACACTCTATGGATTTTTGCAGTGATTTTTTTTTTTCTCCTGCAGTAAATAAAGGAAACCAGACAGTCTTTACATTTTCTATTGAAATTGATGAACGGTTAACTTTAAACTCTGCCTGGGGTTAAATGAGCTCAAGCTTTAGTGAGTTTTTGGCTCCTCTCTGGAAAGCTTTCTATGAGTAACAGCGTGTTCATTCATCCTGAAGGTACACCCATTGCAATTAGAAGAGATAATGAGACATCAAGAATACCTGTGGCCTTACTGACAGATGTTACTCTGTTTTTATCTATCACTTTGAATTCCATCTGCTAGGTCTTGCCAGTAAAAATGTAGAGAAAACAAACTTTGTAAGGTGCAGCCAAGAACAAATTGAAACGATGGTGACCAAAAGGTCGCCATCAAAAGATACTCTAAGAATGGTATCAAGTTTTAAGTTTCAGAGAGAGAATCACAGTCTTCAGTCAGGTGTAAAATGAACTAGACCTGAAATGTATTTAACTGCCTTACATTCCTTAATAACTCTATGAAATAGGTAACAACTTCTTCCAATTTTCCAGATGACCAAAATAAAATATAAAGTAGTAACCTGAAACGCTGCTTAACATATAAAAATGTTGATGTTGACAGCATACTACTTTATGGACCAATAAGCTAACCACATGTTTTGTAAGTAATAACTAACTTTATAATTACACTACATCACTTCTCCCTTTAAAAAATATTTTAGTCACAAGCTAATGAATTTTGTTTTCCATGTTATAATTAGTAGTGCATTAGCAAATATGTTGTGTGAAGAATGTATTAACTGTCTAGGTTTATTTTTCTAGATGTTCCCTACCCAGGATATTAGCATGAATGCTCTAAATGAACTTTCTCCTTTTCATTTCCTGGAAGAGAAATATATGTATCAGCGGACATTTAATCAATTGGTGGTTTGTAGAGAGGAGGATTTTGAACTTGTAACATAGTCTTCCTGTTAATTATTTCCTGAGATAATTATGCAACAAAAAGGCTGTAGGAAGCAGTTACAAAGTTGAACTCCCAAATTCTGCATTCTAGGGGAAGATGTTTAAAAACATGAAGTTAAAACATTGAGATAAGCCAGGTGCAGTGGCTCATGCCTGTAATCCCAGCACTTTGGGAGGCCAAGGCAGGTGGATCACCCAAGGTCAAGAGTTCGAGACCAGCCTGGTCAACATGGTGAACCCTTGTCTCTACTCAAAATACAAAAATTAGCCTGGTGTGATGGCAGGCACCTGTAATCCTAGCTACTCAGGAGGCTGAGGCTGGAAGATCACTTGAAACCAGGAGGTGGAGGTTGCAGTGAGTCAAGATTATACCATTGCACTCCAGCCTGGGCAACAGAGCAAAAACTCTGTCAAAAAAAAGAATCATTGAGACAATGATCCTGCATTATGGCAGTGATGATTTCTTACGGCTTTCAACCTGAAAGCTGTATTATTCCTGGGAAGAACTGGGAAAGTATGTTATACCCTTCCTAATAGCAATCTAGAACAAAAATATAATAATTCACTTTCTAGGGTTGTCACCATGAATATTTTGGTTGTATACAATGATGTTTTTTTCTCTCTCTCCTGTGTGTGTGTGTGTGTATATATATATATATATATATATATACACACATGTTATGAATATATAATATACAATATATAAATACATAATATATACTGAGAGATGACTACATATGTTTATTTATATATATGGTAATATCTCAGTATCTGTAGAGGATTGGTTCTAGGACCTTCATGAATACAAAACTCCACAGATGCTTAAGTCCCTTATATAAAATGGCATGTAAATGCTATGTAAATAGTTGATATACTTTATTAGTTTTGAAATTGGTATTATTTTTGTTGTTGTATATTTTTATTATTATTTTCCAAATATTTTTTATTTGCCTTTAGTTGAATCCACCCCTGCAATATCCGTAGATATGGAGGGCTAACTCTATATACATATGAAGTTCAATCATTGCGAGAAAGACAGAAGAGTTTCGGACCATGCCTACTTATATTTGACTCAAATAGTCAAACAGAATAGAATAGGATAGGGCTGATAAGACTTCCTGGACACATAGGCTCATGATCTGAACTGAAAAGCAACTTTGGCAGGGGAGTCAGGCCAACATACATTCAAATCTGTAAAATTATAGCAATGTGATATTGGTAAATGTATTTAACGCCCAATAATCGTTTATTAACCTGAGACAAATGGAATCATGTCACCAACTTTTCTGATAATTGAAAGGTTACTTTGGGAGGCCGAGGTGAGTGGATCACCTAAGGTCAGAAGTTCAAGACTAGCCTGGCCAACATGGCAAAACCCGTCTCTACTAAAAACACAAAAATTAGCCAGGCATGGTGGTACATGCCTGTAATCCCAACTACTCAGGAGGCTGAAGCAGGAGAAGCACTTGAACCCAGGAGGCACAGGTGGCAGTGAGCCAAGATCGCGCCATTGCACTCCAGCCTGGGTGACAAGAGCAAAACTCCATCTCAAAAAAAAAAGAAAAGAAAGAAAATGTTACTTGAAACATGGAAATTTATCTGAAAGTTGTTATTTAAGTATTTACTACAAATAATCTGCTCTTAAAAGAAAAGACGTAATTCTCCCGTATATGGGCAAGGATATTGATGTAGTAAATAAAAATATTAAGTAGACAATGAGAAGGGATAACAATTTATGTTTTGTGAAAATTTGTTTTCATTTAAAATTTTATCAAATCTGGCATAGCTTTATTACATAAAAATTTACAAAATTGAGAAAAGAAGTTTAAAAATAAAATTGCATATAAATATATTTCGAGTGAGAAATTATGTATAATCATATATATACAATTTTATGTATGTAGTATATAGATAAATAGATATGAGAGAGAGAATATACTACTGTAGGAAGGTTACAGTGAATTACGTGTAACCAATTTAAAAATACTTTGCTATAACAAACTACATTTTTAAAAATATGATCTGAACCTGCAAAACCATATGATCTGAAACTGCAAAAACTAAGAAGTGTTACTTACACCTTTAATAACATTAATTTTTTAAAAAAAAGATCAATTTTTTTATTGTGTAATAACTCACAATGCTTTGAGAGCAAAGCATTGAGAATTCCATTGTCCCCCAATCAAAATGTATGATATTGTTGTCTGTTTTCAGTGTATCTTATATGTGGCTACAGTTTAAAAATCATCCTCATGTGTACGTATTTATGTGTAACATTCCTGTCACCCTAATTTATTTGATACATTTGAAATTGAACTATGATTTTGACTATTTATTTGTGTACTTTGTTCTCTTTGTATGATAGTTAGACCATATACTGCTTACTGTTTTATACATATCGTATATGAGCTTCTATAATACTTTTTCTCTATTTAATATAGTGTTTATTTTTGGCATAAAATTTATTTCAAACTCCATTGCCTAGTTTGATGGCATATTTGGTTAAAACCTTAAAGGTAGAGGATATGAAACATATACATCATGTTCGTTCTCATTCACCTTCAAGATGAAAGATGTCCTGTTGAGTTTTAGGGCTGGGAAGGAAACAGTTTTCATAACATTAATAGGAAGCAAGAAAAAAAATTGCAGTTTGTGTGTTTTATTACAAGTGTGTTTAATTGTCTTAATGTGTAGAATCAGAAAACCTTTCTAAAATCACGAAATATTGTTAGGAAGCAAACTACCTATCTGTGTTAGTTTAGGTAAAACTAGGAAATTTTTCTTTTTCTTTTTTTATATTTCAGCTATATTTATTTATTTATTTATTATACTTTAAGTTCTAGGGTACATGTGCACAGCGTGCAGGTTTTTTACATATGTATACATGTGCCATGTTGGTGTGCTGCACCCATTAACTCGTCATTTACATTAGGGGAAATTTTTCTAAAAGTAAAGTGTGTTAAATAACTTCAGATTGCTTTTAATAAAAGAGTCGATCTTCATTGATCATTTCCTACTGATTTGGAACAAGGAATTTTTAAAAAAAGAGACAAACAAAACTCACTAAGAATAAGCTCACAGTCTAACAATTTTCAACGAGTGAGAGACATCATACCTTCATCCAGTTTTGTCAACAAGTGTTTTTTTAGTATCTACTAATGTGTACAACATTACAAAAATCTGGCCGGGCACGGTGGCTCACGCCTGTAATCCTAGCGCTTTGGGAGGCCGAGGCGGGCAGATCACAAGGTCAAGAAATCAAGACCATACTGGCCAACATGGTGAAACCCCGTCTCTGCTAAAAATACAAAAATTAGTTGGGTGTGGTGGCACGTGCCTGTAGTCCCAGCTACTCGGGAGGCTGAGGCAGGAGAATCACCTGAACCCGGAAGGAAGAGGTTGCAGTGAGCCGAGATCCTGCCACTGCACTCCAGCCTAGGTGACAGAGCTAGACTCTGTCTCAAAAAAAAAAAAAAGTTAAACACACACCACCATATGATCCAGACCTTCTACTTCTAGGCCTTCTGTTTACTTCAAAGAAATGAAAATTTATATTCATACAAAGACTTCTAAAAATCACGTTGATGGCCACTTTATTTACAACAGTAAAAATGTGGAAAGAATCAAAATGTTCATCATTTCAAAAAAAGAAAAAAAGAAAGAAAATAGAAAGTAAGGTTGATAAAAAACAGTGAAAGCTACCTGCAAACTTTGGGCTTCTAAATTAGCTATGAGAAGGAAGATTTGCAATTATAAGCAACTCTCTGGGACCCACTTGTTTTGGGTGGCTGAAATAAGGGTTCATGAGCGCTTGTACTCACATCTGCAAATCTGAAAATCTGTAAAGCCTCTTATTGAGGTCAGTACTAGCCACAGCAATCAGCTTGATAGTTCAAGCGTAATGAACCAGATTAGCTTATAAAATTACGTTGAGAAGTGTTCAGAACAGAAGCTTAAAGTACAAACAGGGTCATGCTGTTTTGGCATGTCTAAATATGTTTCTGTGTCTTAATGCTAATATTATGGCTAGAAAAAAAAAAAAGAATGTCCTCTGGAAGAAGGGGATAGTGGGCATAAATATGGAAATTTGATTAAAAAAGGGAAGATAAGACATTATCTTGGTTATCCCTCTAGCTGCATAGAAATTTCAAGTGGTGTCCACTGATGCAATGAATGGAAGGAAAGATGGTTCCAACACTTGTTATGATAATCCTGGCTTATGGACTAAACTTCTCCAGTCCCAATGGCCAATATGTTCCTATTTTGGACTTAGATACATCTAATAAATTAAACCAGATCCAATAGCTTCTCTTTGGTAGAAATGAGTTTTTATGAACTTAGATAAAAAAAACGAAAACAAAGAGTAACAACTACAGAAATAAAAGTAAAAAGGATAAAGGAAAGTTGGGTTAATTTTGCATTCACAATATGAGTTTCCACTAAATTATGTGAATTCTTACCAAAAATTTTAACAATTGGCCGGGCACGGTGGCTCATGCCTGTAATCCCAGCACTTTGGGAGGCCGAGGCAGGCAGATCACGAGGTCAGGAGATCAAGACCATCCTGACTAACATGGTGAAACTCCATCTCTACTAAAAATACAAAAAAAAAACCGGGCGTGGTGGCAGACGCCTGTAGTCCCAGCTACTCGGGAGGCTGAGGCAGGAGAATGGTGTAAACCCGGGAGGCAGAGCTTGCAGTGAGCGGAGATTGTGCCACTGCACTCCAGCCTGGGCGACAGAGTGAGACTCCATCTCCTAAAAAAAAAAAAAAATTTAACAATTGACACTATTAATACAACTATTATTAATATAGCTAATCTTTATTTTAAATTATTCAAACAATCATTTTTAGTATTTATATGGATTATTGTAGGTGTGCACTCATATCACTTTTCACTTTTATTGTTTTCACTTTGTTTATGGTTTTTATTTTCCTAAAGTTTAATTTGTGAAATGATTCTTAGGCCTGAATATAAGAAAGCATATTAAAATTTCTTTGAAACCTGACAGTGCTAATTTCAATGCAATATTTCTAGTTTGCAAAGAGATATCCCTATTCTCTCTCATTAGAATAGTCTTTTAAAATAAATTTCTTAATGGTCCTAACCAATATCTTCTTTTAATTTCCCATTTAAATTTCTGCTTAGTTTCACACAAGGGTCTCTTTCAATAATCATCCAATCCCAGTTTCTTTCTGCCATCAATAGGGGTAAAGCAGAAGTTTTTTTTCTTTTTTAAGAGATGGAGTCTCGCTCTGTTGCCAGGGCTGGAGCGCAGTGGTGCGATCTTTGCTCACTGCTTCCTGGGTTCAAGCAATTCTCCTGCCTTGGCCACCCGAGTAGCTGGGATTACAGGCATGCACCCCCATGTCCAGCTAATTTTTGTATTATTTTTGAAAAAACAAATTGTTTTCTTTAAGGTATTATTTTGCCTTTGTTTGAGTCACATATCAGGTATAAGTACTAAATTCTCAGGCTAATTTGCCACATTTCCTCATATTTGACTGAAAATATATATAAACGTCCCTACATAGAGTTTGTATCTTCTTAATCACTGATGATACTCAATGAGTAGTTCATAGAAAATTTCTCTAAATTAGGGACTGCTTATTATTACATCCTTTTTTTTATTATGTAGTAAGCTTTTAGGCAAAGTATCAAAGGTTTTGTAAATTTTATTTTAATTAAGACACTTTTGTCTTAAAAATCTTAAACATTCTAGATTCATAAAGCTAGATATATGCTGCCAATTTATAATGTATTTTGATACTTAATTATTACAAATTTGCAAACTTTATGTGCCAAAAATGTATTTTATTTTCCAAAATAATTTTATATAATTTTATACAATTTTATGCTCATGTTTTTTCCTGCTATCCTTATACACTCACCAAATAAGTATTTCACTTAAATATGTCAAGTGAGCCTATTGAAGAGATATATCTTCTGCACATGCTTTTCTTAAATGGAAAAACCTCTGGTTTTCTGCATGACTAGTGCTAGCAAAGCCTTGACAATACTGTTTACTGAGTACTACTTAATTAAAATTGCTAATTTAACTAAGACGAATTCATCATATTAATTTTTAAGTAAATTTCTTTTTCTGAAAAATCCAGTCTCAAATTATCCCCTTGCCTATGACTAATATTATTTGATATGAACTAATTATGAGTAATTTTGAACCAACAGTCACAAAGAGGCTCTTACTCATGCTTTGTATGAATAAAACTAATAAAACAGACTGCCCAGATCTCTTGTTTTGCTCGGAGAGATTCAATATGCCCAGAAAAAATTAGGGCATCTATAAAACAGGGACTTAAGTTCCGAGCTGCTTATATATATGTAAGTCTTGAGAGACAAATATCTGCCTCCACTCATGGAAGCCAATGAGACAAGACATTTCGTCTCCCAGTCTATCAGGTAATATGCTTTCATCCACAAGTGGCAGAATCTCTACCTCACCCTGGATTAAAAGATAAATGACTGCATTATCTCAAATAACACGAAGCTCAGAGATAAGGAAGAGTTTCAGAGTTACGCATTTAAATAGCTCAGTGATGTCATTCAGGATCCAGGTTCTTTTTAAACTCTCTTATCTTCATTCCTCAAAGTTGGCTACCTTGTCAGATTGTTAGCTGCAGCAGTCTGGACAGCACAATTCCCACAGGAATAAGAGATGCTTTGTCTGCTCCCTTAGGAGTGAGGAAACATTTTCTTAAGCTCACAAGCACACTTCCAGGTCTTTTAGGTCACCTGAACATTGCTGAACCAACTAGACCCAATTTTTAATGAGTTGCATGGCTGTGGAGAAAATGGAATATCTGATCAAATCTGTGGTTCCTTTGCAAAGAAATAAGATAACGATTAAGGTGTTCTTTATACCTTGCTCTCTGGCAGCTAGGACGTAGGCACTCCATGAAGACCTAAATTATATTATTATCCATAATAAATGAAATTGAGATGACAATAATTCATAAATTCAAATATTTCAGATTATAGAAATGCTATAATACTTTCAACATGTGTGATCCACCTACCCACATAATATTTTACTCCCTCCCCAGGACAGTCAAAAATACATTATCTTTATATAGACTTTAAGAATTATATTGGTGACAGGGTCACTCTAACCTTTGATTTTCATAGAGATGACAGATACCTTGGGTATGTAGTGGGAAAAGATCCTGAACAGTAAGCGAAGTGGCATGCTTACACATCAACAAGATTATTAGTAGTATTCCAAGTCATCTTGTATATAGTGGCCTTTGGCAGTGCTTAAATGATTATAGGATCTTTAGGGCCAAAATGATAGCTCACTAAAGTCCTGTTTAATTTATGTTTGTTTGTTTATTTATTTATTTTTGTTCTTGGGATGAGAAGGTTTTTTGTTTGTTTGTTTTTTACTTTAAGTTCCTGGATACATGTGCAGAACGTGCAGGTTTGTTACATAGGTATACGTGTGCCATGGTGGTTTGCCACACCTATCAACCTGTCATCTAGGTTTTAAGCCCTGCATGCAATTTATCTAAATTTAAAACTTCAACTCTGGTGAGTGGATACTGAATTTGAATCACTATTACCTTTCTCAATTCTTTGCAGTTCCTATTGACCTTGCATTGAGGGGATGTTACCAAAATGCTAGGGGTTTGGTCTGGTTCTTGCCTGCTGCTCGCTACATGGAAAGCCAATCACTGAGATGAGTATTGCCAGGGGAGAAGGCTTTATTCAGGTGCTGCAACTGAGGATAATGGGAGATCATTCTCAAATTCATCTCTCTGACTGACTCAAATTGGGGATTTATATATTGGGGAAGGAATGTAACTACATGTGGGTAAACAGGAATTAGGGAGGGGTAAGGAAACCATGAAGGCTGAGGGGTCTGGCTTCTCACTGTCTGGGTGTGGTGTGATCTGGTGAGTTTCAGTTCCGTGATACTGAGAGGCCTGAGGGTTGGTTTCCTGAGGAAGGAGCTCAGATAAGACAGATGGAAGTCTCAAGCTTTATAATTGGGAGAGTCCATTTCTAAACTTCCTTTAAAGGGCCATATACATCAGTTCTATGGGACAATTGGGCTGATTTCAGGGACACTGAGTACCTTCTGTGGACCTCGTCATCATAGCACTGGGATACCCTCTGATCCTTTTTTGTTTGTTTATCTGTGCATCTCCTCCATCTTTGGTGTGCTTTACTTCTGATTCTTCTTTGCAGAACTGCCTTTGGGCTACTGGAACATCTTTGTCCACATGAGCAGAGAACCGAAGTTCCTGAATGTTTATATTCCCTTGAGCAGCCATTAGCAAATGACTAATGTTTGAGGGAGAATGTAAAACCCCAGCTTCATAATCTCTACTAAGAACATTTTGAGGTGTAATATACAATCTAAAGATTCCCTGTTGGAATAAGCTGAAACTACCTAAAATTTACACATTTGTGTAGTTTCTTCCTCTTTCTTATCTTGCTTCCTCCAGTTCTTGAATCTTGGGAATACTTCCTTAATAAATCCTACATTATCCTTCATCACTAGGCGTGCTTCTGAAGAACCTAATTCTTGAAGAAGTACATTATAATAATATAATAAATACTTTGCCAATTTCTCCTAGCCTTCCACTTTAGGACTTATGGTCCTTTACTAGGGCAAATTTACACATGAGAAATAAAAATGTCAGGATTTTAAGGGACTCTTGAACCAACTTTGAACTAACACCAACTTATATAGACTGAAAACATCAATTCACTTTGCCAGTGAGAGTGTAGGCTTATAAGGGTCCTGTTATACTTGAATTGTTTTCTAAACGAGCTTCATGGTAGATCCACAGTGATTTCAAAACCCATTCTACATTCATTTCACCACTAGTTGACTGTGTGTTTTATAAACAGGCTTGATAAATAGCACGATCCCACATTAGTTCTCTGACTTTTGCAATATCGGCTTTTCCATTGCACTGGAGCAAGTGTTTGTTTCTGAAATTATCTTCATAAACTCTGATAGTTAACATAAAAGGAATCCAGCATGCTTAGAAGAATCAAGGAAATTAGGTCAAAGAATTGAAGAAAAAAATCAGAAATTGAGATGCCTATCATATCGCCATTATTGAACTCAGATTAACTAATGAAGAAGGTGGATGTCTCCCAGAAAATGACAATAGATTATCATAAATGGACTTAATAAGTGGCTATTCTGATGCAGGATATTTTCTTGACCCCATCATGGGACATGTGACAGGGGTGTCCCATTTATTCAGCCCACTGTGCTCAACCCCTCAGAGGGAACATGTAGGCAAGTGAGTAAGGTAACCAGTCAGTCACTTTGGTGCAAACAGAAGCAAACTCTGTTTACTTGGGCCCACTGCACCCCGCCCCCCATCATGGGAGGGAGCACATAGGCAAGCAAGTGCAGGAACCGGCTGACTGCTTTGGCACCGGCAGGACCAAAGTCCATGCAGGCCCTGTGGCAGAGTCCAGGTGGGGGTGCCTGCGACCCCAAGACCCAAGAGTGCATGTTACAATGCTCTCTTAGCTCCTCTGTCTGTGGACAGCAGTGTGTTATCAGCTCAGTGGGCCCTTTGCGTCTTTGCGTGGGGTGACTGCCCTTTGTCAGTGAGGGCAAAGGGCCAGTGTGACAGCCTTTTTGGGTATCTGCATTTGGTGGGCCCCAAATTCTTGTCTGGTGCCCAGGAAGAATGAGGTCATGCAGACAAATTGAAGAATGGTGAATGCGGAGAATATTATTGAGTGATGAAAGTGGCTGTCAGTGGAGAGAGCATCTGGAAAGTGGATGGCAAAGGCAAATGGCTCTCTCCTGAAGTCAAGTCATCTCTGCCTCTCTCTCCTTCAAAGTCAAGTTTCCTCTGTCTGATGCCCAGCCATCACCTCTGAAGTCAGATCACCTCTACCCAACATCCAGTCACTTCTCCCCTCTACCAGATGAGTCTGGGGTCTTTATAGGCACAGGATGGGGAGTGGGGTGGACCATAGGTAGTTTTGGAAAAGGCAGCATTCAATTGGTAAAAAGATATTGTCTGGAAAGAACCAATCAGGAGACAGCGGGCAAACCAGGATAAAAGTTCTCACTTTGGACCATGGGTTTCAGACTTTTTGGCTTGAAGGTGGAGTTTCGCCAGGGACCTACCCCTGTCTGCCTAGAGTTTCTCTGCCTCCTGCCTCTATCACCTCCATATGGGGCTTCCTTACTGGAGTCAGTCTGTGTAGTTCCTGACATCTTGTCACAGTTATTGATTTAAAAACGAAATGAGCTGTAAAAGCAAAAACAAAAAATAGAGGCTATTTGTCATCACCTACAAAGGACAGACATCTTGCATTATGGCTATAGAATCTAAACTCAAATTTAATCTTGAACATTTCATTATCACACAGTTCAGCTACATTATGACATCATACTGACAGAACTGAAAGAGTTAGTAGAAATCTCATGCACTTTTGTAAGGCACATGCTAGCCAGGATGAGAGACAAAGAGAGATTAAACCCAATGAAAAAAACATCTTAACACTTCTGAGTCTAGTTGTCTGGACCAAGTTAAAATATTCCCTCCAAAGTAGAGCACGGATTACACCTTCTAATGCTAAGGAGAAAACACAATAATACTTAGGAATTCTTTGATTTTGAATTCAACAACATTTGAGGGTACTACTTGATCTATGCTGAGTTAATATAAAGGATGCTTTGAGTTAAATCTATCCAAGCAGATGCACTAGAAGCAGACCTTTCATTTGGGCATTATGTCTAAGCAGATTCAATATTACCTACAATAACCATGTTAGATGTATGGAAAGTATGCCCAGGCTTCATAATCATGAAGAGGGTTCAGCCTTTCTATGTGAAACCGTGGTGGATTTTGTTTCCCTGACAATAGAACAGCAGGTGACCACGTAAATGACGTAAATGGTACTACCAAATATAAACTAAATATTTGTTTCTGATTTGCTGAAATCAGTTATTTAGTCAGGAGTGCTCCAGTATCTAGTAATATGAGCAGGATGATTCAAACTCTGGGAATGCTTACTCCTGCCTCATTGGTATCCCTCCTTAACCTATGCTTCTGGTTTTATGTGGAGCTTTCTATCATCAATGAACTGAGGAAAATATTTGAGCTTAGATTATATATGGTTCTGCATCATTTGCTGACCTATGTCAAATGTTGATGCTCATGTTATGTTAGATAGAGACGGCCCAGAAGGATGCTATCAAAAGGTGAAATCTTTCCAGTGGACAAAATTGCAAATGGCCCATTTAGTAGTTCACTTTGCTTGTAAGAAAAGATGGCCTGAAGTCAGTATAAACAGCAATTTATAGCAGAGGCTTTTGGTGATAAGGGACTTAAAAGAGATACTACTGCATTGTCTTACAGGATGCTGGGTAAGATCTAAATCGGTGCATAATATATCATTGTTTCTAGCCAGCATTTACGAGATAAGTATTAAACAGCAAGAGATGGTGCCTTTCAGATTAAAACCAATTACTCACTCAGTTTTACTTTAGATCTTTATATGTCTGGACTCTCATCTGAGAATCCTAAAATGAATGTTTCCACTGTGGAATATAATAATATTCCTTTTAGTTGTAAATGATTGACACCTGACAATTTCAGCCTCTTAATATCATTGGGTAATCAGGCAACATAAAAAAATAACTAACAGGGAGAGAAAGGAGAAAAAAATTAAAAACAAAAACAAAAACCCAAAGATGGATGGGGGAAAAGTTAAAGTGTTAGTTGGAATAACTGATCCAAATTATGATGAAGAAATAAGGTTGCTGATCTGATCTACAACAGAGGCAAAAAGCAATGTGTATGAAACTTGGGTGATTTCCTCGAGTGATTCCTCATACTACGCTGTCTGGAGGTGAGGGATAATGGAAAACTCCTGCAACTATATGAAAGAAAAGCACTAAAGACTTATACCACTCAGAAATAAATATGTACGTGAGAAGCAGGATATTTCCCTGACCCCTTAATGGATGGGAACTGGAGTGCATGGGTGCCTGCAGGGACAAACTCCACTAACTCACTGGTCCACCCCTCGTGGGAGGGTGAACGCAGGTGAAGTGGGTACAGGAGCCAGGGCGAGTGCTTTCGGGCACCGGCAAGAGCAAACTCTGTACTGGCCCTGCAGCAGCATCTGGGGGAGGGTGCCTGCAACCCCAGAAGCCCCAGAGGAAGTGTTACAGTGCCCTTTTAGCTTTGCTATCCACGGACAGCTTAAGTGTTCACAGCTCAGTGGAGGGTCAGTGTGACAGTCTTTGGCACCCGTACTTGTGGCTCCTGAGTTCTTGACCAGCGTCCAGGAGGAATGAGGTCACACAAATGAATTGAAGGTGGTAAATGTGGGAGATTTTATTGTTGTTGAAAGTGACTGTCAGTGGGAAGGGGAGTTGAAAAGGGGACAGACCCGTAAGGTAATTTTCCCCTGGAGTCCAGCCATCCCTGGCCGACTTCTCTCCAAAGCTACACCATCAAGCTGACCCTCTGAAGTCAAGCTGCTTCTCTCTGATGTCCAACCACAGTCTCGGACATCCAGGTGTTTCTCCTCTCTGCCAGCAGAACTTGAGGTTTTTATGGGCACAGGATGGGGGCGGGGACGGGATGTGGCTGGTTTTGGAAAAGGCAACATTCAAGCGGGAAAACAGGGATGTACATTTCTCACTTTGGGAAGATGGATTAAACCTTTATGTATGTATGTATTTATTTATTTATTTAAGAGAGAGTTTTGCTTGTCGCCCAGGCTGGAGTGCAGTGGCGTGATCTATGCTCACTGCACGCTTCACGCCATTCTCCTGCCTCAGCCTCCCATGTAGCTGGGACTACAGGCGCCCATCACCACCATGGCTGGCTAATTTTTTGTATTTTTAGTAGAGACGGGGTTTCACCATGTTAGCTGGGATGGTCTTGATCTCCTGACCTCGTGATCCACCCGCCTCGGCCTCCCAAAGTGCTGGGATTACAGGCACGAGTCAGCATGTCCAGTCAAACCATTTTTTTTAAGAATAAAATTTGCCTTGAATATATTTACAGGTATATGTCTGCATATGTATATGTATACATATATGATGTGTGTGTATAACCAAATAAATGACTGGTTTTGGGGCCTGTTGTGGAGTGGGGGGAGGGAGGAGGGATAGCGTTAGGAGATATAGCTAATGTAAATGACGAGTCAATGGGTGCAGCACACCAACATGGCACATGTATACATATGTAACAAACCTGTACATTGTGCACATGTACCCTAGAACTTAAAGTATAATAAAAAATAAAAAAAAAAACATCAGTATGTGTAAGTAGAAATTTATGGGTTTTAGACATTTTGTTTTAAGCAATAAAAATAGCATTATACTTTGGACTGAAGAATTTTAATTTTATTTATCAAGTAGAAAATATGAAAAGCCCTGAACTCATTTTAATTATATAATTATCCTTTTCTCCACAGAAACCTACTTGGGACTTCTGTATATTAACATAATTTTTTTATGGTAAATCTTTCATTAAATAAGCATTGTTCATAGGAGAAAATGAGAGCTAAGATTTTTAACTAAAAAGCACAAATTTTTATCAATTCCAAGTAATCCAATTTTTCCTCACATTTTACAGATTTGATACATCTTCTATGGAAACAGAATCAAAATTTTATTACTAGGTAATAACAGTTAAATATATATATATATGTGTGTGTGTAATATTATGTAATATAAGCATATAAATATGAATAGACAGTAAATATATCAAGGATAGATATGCATTTGTAATTAATATATTAAAAAGTATAATAAAGTTCTGATAACATTTCTCCTCACACATGCACACATATGCATGCACACTCACAAGGAACAGGCTGAATAAAGATTGCCTCTGCTTATACAGGACTAACAATTATGGCTGCAAAATAGAGTTGTCATCATGATGCTAAAGTATACGATTTTCATTCAGTTATGAAATTGCATTTTATTTTCACATGTACCTGCTTCTGTTCTGTATCGTATTATTCATTTGGACTTTACTCTTTCTAGAATTGATCTTTGTGCTTTACTGAAGATTTTCGGCTCTCAAGAAAAGAAATAGTGGGTCAAACACTTTTTCTTTTGCTGGAAGACAAAAAGAAGCATATGTGATCCTGAGAAATTTATTTTGGTTATGCATATGGCTTCTGTCATTTAATATTGAAATCTCTTTTATTCACAAATCTACTAAAGGAAGGAAGCTTTTCTCCCCTCTAATCTCAGAAGTTTCACGTTTATCTCTAGAGCCATGTAGAGCTTCTTTCCAAGGACCTCAGATTTAGAATGATTAACTATTTCAGATCATCTAATCACTTAAGCCCTATACATACACTTTAAATATGCCTCATTAAAAAAATCCAGATGTAAAATTTGCAACTTGTGTAAGTGAATTTAGAACACTTGTCTACAGAGTCTGGAAAGGGTTTTGTTGGAAATAGCCAGAGCATTAGGGTGTTTTCTATTGTTTGCTGTTCTTAACACAGTATTAGAAAATAAGACATTAGCCTATTCAAGAATCAGTTTTCAATCAGAAACAGAATGAAATATACACAGTACAGAGATGAAAAAACTTTGTTTTTTAAAATATGAGACAAATTAGAATTCTAATAAATTTCTGGGAAATATAACTGACAAATATACCAAACTTTACACTACACTATAAACTTGTAGACAAGGTCTCATGGTTGCCCAGTCTGGAGTGCAGTGGTACAATCATAGATCACTGTAACCTTGAACTTCTGGGCTCAAGCAGTCTTCTTGCCTCAGCCTCCTGAGCAGCTGGGATTGCACATGCATACCACCATGACCAGCTAATTTTCAATTTTTTGTAGCAGGGTCTTGCTCTGTTACCCAGGCTGGTCTCAAACTCCTGGCCTCAAGTGATCCTCCCACCTTGGCCTCCCAAACTGTTGGGATTACAGGTGTGAGCCATCATGCACAGCCACACTTGTCATATACTGAAGTGGCCTGCAAAACTGCATCACCCCAGGAAGGTAAACTTTCCAAAGCCCATCAAAGATATGGCCATGAAAGCTAAAAGTAAATATTTCCTTATAGAAATCAGACTCAGAATCTAATCAGACTTT
Organism: Colobus angolensis palliatus; assembly: GCF_000951035.1. Taxonomy (NCBI): domain Eukaryota; kingdom Metazoa; phylum Chordata; class Mammalia; order Primates; family Cercopithecidae; genus Colobus; species Colobus angolensis. The sequence goes on along the minus strand of NW_012114489.1, from coordinate 5,161,844 downwards.
CCCATATCAGGGATTTATTATAATACCTGTCTCATATGTTGTCATCTTGGTATGCACCATGTTATGGAAACACCAGTGGTTTAGTTTAGGTCCTGCTACTTGCCACACAGAAAACCAATGATTGAGATGATGAGTATTGCCAAGGAAGAAGGCTTTAATTGGGTGCTGCAGTCAATGACATGGGAGATCAGTCTCAAATCCATCTCCCTTACTGACTAAAGTTAGCAGTTTATATAGCAGAGAAGAAATGTAACAACATGTTGGAAAACAGGAACTCAGAAGGGGTAAGAAAACAAAATAGGGGCCGAACGCAGTGGCTCACGCCTGTAATCCCAGCACTTTGGGAGGCTGAGGTGGGCAGATCACGAGGTCAGGAGATCGAGACCTTCCTGGCTAACACAGTGAAACCCCATTTCTACTAAAAATCCAAAAATATTAGCCAAATGTGGTGGCAGGCACCTGTAGTGCCAGCTACTCAGGAGGCTGAGGCAGGAGAATGGCATGAACCTGGGAGGCGGAGCTTGCAGTGAACCAAGATGGCACCACTGCACTCCAGCCTGGGCAACATAGTGAGACTCCGTCTCAAAAAAAAAAAAAAAAGAAAGAAAAGAAAACGAAATGAGGTATCTGGCATCTCACTGTCTGTGTGTGATGATGTGGTGAGTTTCAGTTCATTGAGACTCTTTGAAAGGCTTGGGAGTCCTTTCCTGAGGTAGGAACTCAGGTAAAACAAATATAAGTTTCAAGCTTTAAGATCAGAAGGGTCCATTTCTTTCTTTATCCAAAAGAACTGTTTATGGAACCTTTGGGTTGGTTTCAACCAGTAACTTTGTATATTTCTCACTCTTCCGTTTTCCCAATGTGAGTTTTTTTGTCCTTTTCTCTCACTACCTGCTATTTGTAGATCATTTTCCCTTTAAAAAAGTATGTGCCATTCATCCTCACAATGTGCAGTTAGTAATCCCTTGAACCATAAGAGTTAACTACTTAATTTGCTGCTTTCTTTCAATCTCCATTCCATAATACACACCATAGTCTCATTATCTTCCTAAAATATTTTTTCTAGGTGGGTAATTACACGTGTTCATTCACTCTCCTTTGCCGATAGAATAAAATTTCTGTTTCATTATCTGGGCAGTCAGAATCCCTCACAATCTGTCCTTTACTGAGTTTTATCACTTTATCAATCTCTGTCTAACTACTTCAATAAAATTGCTCTTTTCACTTCCTTTAAATACATAGGTCCTCATTCCCATCTTCACCCATTTGCCTACATTCTTTCATTGTATGTGAGTTATTTTTTCTTCTCTATTGTTTTAAATTATAAGTTCCATTTAAAAGCTTTGTTTAAATCCTTCCTCATTTGTGAAGTTTTTCTCTAACAATCTCAACCCCAAATGAAATGTGCTGCCTTGAATTTAAAAATCACTAAATTCTATGCCATTTATTAAACAAAAGCAAGAAAAAAGTGATGCAAGGAAACTTTGGGAGGTATTGGGTATGTCTTTTATTTTATTTTATTTTATTTTTGAGACGGAGTCTCGCTCTGTCTCCCAGGTTGGAGTACAGTGGTGTGATCTCGATCTCAGCTCACTGCAACCTCGGCCTCCTGGGTTCAAGCAATTCTCCTGCCTAAGCCTCCTGAGGAGCTAGCATTACAGGTATGCACCACCATGCCTGGCTAATTTTTGTATTTTTAGTAGAGACAGGGTTTCACCATGTTGGCCAGGCTGGTCTCGAACTCCTGACCTCAGGTGATCTGCCCGCCCTGGCGTCCCAAAGTGTTAGGATTACAGGCGTGAGCCACCGCACCTGGCCGTCTTTCATCTTGATTGTGATGATGATAACACGGATGTTTGCATATGTCTAAATTATTTAAATTGTACACATTAAGTGTGTGTGCTTCTTTGTGTATCAATTATACCTCCAGAAAGCCGTTAAACAAATAATCTATCAAATATCTCTATAGTACTTTATCCTTTGTTTCTACTTGGAAAATAATGTCTAGTAAGGCAGATTTCTCTTTGTTTACTTAGCATTACACATTTTGAATAAAACTTGATACTCAGTAAATAATTTTATGTCATCTTAAATACAGCTCTGCTATCTTAATTCACAATGTATGAAAAATGAATATTTTATCTCCTGTTGTTTTAACCTCTATTCAATATATGTATGCATATATGTATACTGAAGGAAATTTAATTTTCATTTAAAAAAATTTCATTATAATGGAATGAGATGGGTCCCAGACTATTCCATTATATTGAAGATTCCATTAAATTGAACTTAACATCTAAAGTATGAAGTCTTTAGATTACTTAATAAAATATAACATTTGTTTCAAAAATCAGATAACATATTTCTTTCCTTCAATCATTTTATTCAAAAAGAAAATATCCATTGTATGCACATAAGTTGTTCTTGGAAAAAAACCCACACCTATCCTTCATGTTTTGCATAAAATTGTAGTGAAAATAGTAATGGAAAGAAAAAGCAAACTTAAGCTATGTTAGTGAGGTAGAATCAATAAGTTGAGAGGTCCGATTAGCTGTAGTAGCAAAGGGAAAAGAAAGAATCAAGGATGACCCAAAGTTTTTGGTGTGACTTCCTGGGTTGGTGAAGGTACCATTCACCAAAACGTGAAATATAAGGAAAAGAGTAGATTTTTCATCAGTTTCAGGTGCTCTTTTATTCTATAAATATTTACCAAACATCTACTTATGCTGAAAAGCTTTATAACAACTGCAAATTCAAGAACAAATATAGTCCCTGTGGAGTTTCCATTCTAGTAGGAAAGATGGGAAGTAAGCAAATAAACGGTAGCAATGAGACCTGTGTGTGTGAGGGAGGGTTAACTTACCAAATAAATATGTCCCGGTAAGATTAAGCTTCAGGTCTTACTGAGTTTCATTCTTGCAAGAATTTTCAAAATGTTCTGTTGTGTGGAGGGGAAGAAATAGGGTGCAGTGGGCTGTTTAATTTCGTTAGGAATTGTCTCTAAGAGTTGATAAAGATGGAAGAGCCCCTCACATAAATGAGGAGCTAATTAATTGAAGAGTTGGAAGAGCATTTGAGGACTAGGGAAAAACAAACAGTTCTTGGAGGGTTAACAGTTTCATTGTTTTGAAGAAAAGCATAAAATGGGAACTGGTACTAATCAAGGGATGATTACTAAAAAATCACATTTGAGACTGATTAAAGTCAAAATTATGTAGGCCTTTGCAGGCTGTGCTTAAGAATTTAAATTTTGGGCTGGGCGCGGTGGCTCATACCTGTAATTCCAGCACTTTGGGAGACTGAGGTGGGCGGATCACGAGGTCAGGAGTTTGAGACCAGCCTGGCCAACATGGTGAAACTCTGTCTCTACTTAAAATACAAAAAGTACCTGGGCTTGTACTAAAAATACAAAAATTAGCCGGGCATGGTGGCAGGTGCCTGTAATCCCAGCTACTCAGGAGGCTGAGGCAGGAGAATCACTTGAACCCAGGAGGCAGAGGTTGCAGTGAGCCGAAATTGTGCCACTGCACTCCAGTCTGGGAGACGAGTGAGACTACTATTTGATCCAGCAATCCTACTACTGGGTATCTAGCCAAAGGAAAATCATATAAAAAAGATACCTGAACTTATATGCTTATTGCAGCACTATTCACAACAGCAAATATATAGAATCAATCTAAGTGTCCATCAATAAATGATTGGATAGATAAAATATGGCATGTATACACAAGGGAATACTACTCGGCCATACAAAAGAATGAAGTAATGTCTTTTGCAGCAACATAGATGGAATTGGAGGTTATTATCTTGAGTGAAACAACTCAGAAACAGAAAGACAAATAGTGCATGCTCTCATTATAAACGGGAGCTAAATAATGTGAATACATTTGCATAGAATGTGGAATGGTAGAAAATGGAGGCTCAGAAGGATGGAGGGGAAGGGAATGAGGTGGATGATGAGAAATTACTTAAGGGACCTAATATACATTATTTGGTTGATGGATACATTAAAAACACAGACTTTACCACTATGCAATAGTTCCATCAAACATATTGCATTTGTACTCCTTCAATTTATACAAATAAAAAAAGAAGAGTCACTAGAGAGCTCTCTGACATGTAAGTACAGAGCAAGAAGGCAGCCATCTATAAGGAAGGAAGAGAGCCTTCACAAGAAACCATCCTCGTTGGCACCTTGATCTTGAACTTCTAACTTCCAGAATTGTGAGAAAACACAATTGTGTTGTTTGAGCCAACCAGTCTGTTTTTTATGGCAGGCTAAGCTAAGACAGATTTTGAAAGTAGAACGGGAAGGACTAATGGATTGAATTGAATTTTTCATACCACAAAAAGCAAAGACAATTTCTAGCTCTTTGGCCTACAAAATTGAAGAAACCTTGGTACAATTTAACGAAATGGTAGACACTAAATGAAGGGATAGCAAAATAAAGAGCTCTGCTTGCCACATTAACTTTGAGTCCCTTCTAAACTAGGATGAATTGACCTTAAGTTAAGTGGGATGGTGGGGATAAAAGCCTAATTAAAGTAAATTCGTAATCTTATTCTTGTTAATTTTGAGCTGTCAGTAGGGGAGATATGTTAAATAGGCATTCTCTGTTGATACTCAATTCTTTGTTCAGGAACTTAGAAAAATGATCTTGACTATAGATATAGAATAGAAAAACCGGCTGGGCGCAGTGGCTCACGCCTGTAATGGCAGCACATTGGGAGGCCAAGGCAGGCAGATCACGAGATCAGGAGATGAGACCTTCCTGGCTAACACAGTGAAAGCTCTGTCTCTGTTAAAAACAAAAAAAAAAACAAAAAAAAAAAACCAAAAAATTAGCCGGGCATGATAGCACGTGCCTGTAATCCCAGCTACTTAGGAGGCTAAGGCAGAAGAATCACTTGAACTCAGAGACAGAGGTTGCAGTGAGCCAAGATCGCGCCACCGCACTCCAGCCTGGGTGACAGAGCAATTCTCTGTCAAAAAAAAAAAAAAAAAGTCAGGATTACATTACAAGGAGATGGGGATTTAAGCACTTTGCCACATTTCTCTTTCAAATTCGAATTAACTACTTTACTTTGCAAGCAGCGGATGAAATGGTTTGTAAGGTAGTGAAGGGAAGATTACATAAGGTCAATTTTCCTGCTAAAATTTCTGTATGTGAGAATAAACATAGGAAATCCAGTTAGACTAGAATTGGGTTGGAGAAGCTCACGTGCATGGGTAAGGCCTTTGAGTCCACAGTTTTCTGAGACAAGATGACCCCTTCAAGAAGGAATGGGACCTGTCCACCCTCCCTTTCAGGTAGAAGCCATATTTGCATAATAAAAGATTAGGATGGGAGGGCCAGACTTTTCCTGGGCTATGTAAATGGCACACCTGGTCAAACCAACCCGCTGGGCCGTATGAAATTCAGTCACCACCTCCTCAGGCCTCTCTGCAATATCAGTTGTGTTCCGCCCCAAACCCAGAAACCCTCTCCTGGGCAACCTGCTTTCTCAACATGAGGAAGCTTTCTCTCTCTCTCTTCTTCTCTGACTATTAAATTTTC
>NW_012114489.1:5154021-5156235 GCF_000951035.1 Colobus angolensis palliatus | reverse complement strand
CAGAGACAGAGACAGAGACAGAGACAAAGCCGGCTTCTCTCTCTCTTCTTCTCTGACTATTAAATTTTCTGCTCCTAAACCCACTGTTCATGTGTGTCCCTGTCCTTTATTTTCTTGGCATGAGACAACGAACCCCAGCTATTTACCCCAGAAAATGGAATCGTCTCACTTATACTCACAGATCATATGTGTGCTCCTGTTGTTCCACATCTTCAGCAATATTTTTTGTTGTTTGCCTTTTAGATCTTTCATATGTATGTGGTATGTAATGGTATCTTATTGTGGTTTTAATTTAATTTCCCAGATAACTAATGTGATTGTGTATCTTTCTGTGTATTAATTAAGATTAAGGGTATCCTTTTTGGTGATGTGTACTGTATGAATGCCTAGTTGCTTCATATCTTTTTTTTTTTTTCTTTTTGAGACAGAGTATCGCTCTGTCGCCCAGGCTGGAGTGCAGTGACATGATCTCTGCTCACTGCAAGCTCCACCTCCTGGGTTCACACCACTCTCCTGCCTCAGCCTCCCGAGAAGCTGGGACTACAGGCACACACCACCACGCCCGGCTAATATTCTTGTATTTTTAGTAGAGATGAGGTTTCACTGTGTTAGCCAGGAAGGTCTCAATCTCCTGACCTCCTAATCCACCTGCCTCGGCCTCCCAAAGTGCTGGGATTACAGGCGTGAGCCACCGCGCCCAGCTGCTGCTTCATATCTTTAAGGCATTTTCAGTGATTTTTGTTTTGGCCATTCTGGTGGTATGTAATTCATTACATTGTGGGTTTAATTATCATTTCCCAGATGAATAATGAAGTTGGACACTTTGACCAGTTTTTGGTTATATGATTATCCTTTGTCAAGCTTCTGCTAAAAAAGTTGCCTATTTTGTAAAAATTGAATTGTCTCCCTCTTATTTACTTGTAGGAACACTTTGTATAGAAATGGAATCTATGATGAAAAACTTTCTCACACAAAAAACTACAGGCACATACAGCTTCAGGTGAAAGTAGGACTAAAATCAGTCTAATGCAAACGTTTTTCAGAGGAAAGAAAAAGAGAGACCATGTCCCAACTTGTTTTCTGAAGGGAGAATTACTTTGATACCAAAATATATGAGAACAACTTTACAAGAAAAAAAAATTAAAGGCTATTCTCTCATGAAAATAAGAGGCAAATGTCCTAGATAAGATATAAAACAATCAAATACAACACTATATTTAAAAGCCATTACATTATCATTCAATTAGGTATAGTCACAGGATGCAACATTAGAATAGCATTTGTATATCAATCAACATCATTCACTACATTAACAAAATAGAGTACAAATGCCACATGATTATTACAAGAAGTGTTAAGAAAACAAGTTTGAATCTCTAGCAAAGTGGTAATAGAAAACTTTGCCTAAGCCAGGTGCGGTGGCTCAAACCTGTAAACCCAGCATTTTGGGAGGCTGAGGCGGGTCAGGAGTTGGAGACCAGCCTGGCCAACATGGTGAAACCCCATCTCTACTTAAAATACAAAAAAAATTAGCTGGGCGTGGTGGTGCGTGCCTGTAATCCCAGCTAATCTGAAGGCTGAGGCAAGGGAATCACTTGAACCTGGGAGGTGGAGGTTGCAGTAAACCAAGATAGTGCCACTGCACTCCAGTCTGGGCAACAGGAACAAAACTCTGCCTCAAAAAAAAAGAAAAGAAAAGAAAACTTTGCCTAATTGACATTTGTAGAACACTATCCAATACAACAAAATACACATTATTTTCACATGTATGTGCAATTTTCACCAATATAGACCACATGCTGGACCATATAATGAGTCTTTATAAATTTCAAAAGATTGACATAATACAGAGTACATTCTTTAACCAAAATAGAATTGGCTTAGAATTTAATAACAGTAAGATAGCTGTAAAATCCTCAAATATATAGAAATTAATCAACTCATTTCTAAATAATGCATTGTTGGAAGAAAAAGAAATAAGAGAAAATTTTTTGAAATAAAAATGAGAGGCACAACATATCAGGATTTGTGTGATACTACTAAAGATATATATTCATATTATATATGCGTGTATATATATACATATATAATATATATAGCTTCAGGTGAAGATAGAACTAAATCAGTCTAAAAATTTCTTAAGGTGGAAGATATATATATATATATATATATATATACACATATACACACATAATCTGTGATCTTCCACCTTAA
>NW_012114489.1:5106795-5152625 GCF_000951035.1 Colobus angolensis palliatus | reverse complement strand
TACCTCAGCCTCCCAAAGTGCTGGGATTACAGGCATGAGCCACCGCACCCGGCCACACTACTAGTTTTCTAAACTTTTTATAAAACATCAGGAATTAACACAGACTGATATTGCTGTAAGGGAGAGACATATCAAATAATAAGACAGAAGAGAATGTCCAGAAATACATTCACACACATATGTGTTCAATTAGCTTTTTTTTAGTACCAAGATAATTCAACAGGAAAAAATAATCTTTTCAACAAATGGTGCTAATACTCCGGAATATACATATGAAAAGAAGTGAACCTTGACCAGACTCTCTACAGTAAATTTAACATAAAAAGGATCATAGACTCACAGGTCAAAGCTAAAACTATAAAGATCTAGAAGAAAACATGTAAGAACTTTTTTTTTTTTGAAACAGAATCTTGCTGTTTCCTAGGCTGGAGTGCAGTGGCGCCATCTCGGCTCACTGCAACCTCTGCCTCCTGGCGATTCTCCTGCGTCAGCCTCCTGAGTAGCTGGGACTACAGGCACATGCCACCACGCTCGGCTAATATTTTGTGTTTTTTGGTAGAGACAGGGTTTCACCATGTTAGTCAGGCTGGTCTCAAACTCCTGACATCATGATCCGCCCACCTTGGCCTCCCAAAGTGTCAGAATTACAGGCATGAGTCACTGTGCCTGGCCTATCTTTTCAATATATAGGTAAGCAAATATTTCTATGTATAAAGTACCGATTTAAGAAGAAAAAAAGTCATCAAAGTTAAAACATCTGTCCTTTTAAAGACACCATTAACACCACACATTCATTAGAATAGCTAAAATTGAAATGGCAGTCAATTCTGAATGTTGACAAGCATGTGAAGAAAGTGAAACTTTCATGTATTGCTTTTAGAAGTGTAAATTTGCCCAACTGTTCAGCGCTTTCTGATATAATTAAACATATACTTAGCATGAAGCCCACTAATTGAATTTCAAGGTGGAGCAGAAAGAAAAGAAAATATGTCCTTATAAAGACTTGCACATGAATGTTCATAGTAACTCTGTTCATAATAACCAAAACTGTAAACCACTCTAATTTATATCAACAAGTGATTGGATTAAAAAAAATGGCTGACATTGGTGGTAGACCAATGGTGATATACAAATATATAGGGATATGACTTTGTAATAAAAATAAAAATACTAATGATACACATGACATGAATAAATATGCAGAATTTTAAAAAAGCAGACACAAAAGAGTCCCTATAGTATGAGTCCACACATACGAAATTGTGGAAGAGGCCAAAGTGATCTATTGTGACCAAGAGCAGATTGATGGTATCCTGGGGCTGTGAGAGGGTAGAGGTTAACTGAACAGGGACCTGAGGGAAGCTTGGGGTGATGAAAATGTCCTATATTTTGATTATAAAAGATATGCAAAATAAAAGTATAAAATAAATATTTTTTAATCAAGAAAATCACACCATGCCCAGAAGCATAAATGAAGTTAAATAAAAACTTTATTTGACAATATCATGTGCTAGAGAGTATTTAGAGTGACTGAAACTCACACACATTGCTGATGAATATAGATTGGTAATTCACTTTGAAAAATTCTTTGACAGTATTTACTAACAATGGACATTTGTACACCTATGACCTGTCTCAGATATATACCCAAGATAAATGCCATTGTTTGTTAGCTGTGAACATGCATGAGAATATTCACAGCTGCATTATTTGTAATATCCCCCAAATGGAAGCAATTTAAACATCAATCAATACAATAGCAGAACAGAAAAATAAATTGTAAACAAACTATTAGAACATGCAATAGAATGGATGCATGTCATAGACATAATGTTGAGCAAAAGAAACAAAACACAAATGATATTTTCCATTTATAAAGTTAAAAAAGATTCAGAACTAAACCATGGTGATAGAAGTGAGAATCATGATTACTTTTGGTGGTGTGGTGGGCTTCTGGATGTTGGTAATGTTCTTTTGTTATCTGTTTGTTACTAAGGTGCAAATTTCATTTAAAAGTTTATCAAGTTGTATAATTGTGATGTATGCACTTTTGTGTATATATAATACTTTGAATTCATACATTTTACAAATAATATCATGTTGTTGTTCTTAAAATTGTCCAATGGTTTCTCACTGCACTTCTAATCCAATCCCAAATCCTTATCATGGTCTACAGTCTCTTAGTTTTTCATTCCTTGGCTTGCTTCCTAAGCTGTAGCCACATGGAGCTCTTTTGTCTTTCTTGAACAAATAATAAAGCAAGTTCCTTCGTATACCTTTTCACTTGCAGTTCTCTCTCTGCCTGGAACACTGTTTTCCAAAATCCTTAAGTAGCCTGCTTTTTATTGGCTTCAGGCCTATGCTTTTCCCAAAACCCCAAAGCAGTTCCTTCATCACTTTTATAAGAAGTCTGCATTTTTTTTACTTCAGTGTCATTTTAATATCTGAAATTACCTTCTCTATTTCATGACTTAGTTTCTGGTTCCCTGCTAAAATACAATTCCATGACTACAGTAACTTTGAATATCTTGCTTTCTGCTGTATTCTCATTTACTAGAATCCTGCTAGACACGTAGATAGATGTTCACTGGGTAATTGGGACATGAATAAATTTATAGATAAATGAGTGAATAAATGAATAATTTAGTAAATATATTGCATAGAAATTAAAGACTATTGATTAAATATGAAATGTTTTTATGGAGCTGCATTAGGCAGGGGAAAGTGTTATCGAGTGGTATTTTCCTTCTGCCCCTTAAATGATATTGAGATACAGCCCAGGGAAAGGTTTTTGAGAATGATTATTTCTGCAGTTTTCACAAGCGTTTTTTTCATTTCAAATAATACAACATTAAATTATCATTTCTGTATTGATGTTCAAGCTTCTATTACCTACAGTTTTATTATTAAGGCTTCAAAAGTAAATAATTTTGTGTGCTGATGATGCAGAATATTTTCTGGACCCCTTTGCAGGACTCCCAACAGGGGTGCCCCATTTACTCAGCCCACCCACTCAATCCCTCCTGGGAGGGAGCATGTAAACAAACGAGTGCTAGAACCAACCAGCTGCTTCAGGGCAGAGGCAAGAGCAAACTCTGGTCACTTAGGTCTGCTGTGCTTCACCCCTCATGGGAAGGAGCACGTAGGCAAGCAAGTGCAGGAATCAGCCAGCTGCATTAGTGCCAGCAAGAGCAAACTCTATGCAGGCCCTGTAGCATCATGCAGGTAGGGGTGTCTGTAGCCCCAGGGCCCTAGAGGGTGTCTTACAATGCTCTTAGCTCTGCTGTCTGTGTGTTATCAGCTCAGTGGGCCCTTTGCTTCATCACATGGGGTGGCTGCCCTCCACCAGCAAGAGCAGAGGGCAAGTGTGACAGCCTTTTTGGGTACCCACACTTGGTAGGTTCCAAATTCTTGTCTGGTGCCCAAGAAGAATGAGCTCACACAGATGAACTGAAGCACGGTGAATGCAGAGAATTTTATTGAGCAATGAAAGTGGCTCTCAGCAGAGAGGGGAGCTGGAAATGGGATGGGAAAGGCAGGTCACTCTCCCCTGAGGTCAAGTTGCCTCTCTTCAACATCCAGTTGCCATCTCGGAACTCAAGTAGTCTCTCCCTGACATCCAGACACTTCTCCTCTCTACTGGCTGAGTCTGGGGTCTTTATAGGCACAGGATGCAGGGGCGGGGTGGGTTGTAGGTAGTTTTGCAAACGACAACATTTGATTGGGAAAAAGACATTATCCAGAAAGAACCAATTGGGAGAGAGCAGGCACACAGGAATAGAAGTTCTCACTTTGGGCCAGGAGTTTCAGGCTTTTCAGTTCGAAGGTGGGGTTTTGCCAGGGACCCATTCCTGTCTGCCTAGAGTTTCTCTGCCTCCTGCCTCCATCACTGATAATATGCTACACTAAAAACCAGAATATTATGAACATGCATTTTCTCAATATACTAAGTGTATATTCAAGCAAATTGCTTATAAAACGTATTTTATACTAAAAGCAGAATGTCATATAATTTGCTTTGTTTACTTTCTAAAGATATTCAGGTGCAGGTATGCATATAAGTGCTTTTTCATCATGATGATAATTTACTGCAATTTCATATATATAACATTTTCTTTGTAAAATTGTAGCACATACGTTCTCTTTTATTCTTACTAAATTTTGCCACTTGTAATATTCCATTTTCCCAGTTTGAATTGTTATATGGTTTACGATTCATAAGAATTTTTCAACTTTTGGCCTCACAATGCAGAAGTCTAATACTTATGTTCCCTCAACAGCTAGTATAATCAATAACTGGTGGATAACAGCAAATTATATATGGAAATGACCAAATGTTCACAAAAAGTCACTGTCTCAAGGCTAAATGAAAAATAATCTATTATTAGGTCTCTTTGGTAGAACATACTCTTAAGTAACTTATTATACTGCCAGTTAAGTCAGAAATTCAATTACAGCAACCAATGCATATTCTTAGGAGGACACACTTGGAGTAGAACTCATGTAAAATAAAACTGTCATTGTCTTAGTCACATTCTAATCAGTGTTCAGGTTCTTGAGAGAGCCAGAACCAATAGATATAGATATAGATATAGTTATAGATACAGATGTAGATATAGATGATATAGATATATGAGAAAATATTTATTAGGGGGACTAACTCACACAATTATGGAGGCTGAGCAGTCCTACAATAGGCTGTTGTCTGCTAGCTGGAAACCCTAGGATGCTAATAGCATGGCCCAGTCCAAGTTCGAAGGTCTCAGAACAAGAGAAGCTGATGGTATAACTCTCAGTCCAAGGCCAAAGACCTGAGAACCCAGGGGGTCACTGGTGTAAGTCTTGGAGTCCAAAGCCCGGGCTGACTGGAGTTGTTGTTCAAGGATAGGAGAGGAAGAGCATATCCCAGCCTCAGCAGATAGATCAAAATATTTGCCTTTTCTCTGTTTTTGTTCTCTCCAGGCTCCCAGCAGATTGAATGATGCCTGCCCACGTTGAGGGTGAATCTTCCTCATGTAGTCTACTCAGACTCACATGGCAATCTACTTTGGAAACACCCTCACAGACACACCCCAAAATAATGCTTTACCAGGTTTCTAGATATTCCTTAATTCAGTCAAATTGACACGTAAAATTAACCATCACATAATCTATGAATTTGAAATAATTATTTTTGTGCTTGGCATTCTACAGAGCATCAAGAAATCAGTAGTTACTAAGAGTTTGCAGTGTTTTTCTCACAATGTTGAAGTGAAAAGAAAACATTTCTGTATTAGACTTTTATGCATATATGTTTCACTTGATGCTTACCACAACTCTAGGTGATAAATATTTAGCATATTAATTGTGGTTATTTTGAATTCTTTGCTAGATTCCTCTCTGGAATTGATTCTTTTAACACTTTTTCAGCTGCTTTTTCCTGCATCTTTGTATGTTGAATCATTTTTAAATAAAATGTCAGGTACCATCAAGGATTTTAGAAACTCTTGGAAAGGTAGTCAAGAAATGGCATTAATGGGCTTTACGTAAAGAAGTAAGAAAATTAGACTAGCATATTAAAAAAGTTACTGTGTGTGGAGAATGTACGGGGGCCAAGTATAGCTATGGGGCATGCAATTAAACAGTGAGGGCTATTGTCCAGGTGAGAGATGATTTTGATTTACAGTGGTAGTGAAGGAGAAAAGGAGATGGATTTGAGGTTCACTGTTCCTACCCATACATATGAAGAGTTTTTCAATATCAAAAACTATCCTTAGAAGAGGAAATCATCTTATATTTGAACCTCAGAATATTTCAGATTACAGACTGATATGTAAATTATTTTGTTCTGAAAAATCACAAAGTACTGTCTGGAACAGACATGTTAACCTGAACCAACAACAGTTGTTTCAAGAGATAATTTGACACAACTGGTAAAAAAGGAAAAAGTAAGCAAAGTAAGAAGATTTAGTAATTATTCCATGGGGTATTACCTCCCAGCTGTGTGTGTTAGATGTCACCATGAAGCAATATTTCAATGATCATTTGCAAGAAGTGGTTCAGTCCATGCTTAGGTTATGGGATCATGAATATATGCCAACAGGAAAAGTAGGGGGAAATTCTACCCTAATTGTACTTGCAACTGAGACAGCATTATACACAGATTCAAAAAAATACATAAAACAAAGAAACTCTTAATTATATTATCTTCCTCTTAAGAATATTATATCTTACTGGTTGATTGCCACAATCCTATGAACAGGTAGGTTTCTTAAAAATTATTTTTTATTTTTTGTAGAGTTTAGAGGGGTGTCTCACTTTGTTGCTCAGGGTGGTCTTGAACTCCTGTTCTCAAGCCATTTTCTTACCTCAGCCTCCCAAAGTGCTGGGATTACAGGCGTGAGCCACTGTGCCCTGCCTCTATCAAGACGTATTTTTAAGCTTTGTTAGAGTGGGTCTATTTTTTTGTCTCTACTAAGGCATCATCTCTAGTTCATGGTCTTCTGGTGTGTCAACTGAAAATCTGTATGTTCATGATAATTTTTCCCTTTTGAATGAGCCCAGACTCCAGTGACTTTCCAACATTGTGTGATCTCTAAAATCTCTGACCACCTATTTAGCCTCTTGATGCTGTTCTCTGCTTGACCTCAAAGAATCTCACACTGCATATGCTCAACTTAGGAGCTGGCCAAGGACCCAAGAGGAAATTTATACATAGATTTTTAGCACTCTGCCTACAGTTCTCTCTTCTCCAGTTATTTCTCCACAAAGTCCCAGCTACCTTTACAGCCTCAAACATTTTATTTCTCTGTCTCTTTCACCCAGTTATTCTAATTCTACCACTGTCCTTGGGCTCTATTAATCTGTGTTACAATTTGGAAAATACATTTGGATGCATGGCTCACCAACCACCTCTTCTTCCATTGTATATCTGGTCTCGTCTTGCTGTTTTACTATCATAATCTCCCATGATATTTTCCATCACCTGAAGAGGCAAGCTCTGCCTAAACAAATCATTAGTTCTAGACCTGTTTGCAGTGAGTTATCCTGTCAATGAGCCCAGCTTTATACCCCAGGGCTATACAATACCTATCTTATCTATCCTAAGGCCTTAAAAATTTCCTGGCCTCAGGCTTCAATATTGTTATAGAGCAGTACCTCACTGCTAATTTAATTCTTTTAGTACAAGACCCTTGCCAAAGAGTTGAGACTCCTTTATTTAGTATGGACCTGTGTTGCATATGGTCCCAGTTTCTGAAATATTAACACTGCTTATCTTCATTGAAGCCAGTTCCACTAAGACAAAATCAAAATTTCTTCTGCTAGAACTGCGTCAAGATGTTTTAAAACTCAGAGTTCCTTCCTCAGCAGACAGAAATATTTTTCTGTTGAACATCAATTAACTTTAACATTACCTCTGAAACTAAGAAAAGATTTAAGGGATATCGGAGATCTTAACTGATGACAAGTGAGTAATATAACCTTTTATCTCCCTTTATCCCACTGCTAAAATGGTCAGTTTTATAAATGGCTGTATTCAATCCCAAATTTGTCCAATATATTGTACAAAGTGGAATGAAAAGAGAGAAGAATTGGTACATGATAACATGTGAAGGCTCTCAGCAACTTAGTCCTCTAAAATAAGTGGAAAAATGTTTTTTTCAGTGTCTGAGAGATTTCCCTTTATAGGTGTGCTGAGTTGTATTTTGTCAGCTCCTATTAAATTGTGTAGTCATGATACCTATGAATCTTACAACGTATAGAAAGACTTTATTTCAACTTTTATAAACTTTTGAAAATGGGGGGAAAGATTTAGAATCTCTTATTTTAGTGAGACTATTCAATTTTTTTTTTTTAGTTCCTTGTACTATGAAGTCACATTCTTGGTATCTAGGCATATAAAAAAGTCTCAAGGAATTTTAGAGATATGTCAATAGTCTTCTGTTTTTTCTAACATGTATGAAATAAAAATATAATTATCTTGTGAGTGCTTGATATGGTTTCAATGACTACACTAAGTGCACTGTCTTTCCAATCAAAAATATACACCTGGCATATATGTTTGTGTGTGTATGTGTCTGTGTGCTGATTTTTTCCTACTCTGTTGAAACAGATACAAATAGTAATTTAACCTAATGGCCTTAGCCACAATGCATGATAAGACTTCACTGATGGTCCGGGCGTGGTGGCTCACGCCTGTAATCCCAGCACTTTGGGAGGCCGAGGTGGACGGATCACGAGGTCAGGAGGTCGAGACCATCCTGGCTAACACGGTGAAACTCTGTCTCTTCTAAAAAATACAAAAATTTAGCCAGGCGAACTGGCGGGTGCCTATAGTACCAGCTACTCAGGAGGCTGAGGCAGGAGAATGGCGTGAACCCGGGAGGCGGAGGTTGCAGTGAGTGGAGATCATGCCACTGCTCTCCAGCCTGAGCAACAGAGTGAGACTCAAACAAAACAAAACAAAACAAAAACAAAACTTCACGGATGGATTCTGAACAAAGAAAAATAAATTGAGTCTGGGGTTAAGAAAGTAACTTGGTGGCACCCATGAGAGGTAACAATAGTTCATACCACAGTGCCCGAAGCGCTGGTCATAGAAATGGAAGCCTTTAAACAAGATGAGTGTTGGTAAGAGCCTAGTTTCAGAAATGTATAAATAGTTACAGTGCTCATAGTCAGGTGGCTAACAATATTTGAAAAAATTCCATCTATTTTGGAGCTAAATCTGACTAAGCTTTTGGGACACAAAAAGAGAATATTGGAAAGACTAGGCCTGTTATGAGAGTTCAAGTTAAGCAAGTTTGTGTTTAGGGCATGTTTCTGGGGCCATAGGGAAAATAGCCTGTTATTCAGGAAACAGAAGTCCAGATCTATTGAAATGTCAATCTAGACAGAAGAGAGAGAAAGGAGACAATTTGGTGTGACGTGGATGCCTCATGCTGATCCATTATGTCAGGCATATGACAGCAAGGCTAATTTTAGCAACTGTCTGATAATAAACTTGATTTTCTGATACACTGAAAAGTTTGGTCTGGATTTGTGCATGAATAATTTTCTAGTATACCAAGTAATGGATATGGAAGAGTAAACTATAGCTAGAAATTATTGGAACTTATGATGGATAAAATATGTTCTTTTAAAAATGATCAGGAAGTGCTTTCACTGTCGGCATGTCTGACTGACTGTGGGAAGCGCTGCCATGGCTTCTTACACCAACGAGGTGCAGTGTAAATACTCCCATACCTAGAACTTCAAGTATAATTATAATAATAATAATAAAGTCAAAAAAATAAATAAAACACACACACACACAAATTTAAGTATTTTGTATTAAGTATTATAATGCACAAAATATGATAAGAAATAGAAAAGATCTTGATTTAAAGGTTTTTTCAGATTGAGATTTCAATAGCATTAATTGAAGATGTACTACTTAACAGGGTATTTAATAAGCACTTTCTCAAAATAACCAATATATATTATTGTTATTTATTGTTATTGTTACATATTGTTTTAGTTCATTTTGCATTCCTATAGCAGTATACCACAGACTGGGCAATTTTAATAAAGAAAATACACTTTTTTCTTACATTTTTGGATACTGGAAAGTCCAGGTTTGAGGGGACAGTATCTGGGAAGGGGCTTCTTACTATGTCATAACATGGTGGAAGACATTATATGACAACAGAGCGAAAGTGTGCATGCCAGTTTGGGTCTATCTTCCTTTCTTTATGTAGCCACCAGTCCCATTATGGGGGCCACACCCTGATTACCTTATCTAATCTTAATTATATTCCAAAGACCCTTCTCCAAACAGCATATGAATTTGGAGATTAAGTTTTTAGCACGTGAAATTTGAGGGACACATTTAATCCATAGCGCACGTGCAAGCACACACACACACAGAGATATATATATATATATATATAACATGTTAACACAAAATCTTATTCTAAACATTTTTCATACATAGTTTTCTTTATGGATTCATACATCTAATAAAATAATTATAAGTGCGCTTTTACCCTTAACAATTTTAATTTTGCTGATGACTGTGTATGTACTTGTGAATTATACAGAATTATTATTTTTATGAGTAACTAAAAACTTACCATACCATTCATTAAAGTTATAAAATCTCTATGGCAGTTAGCAGTTATTGTCATGGGTACAAAACCTTTTTTTTAAAATCAGGCTCAGTGACTAATATGTAAGAAATATATAATATACAAGACATTGAGTTTGTTCTCTCCCAAAGTGAACTAATTGCTCTCCAGACCATATCCATAACCATCCATCCTGGAGCTTAATTTCCCTATCATTCTAGGACTTTAAATTTCCGCCCCTCTGTGTTGGATCTTCTATTTTCCAGATTCTATGTGTTCTTATTTCTTGTTTTACTCACTTTGTTTTTGGATACATTCTTTATTTCCTCTCCTTTTTTTGGTGCTAGATCACCCAGATAGAATACCATTTCTATCTTCATTTGATCAGCATGACAATTTATTAAATGAAAGACAAAAAAAGTAATACATCATTAGAGTTGTATAATACTTGTTTAAAATTGCTCAAAACCAATTACTTATTTTCGCTTCATTGCTAAAGGCATGGCAAAAAGGTATGTAATTTTGTTTTCAGACAATGAAAGCTTTTGCTTTGTAAAGAATTACTGTTTTCCGGCTAACGAAAAAGGGTTACAAGATCACCTTTTCTTTAATGCAAATCACCTTTTCAAGTAACTGTCTCTTAGCCTGATATCTCATAAATCACCATCATTAATTGATCAGGGTAAGGGATATTTTACATGGCCAAAGACAGTTGAAATTATACCTTCCCCCAAGCCATCTAAGGAAACACCTGACCTTTTCCTGGTGATTATCTTTCAGAATACATTATTGGAACCTGCAAACAACTTGAAAACATTAAAGAGTAGGAAGATTTCTATATTTTCAAGTCATCTTTTCTGGAAGAAAATAAATATTCCTATTTATTTTCATAAAAATAATAACAGATAATGATATAAATTGATACTAGACATAAAAAACTGATGAAAGTAACAAATTAATGTATATTTGTGAAAAGAAACAGGGTCACTTAGCATTTAAATAAAAGACAATATTTCAACTGGTAAGGTGAATCTTTAGTGTGTGTGTGTTTGTGTAATTTTTCTAAATAGAATATTTTCTCACTGTTTTGCCAAGTAGTGCAGGATGAATATATTTTTCTTGGGCAGTGTTTTATTAGAGTAAATCATTACCATGTTTGTTTGCTTATATACATTTGCATATTTTTTTCCTTAACCTACATCATTTTCCACCAAATGTTTCAGTGTCTCTTTCTAAAATGGTTTACGGTAATATTTAACCCATGGATTGAGTTTTGTTCTACTCGGAGTCCTTGTTTTTGAGGCCTCTGTTCTCTTGCAAGGTGAACTAAATGTTCTCCAGATCATATCCATAATTATCTAACCTGGAGGTTAATTTCCCTATTATCCTAGCACTTTAAATTGCTGCCCCTACTATTGGATCTTCTATTTTCCAGATCCTATGTCTTCTTTCTTGTTTTGCTTTTATGTTTTTCTGGAGATACACTCCATGAACTTCCTAATAAAAGACTTCTGGGAAGTTAAAAAAAAAAAGAGGCTAGTCGGGTTGAGTGTTTACATCGGGCAATATTTATTCTACTATTGTATGTAATTAATCATTTGATTGGAACTTCAAAGTCTGCAATAATAAACCTCCTCAACAATTTCAAGGCTTGTTTTCCTCCTTTGCCTTCCAGCTTTCAGTGTAGCATTAAGAAACATCAGTGTCGCCCTGATATCTATTCTGTCTCTTGTTAAAAAATTGTGTGTGAGCATTTTTCCTTTCCAAAAGTTATAAAGATCATCTGCTTGGCACTGATGTTGTGAATTTCACCAATATATGACTGATAATTTATTATAGATTTCAAATTTTTCAACCTGAACACTTATTTCCTTCATTTTCTTGCATTTTTGGATAATTTTCTCTACTCTCTTTTATGAATGTGTTTATTGAAATGGATGTGATTTGCTTGGCTATTTGATCTTCTGAATCAATCCTCTGATTTCTTTTTTGAGATGGAGTCTCGCTCTGTCACCCAGGCTGGAGTGCAATGGCGTGATCTCAGCTCACTCCACCTCATGGGTTCAAGTGATTCTCCTGCCTCAGCCTCCCAAGTAGCTGGGACTACAGGCACGCACCACCACACCTAGCTAATTTTTCTGGCAGTTTTAGTAGAGACGGGGTTTCACCATGTTGGCCAGGTTGGTCTCCATCTCTTGACCTTGTGATCTGCCTGCCTTAGCCTCCCAAAGTGCTTGGATTACAGGTGTGAGCCACTGCACCGGACCAATCCTCTGATCTTTTAATCTTTTTCTCCTGTACTCTATTTAAAAAATTTTTATTTTACTTTCCAGAAGACTTCCTCTAGTGTATCTTTCATCACTTCTACTATATTATTTCAGCTATACAATTTTAATTTTCAAGAGCTCTTTCTTATTCTCAGATTATTCTTCATTTTGTAATATTCTATTTTTATTAAACAGATACAATACCTTTCTTTCTTTTTTCTTTTTTTTTCTTTTGAGATGGCATCTTGCTCTGTCACCCAGGCTGGAGTGCAGTGGCACGATCTCTGCTCATTGCAGCCTCCACCTCCTAGGTTCAAGCGATTCTCCTGCCTCAGCCTCCTGAATAGCTGGGATTACAGGTGCATGCCACCATGCCAGGCTAATTTTTGTGTTTTTAGTAGAGACAGTGTTTCACCATGTTAGTCAGGATGGTCTCGATCTCCTGACCTTGTGATCCGCCCGCCTCGGCCTCCCAAAGTGCTGGGATTACAGGTGTGAGCCATCACGCTGGGCCTACAATACCTATCTTTATCCCTCTGAGTACATTAATCGTTATTTTACTTTGATTTTTTTCTGCTGGTTCTCCATATATTTTCTGTTTCTTTCAATTTCAAAAATGTTTTTATATTTAATATAATTAAATTGTTTTAATATTTTATGTTTTGTTTCCTTTTATATATTCATTATTCCTGTTGAAAGCATTTACCACATATTTGGTGTGTCTTGGATCATTGTTTATATTTACATGTCTGATAGAAAGTTGGTTGAAATTTCTATTGGTATAAAGGTAATTTTCCACACATTCATTGGGCAGTGAGAGAAAATGTTAATGAGGATAGTCCCTAATAGAGTATCCATAGCACTTTTCTTTGAGGCAGATCAGTTTATACAGTAAAAATATAAATCTTTTTATGCAACTTCCATGCTTGTAATACTTCCCTTATCTTCCATAATACGGAGAACGTAACTCAAACTTCATACCTTGACCTGTATGATCAAGCTTCTGCTCATCTCTTAAACTACATTTCATGTTGCTCTTCAGTCTATACTTTAGTCCTGTTGCCTTCCTTTTGATAGATGCAGGAGGCAGATAAGGAAGGGTCCCTGGAAAATCTCCAACCCGCCCCACAAGTGTTTATGCCAGACATTTTTGTGCAGATAAGGGAACCTGCACAGGGTCTTACCTGCCATGCCTGCAACAGATTGGAGGCCCACAAGCACTGGGGGAATGAGATGGAGTCACCAGGAATTTGCACCTTATGCAGGGGATGGAGCCTGGCCTCTTCAGCTCAGGGGTGGTGGCCTGGTTTTTAATCTGTGAAGTAGGAGTCTGTTGGCAGGACCCCCTCTTTCTTTTCTGAGAGCTTTCTTTTCATCTAATAAGTCTGTCCCCCTCACCCTTCAATGTGTCCATGTGCCTAATTTTTCCTGTTCATGAGGCAAGAACCCAGAACTTAGCTGAACTATGGAGCAAAAAATCCTGTATCACTTTGGTTGTATGGACAGGTCAAGTTTTTGCTCGACAGAGACTTTGTTTTTAATATTTCCTCTACCAGGAATTCTTTTTCTTCCAAATCTTTGTATGCATGTATCCTTCACTCTCCACCACAGGTTTCAGATTAACCATTGCTTCTTCAGAAGGGCTTTTCCTAGCCAGCTTAGGTGTGCATATTTCCTAATTCTTATCTAGCAGAACACCTTTGTTCCCTTCTTCAAATGTATCATAAACTGTAATTGTATATTTATTTGTTTATTCATTAATCTTTTACATGACCACTAGAATGTGGGCTCCTGATGAGAGGGAACTTTTCCATCTTTTTTACTACTGTATCCTTACACCTAGCACAGTGACATACACAGACAAAGTTCTCAAGTATTTGGTCACTGAATAAGATGTGACTATCTACCATGACAGTAAGATATGGAGATCTGGCCACTTTTCTGTGCACATCTCTGATTGTTCACTTATTGATTACATACTAAGAGGTATCTAACACATGATTCTGCTGAAAACTGGGCGTATAGAGATTTTTTTTTTTAATTTGTTTTTCTCTAAGTATTTGCAATATATTTGAAGGAAAAGGTATGTAATGTGAAATTTTAGTATGATAGAGTAGATATTATAGTATGACCATATAAAAGATAAAATAGAACTACAGACAAAAGAGCAGCCAATTCTACACATGGGTTTTCCAAAATTTTACTAAAATTTTGAAAAATATGTATAGGATGCTTATTAGATAAAGAGTGGGAGTGGAAGAGTGAATTTTGGTCAGAGAGAACAGCCAGTAAAAAGGTAAAGAGTAAAGAAAAAATTTTTGGTGTCTATTATAATTTAATTTACCTCTGTTAAAGGGATTCACAGTATATCTTATTGTGCTTTGGCTCTTAGTTCATATTTAATTTTCAGATACTAAAAATGAAAAATTCTGTGTGCATAAATGTGATGTTTCCTTATGCTTTTGAGGCAAGTTCACATGTAGAATTTGGTTCTATTTCCTCTGTACTTCAATCTCATTTTCAGTAGAGGTCTAGATGAACTCAACCCAGTCCCCAACCAATTTAATATCTAAATGCAGCCACATGAGGCAAGACTAGCTGAACCTAGCCCAGATTCTAAATGCATACACAAATGAACTACTTTTTCTTTGTTTTAAATCACTAAGTGTTGGAGTTTTTGGTTAAACATGAATAAACAACTAAAACAGGAAAGATTTGAGTAGTTAAGAATACCTTTTGTCCAGACAGTGAACATGGATGGAGGTTGATGGGCTACAATGGAGGACAAGATCACTAGACAAAGGGAGATAGGAGAAGAACACTTGTTAAAAAGATTATTTATATATGCTGATAGTTATATGAAGTATAATTATGACCAGAATTACAGTAAAGAAGAAACTAAAATTTGCCACGAATGAAGTAGAATGATCCAAGATTCAATAGAAATCAACAATATTGAAGGGAAGGATATAAGACAGATTGATGATATAAACGTCATAATTGAGGGTTTTTAGAAAGAAAGAAGATAGAATATTCTAGAAGTGGCAATAAAAAGCAAAGAGAAATGTTGCCTTTTCTCCAGAGGAGACATATGAGGGCTGTGGGACACAGCAATAGCCATCACTTGGGAGAGCTTCAGGAGAAATTTTGTCATCAGAGGAAAGTCCCCTTGAAGACAAAGGCAACATAAAAATTAGAGGTTGAGGATTCAAGAGATTTTGCTAATGGCATACCAAGAATTACAGAAAGCATAACGATAGGAATGGAATAGGGAATGTCTAGAGCCACATAGAGAAAAGACTGTGGAAAATGAATGAACTTTTCTCAGACGTTTTCAGGTGACTGGCAAACAAAGTTAATGACAAGTCAAGATTGATTCTGATTGACTCAGGGAGTATAGTTTTGTTGAGCACTTTCTTGGGAGGATAGAAATGACTGATTCATATTTTAGCTCACTACTAACCATGTACATGGACATAGAAGACCTAGGAGAAATGTGGTCTTACCCAATGTGCAGTGCTCACCCAAGGGACTAACTCATTTATTAGAATTGAGTCCCAAAGGAAGGTGGAAGGACTGGAGCAGCACAATCAAATCCGGTAAAAGGAGGAGGCAGTGGGAAAATAGAGGAGAAAATCCTGTTGGGGGTGTAGAATCTATAGAAATAGCTTACCTCACAAATTAAGTATGAGAATCACTTGAGCCCAGGAGGTCGAATCTACAGTGAGCTGTGATTATGCCACTGCACTCTAGCCTGGGCAATAGAGTGAGCCATTGTCTCAAAAATAAATAAATAAATCTAAAAAAATGAAAATGAGACAGTTATATCTGTGGGAATTTAAAAAGTGTATTTAGAAAGACATTGTTTTAATTTTATTCTTTCAAACTCAATAATATATGAACATGAAGATGATACTAATACCAGAATACTTAAATTGATTTTTAAAATGACAAATGCATTATTTGAGTCACTATTTAATATTTGACTTGAGTTTCTATAAAGTAACAGATTCTAATTTATCTTTCCTGTCTTGTCAGAGGCACAATGCCTGGCATATAATGGAGTAAAGTAAGTGTTTTTCAAATAAATAAAAGTAATACAAAAACTATAAGGTAAGTACTATTCAAGTAAAAACAAGATCTAGAATATAATTCAGTGTCTTAGCATCTAATATGAGCAGTTAAAGAAAACTAACAGGTAGATACAGTGGGGAAAGAAAAGATGAGAAAGATAGATCTATGTTGTTAAGGTTCTTCAGTAAAGGTCATATGAATGACAAAAAAGATAAAGTGATAGTGACATTTTGTTTAATTTCAATGTTTATATATGTATATGAAAAAGAATTTAGAGCATGTGAACTAATCATTTTTATGCCAATGCATTTTCTTTTATTGCCCAATACTTGAATGTAAGCTATAGGAATCTTGATGAAAACTACTGAATCTAAAGAAAGGAGATAATACATTAAGAAAATGTTTATATTTTTATTATTTATATTACAAGACTTTTAAATTAATTTTTATATTTTTCACATCCAAACTATTCCTGTGCACATTAAAGTCAAATGAGATGAAAAATAGTCAAATATAGTCTTCTGAATGAGTTTAATGACATCCTAGGATGATACCAACTGCTTCATGAACACAATCCCCTGTTCTTCATGGAATATCCCACTTTCTTTTTTTTTTTTTTTTTTTGTTTGAGACAGAGTCTTGCTCTGTCGCCCGGGCTGGAGTGCAGTGGCCGGATCTCAGCTCACTGCAAGCTCCGCCTCCCGGGTTTACGCCATTCTCCTGCCTCAGCCTCCCAAGTAGCTGGGACTACAGGCACCCGCCACCTCGCCCGGCTAGTCTTTTTTTTGTATTTTTTAGTAGAGACGGGGTTTCACCGTGTTAGCCAGGATGGTCTCGATCTCCTGACCTCGTGATCCGCCTGTCTCGGCCTCCCAAAGTGCTGGGATTACAGGCTTGAGCCACCGCGCCCGGCCTCCCACTTTCTAAAATAGAACAAAAGACCAGGAAACATGGTGTCATGGGAGTCAAATGATGAAAGTGTTTTTAGGAATGTCAAATGCTACATAAAGAATGAAAAAAACGAGGACTCAAAATTGGCCAATGAATTTAGCAAGGTTTAAGTCTCTGGTGATCGTACCAAAGAAGTTTCTGAGAAAAATTGGAGGATAAAGCATGACTGAATGAATTACAGGAAGAAATGGGAGAGAGAAAGTAGAGATGGTGAGTATATGCAATTCTCTTACATCAGTACAAAAAATTTTACCAATAGTGAATGATTTCTTCAAATCCTAAAGTGCTTTAAGAATTCCTACTAGCCAGCCATAGTCACCAACCAGACTTAGCCTTTTCTTCCTCTGTTCTACTTATATACTTTATATAGCTGTTATCTGTGAATATCCTTCTATATTTCAATTATCTTTGATGCTAATAACTAGCACCGTATCTGCAACATAGTCATTTCATAATACATATTTGTTTCATTAGAATATAATCAGGCAGTTTAATCAATCAGGTGTTGTAGGAGTAATATAGCAACAAAGATCTTTACAAATTATATCAGAACATTGTTAGTTTCACCTTGATTCAATATGGCCAAGGAGATCGAATTTTGCTGCCCAAACCACAACTTGGAACCTATATACTGCAACTCCTTACCTTTCTAAAATACCAAACACTCCCTAGTTTCTCCCACATATCTGTAAGCTTATATATATATGCCTTAGTACTTTTGGAGAAGAGCTACCATAATCCCAAATTAAGATTCAAACATATCTTGAAGTGGCTGGAAGACCAATACAGAGATTCTAGATGAGATTATTTAGGTTGACTGACTTGTTCATTGGTCTATTATTTTTGCTGGTGTAATTATTACATAAGAGGAAGGTTTGTGCCACGTATTCAGGGAGAGGAATGAAACAATGTTAGGGAGAATAGTGTGTGTTTCTCTTTGGATCTTTGGAGCTGTCATTGATGAATCCTTTGGAGAAA
Organism: Colobus angolensis palliatus; assembly: GCF_000951035.1. Taxonomy (NCBI): domain Eukaryota; kingdom Metazoa; phylum Chordata; class Mammalia; order Primates; family Cercopithecidae; genus Colobus; species Colobus angolensis. The sequence goes on along the minus strand of NW_012114489.1, from coordinate 5,134,267 downwards.
TAAGGTTCAGGCAGAAGCTGAAGAAGATACTTTCATAAAGTACAGTGTATCATAAGCGGCTGTATCTAACCCATAATGGTAACAAAATGACCCAGAATGCAGAAAGCTCTGTTTCTTATCCAATTCCTCTGCATGCAGAGGTGTAAAAATGTGGTTATGTACACAGACACACATGCACACTTCCCTACACAAACACATACGTATTTTCGTACATCTATGACTGTTACTATTACAAAAGAACTCTCATTTACATGAAAGAGTTAAAACATGTTTCTTGAAAAATCCATGTAGCCTTTTCTCAAGCACAAAAATTTGACTGTCACTATAAAACTAAGTGAGAGAAATTCTACAAACACCTAGAGAACAATGAAACTATGCAAAATAAACACATTGGGATCATTAACAATAAATCATGCTGGGCAGAGTTCTTTGACAGATTATAAAATTAGCGTATAAAGGGAGGACTATGGATAATAAACGTCTAAGCTTCAATAAGGTGTTTGATATAGTGGTTCAAGTAAGTGTATAAAAATTGTCAAATAAGTTTTGATAAGAAAAATAAAGTGGATAAAAAACAAACTAAGAGATCATAAATGTGGAGAATGATAGATGATAGTGAGCCCTTTGAAGCACCAGAAAATGATTCTTGGAGCTATTAAATGTATTTCTGACCATACATAGAGGGCAAATAAGGCTTGAATTAGATTGGTAGATTATATCAGTTTGAAAGATGCTGTAAAACTGGTTTGGAGAGAGAAATGATATAACTGGTTGTAAATAATTTGATTCAACTTGTAGAAGAGCAAGCAGAAAAAATAATACCAAGCAACTATATAAAAATACCATTTCTTTTTTATTGAAATATAATAGTAGTATGTATTTTTTGGCTACGTGTGATGTTTCGATACCTGTATACAATGTGTAATGATCATATCAGGATAATTGGAATATCCATCACCTTAAACGTTTCTCTTTTCTTTGTGTTGGGAACACCATCATTCTTCTCTTCTAGCTATTTTGAAATACACAAAAATTATTGTTAACTATAATTTCCCTACTGTACTATTTAATACTAGAACAATATCATTTTTTGCTAATAAAAGTGATGGCATAGCAGTTTATGGTATATAGGATGCCTAGTAAATGCCTATTTTTATGAGCTTTTTGTGTAGCAAGGCCAAGTGAACAGACTACTTTCTGGAATAAGGTTGATTATCCAAGGGAAGTCACTGAGTTCTCCTCAGACTGCACATTGTGTTTGACAGATGGACCAGCTGCATATCTTGTTTCGGTCCCCATCTGGCTCCATCTGATTCTTGAAGACTTTTCTGCATGTTAGGAAACAGATCGCAAATATTTCTTGCTAGTAGAGTAAGTGGGAGGCCGAGGCAGGTGGATCACTTGAGGCCAGGAGTTCGAGACCAGCCTGACCAAAATGGTGAAAACTCATCTCTACTAAAAATACAAAAAATTAGCCAGGCATGGTGGCACATGCCTGTGATCCCAGCTACTTGGAAGGCCGAGGCAGGAGAATCACTTGAACCCAGGAGGCAGAGGTTGCAGTGAGCTGAGATCATGCCACTGCACTTCAGCCTGGGCGACAGAGCAAGACTCCATGTCAGAAAAGATTTTAATTAATTAAAAAAATAAAACTTAAGCTCAAGTAAGAAAACATAATACACCTACTATGTACTCGCAAAATTTAAAAAAAAATTTAAAAAGATTTAAAAAAGAAAGCATAATATTATATATGCATCAAAGAAAGGAAAGTATGAGTTACGTTGAAATTTGTTAGCCACCCAATATGTGAATGCATGACACTATATACAGAAAAAATAAATGGAAATAAACAAAGAAATTTTCTTATCATTATAGTTAAAATAGGTTTTGTTTTTATCCAAAAACACTATTGTATTAGCTTTTTCACAGTCTTAAAATTTCTTCTATAGCAGCAATTATGACTCAGCACATTTTCTTACATAGATATGTGCACAATAAAATATTATCAAAATAATGAATTCCAGATCTTCTTATTACTTCCTTTCTTCTCTTTGAAAGTGCGACTGACTTTCAAGTCATAAAATATCAACTGATGCCAAAACCCAAATGCTCCAGAAGTACTTTAAAGGCCAATGGATGCATTAAAGAGTTCCATTAGAATTGGGTGGTAAATGAAGAAAGTAGGTATTTGCGCTGAGAAAATCAAGTCATTTTGTCATGAATATGTAAGAATGACAAGCATCCTGAAAGAAAAACCTGTGAAATAAAAATTTGGTTCAAACCTGAACCTACTGATACTTACAAGAGGTAATTATGATGGTAAATTTGAATGCGTTTACATCTGGTTTCTTAAATAAGAACAGTTAAACATCTTCATCTGTTGTGGGATGCTTGCATACTCCCAGTCACTTTTGACATTAATCATGGAAACTGAGTTAAGGGCAAATTCTTGAGGCCTCATAATTGGGCAAATCTGAGTTGGAAAGGACTCTGGATGAAAAATGCCAATGACAGTTAAGTAAAGAAAAAAAAAAAAGGATCAGGCCGGGCACAGTGGCTCACGCCTGTAATCCCAGCACTTTAGGAGGCCGAGGCAGGTGGCTCTCAAGGTCAAGAGATCAAGACCATCCTGGCCAACAGGTGAAAACTAAAAAGTCTCTACTAAAAATACAAAAATTAGCTGGGCGTGGTGGCACGCACCTGTAGTCCCACTACTCAGGAGGCTGAGGCAGGAAAATCGCTTGAACCTGGGAGGAGGAGGTTGCAGTGAGCCGAGATTGTGCCACTGCACTCCGGCCTGGCGACACAGCGAGACTCTGTCTCAAAAAAAAGGGTGGGGGGGGTGCGGAAATATCATATCTTCTGACAAATCCATGTTTGTCAAGAAGAAATGAGGTTAAAAATCACCAAGAATTTGGATTCAGATTCTCAGTAGGAAATAAAGAGTCCGAAGAGTCATGAAGAATTAGGCGTTGAGGTTGAGGGATCACAGATTTGAACAGGAATTGTCATGACTCCAACAGAAAAAAAGAAGACCTGGAAGATGTAACTGTGGTTTTGGCCACTTGAATATTCCATACTGCTACCAGAAACTCTATCATATTTTGAAAGCTTTCTTTTAAGTGATCAGGCCCAGGTTTTTCCTAAATGACACAGTGAATAAGTTATATTTTGCATGTATTTTATCTTTTTGGTTGACCTACAGATACATTGCTGATGTTTGAAAATGATTAGGATTGTGGCTAATGTTTAAAAGTTAAAAAATAAGAATTACTTTACAAATAAAAGAAGAATTATAAATTCATTACAATTGTAGCTCAATAGCTATAGCTGACTCCCTGTCACATTTAAAGTGGCTTGAAACTTGATATGGAAAGGCAAATATGAGTAAGCTCTATCTTAGACTCTCAAGAAATATGTAATGTAGTGGTAGAAAAAGATCTTCAAAACTTATTCTAAATAGATGCACAACTATTAAGTAGACACAAAATATAACAGCAAAACAGTAGAGCAGTTAGGGGGATTAAATATTTCCAGAATAATCCCAACCTTTCATGTAAAGTAGAGCCTTATTTAAATTACAACTGATAAAAGGTAAGGGATAAAACAAGCCACACTACCATTAGTTTTGTTCAGCTTAACTTTCACTTCTATAACCTGAGGGGAAAAGGCAAGACAGCACTCCTTCAAAGATGAATCAAGAGCATATACCTGTATCCTGTTTCCAAATGCTATTTATTGCCATCTAGAACAGAACACTCAAAGTTCACACAGAACATGTATTACCGTATGACAGATTTTGATAATATGAATATTACATGCCAAGATATTGGCACTGGATGATGCTACTGGTTAGCACTGGATGATGCTACTAAGCCCTGATTATGAAGAGAAGCAGGTCTTTTTTCTGTTGGGTCCACTCTGTTTCTACTTTAGCTTTCTTGGAACCCACTTGCCATATGGGCTTCCTTGAGATCCAATTTGACTGAAGTCATGAACAAACCTATTGTTTACTTTTATGAAATGATTTCCTCTTATATTGATGACATGAGAATTTTTTCATTCTTTATTCTATATAAATGTATTGATTGCTTTTTATATACCATATGTTCTTTGAATGAGGAATACAGTGTTGAATGAAACCAATAAAGTTGCAGCCTCGTAATTCACAGTTTAACATAGGAGGCAGACATTACACTCTAGATTAAAAAAATGAATAAATGAATACATGACCAGGTTCTAATCAGTAGTCTGAATTAAAATATAGTAGAAGATGGTGACAGAGAAGGACAATATTAGTAATTTTGGTAGCATGGCCAGAAAAAGCTGCTTAGAGGAGACAATTAGAGACTGGAATGAAGTGAGGGACATTGTACTGTAACTTTCTGTAAGGGAAAGAGTTCCTTGGAAAACAAATGAAAGGACCTGTTAGGAGTATGTCTTGGGCATTTTTCTGCCTTGTTGTGAGCAAGGCAGAAAGAGTAAGAGATGAGGACAGAGGGATAGTTAAGGAACAAATCTCATTTGGTCTTTTTTCTTCCCCCTACGCTAAAACAATCATTTTCATGAACATTTCCATGGTCCCTTTGGAATATTCCACTGCACCTCCCCTCTCAGGCCTTGTCCCACTTCTGCCTTTCTTGTCCTCTCTAGCTGTGGACTGAATGTGTCCCAAAATTCATATATTGAAGCTCTAATCCTCAATGTGGTGGTATTTGGAGGTGTGGTCTTTGGAAGGTAATTGGAAGGTCTTTGGAAGGCTTAAATGAGATCATGAGAATGGAGCCCCCATAATGGAATTAGTGTTCTTATAAGAAGAGGAAGACATCAGAGCCTGCTTTCTCTCAGACATATGAGGCTACAACAAGAAAGTGGCTCTCCACAAACCAAAATGTGGACTGTAAGCAGGCAGACACAAAATATGTTGACATTTTAATCTTGGACTTCCCAGCCTTCAGAACTGTAAGATGTAGATTGTTGGTTAAACCACCTAGTCTATGGTGTTTTATTATTATAGCAGTCCAAACTGACTAAGATGTCTTTTCTCGAGTCTTTGCTATACAGATATTTCTAATTGTCCCCTCTCCACTGCCCTGCATTCCTAGGTATGACTTGTTGTATTTGTGAAAATAATTAGGAATAAATATATTTGTATTTTGGGAGAGATTTTATATATAGTTTATTTATAAAGTTAATCTTTATAACAGTAAATTGCTTAATGTAAACACAAAGAGGGGGGTTAGGAATAATTTGAGGGTGGAGATATGCAGAGAGTAACCAATATCTGTAATAACAAATGCCAAATTAAAAAAATAAAATATATGTTATAACAACCGTATTAAAATACAAAGAAAGTGGTTGGTCAGTTCTGCCACAGGTTGGGTAAGGCGAGAAATCACTCTGGTCCATTTTCTTGCAGCTAAGAGAGATGTTTATCACTTTACACATCAAATCACACTCAATGGAGGGGCAAAAACATTGATACAGCCACTTTAAAATGGAGATTTAAAAACTGTATCCATATTGTGATTTCTTGAGGATCCCTTGTATTTTTCAGCCATCAATCTGTGAGGAATAATAGTCATCTCTAGTATCAATGATCCTTTGAGCCAATAACCAGAGGAAAAATATTACCTTCAATACCCTCATCTTACTTTATCTGTCTTTTTGATCCTGTTCACTAGGTAAAGAGAGAGAGTGAAAAAGAAGTAAATTAAAATGAAAAGAATAAAATTTAAAGAAATCTATTATTTGTCTCTTTCTCTCTCTATTTTTTTCTGATCCATAAATAATCTCTGGACAAAATGATATGTTATCAGTAAACATATTACAAAACTTAATCAGGGCTTTTAAAATTTAAGCCCAACATATTATTTTACTTAATTTGTATCAGGAATAGGAAGCTTTAACTCAAAGGAAACAATTCCGTTTGTAATCTCTTCTCCAGAAGAGGGAGGCCAAGCCACATTTTCCCTTCAGTTTAACAAAGACGCATATTAATCTCAACTGTATATTTCATTCTATCTCTGGCTGGTAGTTCACCTGAGAATTGGTCTTAGTGGCAGCCTTTTTACTTGTAGTTGTCTGACACCTAGAATTGTCTCAGTCTAAGTTTTTTAAGAAAGCAAAATGCCCACCCAGAGATAGTTTAGGTTGAAAAAATTACCTACATTTTAAATTGAAGCATTGAAGCTTTTATGAGTTCCTGGGTAGTTCATTAAATTCTATTTACACTGGCCTTCCTTTATTTCTTGGCCTTATGAAATGTCTGTCTGGATGTCCTTTCCTAAGCTCTCCCAAAGATTAGCTCAGCTAAATGTGGTATCTTCTGGGAAGTCTTCCTGTATAAATAACACTCTTCACCCCAATTCTTTCTATGACATAATTGTACCACCCCATTATATTTCCTTCACAGTAACATTATTCAAGAGTATCTTGTTTATTTACTTGTTTTCTGTTTTTATCTGTTTTCATCCCCTAAAATGCAAGAACCATGATTTTATTTATATTATTTTTCTGTTTACCTAAAAGAGCACCTACTACACGCACAGTGTAAAAAACATTTTGATACTTATATTTATAAAATGATTTCAAAGTTATAGGAAAGTTGCAAGCAAAAAAAAAGAATGTTTACATATCCTTCAACCAGATTAATCAATTGTTAACATTTTGCTATATTCCATCATGTTTTCTAAATATTTATACCTGTTTACCTATTAGATATACTTATTTTCTAAAAATATTCTCATGATTAGCATGAGTGTAGATAGCAAAGTCAGAAAATTTATAATTTTAACAGTATTATTAGCTAATTCAATGTCCATATTTAAATTTCACAATTTTTCTAAAATATTCCTTTTAGAGGCCGGGCACAGTGGCTCATGCCTGTAATCCCAGCTCTTTGGGAGGCCAAGGCGGGCAGATCACCTGAGGTCAGGAGTTCGAAACCAGCTGAACCAACATGGTGAAACTCTGTCTCTACTTAAAATACAAAAAGTACTTGGGCTTGTACTAAAAACACAAAAATTAGCCGGGCGTGGTGGCGGGCACCTGTAATCCCAGCTACTTGGGAGGCTGAGGCAGGAGAATCACTTGAACCCGGAAGGCGGAGGTTGCAGTGAGCTGAGATTGCACCATTGCATTCCAGCCTTGGGAACAAGAGTGAGACTTCGTCTCAAAAAAAAAAAAGTTCCTTTTAGAATATTTATTTTTTTTCTACTGTGGAATTCAATCTGTAACCATGCATTGCATTTACGTCTACATCATGTGCCTTTAGTATCCTTTAATCTGGAATCATTTCTCAGCTTTTCTGTTTTTCTTGATCATGAAATTCTGGGGGAGTACATACCAATTATTTTATAGAATGTCAATAAATATTTTTTTAAAAATTGAATATAAGAATATTGACCTGTCATTTAGAATTTTCTTGTCCTTAGTAAGATAGATGAAAATTAGAAATTATATATGAAGAAATTATATGTTTATATATAATATATGCAGAATATATATTATATATGCATATATTAATGTACATATAGTATATTATATATACATATATTAATGTGCATGTAATGTATTATATATGATATACATATTTTTATACATATATTATTTACATATATTACATATATTATTTATATATTATGTAAATATGCTAGATATTACATATATTTGAAGCTTCTATATCATACAATATTATAGAAGTTTTTATATAATATAGAAGCTTCAGATATATGTAATACATAATAATATAGTATATAATTATCTATTATAATTATATATAATAATTATGTATAAACTTATTTATGTATAAATATATATTATGTATAAATCATAATATATCGTGTCTAATGTTTATCTCTCTTGCTAATACATATATAATATAATATGTATACATTTTCTTTTTTTAATTTCACTCAGTCCATTTTGGCATTTATGAATAAAGTGAACACTAAGCTATAGTTTGGGAGAGTCCCAGTTTCTTATCTTTGAATCTTTTCATTTATATAAGGAAGTAAATAATTACTTCAAATCATTTTACTATATTTTACTATATTTGCTTTTCAGGAAAACATGTTTCCTAAATTTTTCTATTAAGTTACTTAAGATACACTATGAAAGTTTAAGCAATCTGTTAGGATATGATTTACGTGAACCTCCTTCAAGGAGCATCCATTAATAAGTAGATCAAGCTTTTTAAAATCAAGGATTTAGTAGCTTTATTTTTCACTTTCATGTTGCACAAATACCCTTATTTGACCACAGAAGAGGAGACATTGTCTTACTTTAGGTTTATTTTCAACAAAATTTTCAAGATGGATGTTGCCATTGGCCAACATATCACTCTTCAAAGAGAGAACCCGAATATGATTTGACCACCAAAAATCAATTAATCTCAGATTTTAATATTTTCAGAGTCCCAGTACACTACATCATGTCCTAACCATTTTATCTACTTGTATTCTATGAATAAGTTGGCTGAATACTCAGTTTAAATAAATCCATTCAAACAATTGGGAACTATGTCTATCACCTTGCTTCATAAATTATTAATAGCCTCACTCCCAAAAGTTCCTAAAAATGTTGTATCTCCTCTCAAAATTTTCCAAAATTTGGATTACCCATTTCTGAGCACATCAATGGTTTATGAATGTCAATAGCACTCTGCTTAATCAATATATAAGCCTTTATTAGGCTCAATGAACTGCTGATATGTATTTTTACATATTCAAAATATGTTTCTCAGTATGGATACTAACTAGACCTTTTTCGAATGAGAAGGTCGAGTCAGGCTCCCCCTTGGCAATGATGCCAGCTCCCTCAGATTCTCATTAACTGAACCATGTGCTCACTGCACAAAGAATGCTTACAGAAAAAAAAAGAATATTGACCTCAGTGTATATTATATTCCTTAAAAATATTTATAAATGAGCATTTGTTATAGAAGCAAGGAACATGACAGCTTATTGATTATGCAAATATGTTCCTTGTACGCTTTTAAAATAAATCAGTTAGTGCAAGAGTTGGCAGACTCTTCCTCAAAGGGCAAGATTATTAAAATATTAGGCTTTGCTGGCCATTTGGTCTATCACAACTATTTAACTCTGCTGTTGTAATGGGAAAACAGCCACAGACAATATGTGAAATAATGGATGTGGCTGTGTTTCAATAAAACTTTGTTTAGAGAAACAGGTGCTGGGACAGTGTGTTGATCCCTGAACTTTTATTTATATATTTAATGGGATAAAATATAACTTAAATATAATATGCATGTATGTACATATGTTTCTGTTTACAAAATAGAATTGAGTGTCTCTTTCAGCTAATTGATCACCATAAAGTAACCTACAAGAGATACGAGAGAATTTTCTATATGTTTTTGAAGTCTTGACACTGCCAAATCTTTTGTTTGTAATCGGCATGCCATGTTGGAAGACATAATAGAGAAACTGTCTATCCACACGTCCTTTACTTAACGAAACTAAACTCTTCTCTGAAGTTATGTGGTATAGATTTTCCTAAAGGAAGCCAACCAATTGAAAGATAAAGCTATGCATTAACTCATCACACTTTAAATAAGTAAATAAATAAATAGCTCACCTAGTTCATTGTTTGGCTGGTTTATTGGATGTGAGATACTTCATACTGTCCTGACACAGAGTTTATTACCTAAGTAAGAGAAGGCACATATGGTTAGGTTTCAAGAGATATTCTAGTTGTTTCCTGTGGTGATGTTTGAACTCTGCAACCAAATTCAGATGCATTTAATTTGGTAAGATAAACAATTGGTTAAATGTTTGGTGTCAAAGTAAGAAGTACATAGTGAATTAATGGAGAGGAATGTTCTTAAAGTGGTCTATACAGATTGACCCGAAAATCAACCTCACCTTTATATCGACCTCATCTTTGAAAAGATTGCAGACTTTGATTATTTTCCTTCATGACCTCTCTGGGTACCTGATAATAGGAATAGACACATGAAAAAAAAAAAACTGATAATGTTACTCTAGTGTAATCACAACTACTTCTGCTCCATTAAAACTACCATGCAATATGACCACTTTTGCAGTCATTTGTTAACTTTCTCTTTTATCATCAAAGTTGTACTGCACATACTGAAAACTGACAGTTACCATAGAGTGGCCCATATATTCTCTGAGATTAGGACAGAAACATTACTCATCAAATTCTAATCTAGTGTCACAGAGGAGAAATACAACTAGCCAGTGAGACTCTCACTGCTATCTGGTTCGCAGAAACAGATAGAGCAACTTTTCATCTATTATTGAAGCATTGCAGAAATTGTGGTGCAGTGTATGTGCCTACACTATAAAGTAGATAGGCTTGTACTTTTTATGTGTGTTTGGCGATATAATTCATCTGGGCCTAGTATCAACTCAGGACATGGATATACTTTTTAGAGTAACTGAGTAATGTATATCTTTAAAAGAAATCTCGTAAGAGCTTTAGGCCATATCTAACACAACAATCAAATGTAGAGATCTTAATACATTTCTATGACTATGAATGTAAATAATATCTGTTATTTAATATTTTTCACATGAAAAGAAAATACTAACCCAGAATGAAAATGTATCAATAATCCTGAGTAAATTAATCTAACAACAATGAATGCTTTGTGGTGCATATTTGGCAAAGCCTTCAAATTTGTCAGACCTTTACAGTTCATTTCCTTATGTAGAGTCATTGCCATGTTTTATAATAAATTTTGAAAACTGGCTTTATGGAATAAAATAAAAAGCAAATTTATTAACTTTGTTGTAAAAGCTTTTAAATGGCTTCACTAACTATTTAAAAACAAAAATTACCTTTCAGATTGCTATATCGAGATTATTTTAAAAGCCTCTTGAAAGTACTTATACCTTATTTGCTATTATAAAGAGGTTTCTATAAAAATTTACTTGTATTTTGTGTCCCAAATAATTCAATAATATATTCATTCTGCAAACAAGCGATAGCTGTTCCCAAAAGCAATATTTATTAGAAACCTTAGGAAATCTGAGTAAAATATTGACTGAAGACAAATGTATTTATAATCAATTAAAGATAAAAAAGTTTACTTTTTACAAGATGGACTAAAGATTTAAATGTAAGACCTCCAACTATAAAAATCTGAGAAGAAAACTGAGCAAATACCCTTCTTGGGGTGAGCTTTGACAAAAAATAATTATGACTAAGTACCCAAAAGCAATTGCAACAAAAATAAGAACTGACAAGTGAGCCTATTTCAACTAAAGAGCTTCTGCATAGCAAAAAGAATTATCAACAGAATAAACAGGCAACCTACAGAATGGGAGAAAATGTTTCCAAGCTATACATCCAACAAAGGTCTAATAGAGTCTAGAAGGAACTTAAATCAACAAGCAAAAAACAATCCAATTAAAACGTGGTCAAAAGACATGAACAGACACTTCTCAAAATAAGACATGCAGGTGGCCAACGAACATATGAAGAAATACTCATGAACACTAATCATCAGAGAAATAGAAATCAAAACCAAAACAGAATACCATCTCACACTGGTCAGAATGGCTATTACTAAAACGTCAAAAAATAACAGATGCTGGCAAAACTGCAGAGAAAAGGGAATGCTTATACACTGTTGATGGGAATGCAAATTGATTCAACCACTATGGAAAGCAGTTTGGAAATTCCTCAAATAATTGAAAACAGAACTACCACTTGACACAGCAATCCCATTACTGGGTATATGCTCAAAGGAAAATAAATCTCTCAACCAAAAACAAACATGCACTCATATGTTTTTTTCAGTGCTATTCACGATAGCAAAGACACAAAATCAACGTAAGGACCCAACAATGGTAGACTGGATTTTTAAAATGTAGTACATATACACCAATGCAAAGAATGAAATAATGTCTTTTGCAGCAACATGGATGCAGCTGGAGGCCATTATCTTAAGAGAATTAACTCAGAAACAGAAAATTAAATGCTGTATGTTCTCACATATAAATGGAAGATAAACATTGAGTACACATGGACATAAAGATGGGAGCAATAGAAACTTAGGACTACTAGATGGGGGAAGGAGGGAAGGGAATGGGCTGAAAATCAACCTATTGTATACTGTCTGGGTGGGATCATGTGTACCCCAAACTTCAGCAGCACACAGTATATCCATGTAACAAACCTGTTCATGTGCCCTCTAAATCCAAAATAAAAGTTGGGCAAAAAGGGTTAACTTTTCACAGATTATCTTCGAAATGACCACTAATGGATATACTTCCACACACAGAAAAATAAATCCAGAAAGAGGAAATTGGATGAAAGAAGAAATGACGAAAGAGAAAATGGTTAAATCTAAATGTGTTGTGAGGCTGGCATGGTGTCTCATGCCTGTAATCCCAGTACTTTGGGAGGCTGAGGCGGAAGGATCTCTTGAGGCCAGGAGTTTGAGTCCAGTCTGGCCAACATGGTGAAACCCTGTCTCTACTAAAAATACAAAAATTAGCTGGGTGTGGTGGTGTGTGCCTGTAGTTCCAGTTACTTGGGAGGCTGAAGCAGGAGAATCACTTGAACCCAGGAAGTGGAGGTTACAGTGAGCCAAGATTGCACCACTGCACTCCAGCCTGGGCGACAGAGCGAGACTCTGTCTCAAAAATAAATGAATAAATGAATAAATAAATAAATAAATAGTAAACATGTGAGATTTTAAAATATTACATTAAAGTTTGGAATTGTTTAAAAGCTAAACTTAGTGAAAAGACTAGGAAAAATAGAGGGATGAATGGCAGATGATATTTGAATAAATTCTGTCATATAAGGGATGAGAAAAATCATGGGCCCACTCTAAATTTGTGAATTAAATATAAAATTAATATGGATGTTTAATATTAAGGACTTCCATTAAAATGGAATAATAGAATGCAGGAAGAAAATTAATATGCAAACCAAAGCATGACAATTTTTTAAAATAGTAAAATAAATACATATATTAATGAAATGAGAATTATAAATCGATTAAATTCATTCATTAGAAGACATTAAGAAACTAGAGTCTTGAAAATTAGATGTGCATGGCTTATTAAGAGAAACCCCAAAAGCAAACTGACAGATACATTGGAATCATCAGGGATGGAAGGCAATATGTATCTGACAAACTAAACAAATAGAAGATCATAGGATAATATGTAATATTAGATAAAATACAATTTCACATGCCAAGAATTCATAATAATAAAACTAATGATAACTATAATATAATAAGTCAACATTTATTACAAATACATGGCAATTATAAACTTGTACAAAGCTAAGAGCTTATCTTCAAAATATATAATATGAAATAGCATTAAAAATAAAATTTTAAATATGTTACCCTATTTGAAGGTTTTAAGAAAGTTGTGTTAGAATATAATATATTGTACATAAATAGCATAAACTTAGGTAATTTGTACAACACCATTACTTTCTCCATGTAGCCATTTGCAGAGAACTACACAGCTAATAAAGAGAGGATAAATATTTTAGTCTCGTGGTACATCTGACACAATTAAATAAGTGTAATTTCAGAAAAGGAAGCTTTAACAGATTAATAGATTTTGCATTTAATAGATTCCAGATAATTAACTGGGACATTTTTACTGATTGAAAAGAAGGTTAAGAATTATATAAAACATGTAAGTTCTATTTACATAATAAAAGGTTACTCAGAAGTAAAAGTGATTAAACTCAATTAGTCTATGTTATCATGACTAGATCTAAAAAATAAAATGTTGAGACATAAAAGTGAGTTGTAGAATATTTGTACAATATAATTCTATTCATGATTCTTTTGGGCACTCTAAAAGTGTACGAATACAAAAAGTACTGAGTGGAAAAAAACAGTTTACACTTTAAATATATGGTAGTAGCTTCTGTGTGGAGGGAAATTGAATTAAAAATAGATGATAACACTCTCTTTTATGGGTGATGTTTGTTGTATTTCATAACTTAACCTCATAATTTAAGAGTGGGTGGGAAGAAGAAGAGGGACAGGAAGAGTGTGAGTGGGAAAGAGAAAGAAGGAGGGAAGGGGGACTGGAGAGAAGGAGGAGGAGAGAAAAATTGATTGGAGAGAGGTTTTGAACCAAAATCTGTGTGATGGATCTTTGTACAAAATCTGTGTGGTGGGTCCTTGTCTATTTCTTATGTCATTATTTCATCTACTTTTTACATTTATCAAAACACATATAAAAATCAACAAATCACTTGAATAAAACTCTAAATATTTTAAATGCATATTTTTTACTAGGTTGGCACAGACAATTGGGATTTTTGCATTGTTGGAATTTGCCATTTGATATTGGAATACATTATTAAATAAATGTGGTTATGTTATACATAATTTTAATGAGCATTTCTTGCTTTATGGGGTTTTTTTTTTGCTAATGACTTATTATTTGCTGGATATTTTATGTTTATTTTAGACTATGAAAATGATGTTAGACAAAAAGCAAATTTGAGTGATTTTCTTATTCGAGTTCAAAATGAGTCATAAAGCAGTGGAGACAACTCCCAACATCAATAACACATTTGGCCCAGGAGCTGCTAACGAATGTACAGTGCAGTGGTGGTTCAAGATGTTTTGCAGAGGAGATGAGAGCCTTGAAAATGAAGGGCGTAGTGGTTGACAATGACCAATTGAGAGCAATCGTCAAAGCTGATCCTCTTACAACTACACGAGAAGTTGCCGAAGAACTCAAGGTCAAACGTTGTGTGGTCGTTCAGCATTTGAGGCAAATTGGAAAGGTGAGAAAGCTAGATAAGTGGGTGCCTCATGAGTCGAGTGAAAACAAAAGAGAAAATCATTGTTCTGAACAATGTTTGTCTTATTCTACACGACAACTGTGAACCATTTCTCGATTGGATTGTGACCTGTGACAAAAAGTGGATTTCATACAACAACTAGCAATGACCAGCTCAGTGGTGGGATGGAGAAGAAGCTCCAAAGTACTTCCCAAAGCCATACTTGTGCCAAAAAAAGTCATGGTCACTGTTTGGTGATCTGCTGCTGGTATCACCCACTACAGCTTTCTGAATCCCAGCAAAACCATGACATCTGAGAAGTATGCTCAGCAAACCAATGAGATGCGTCGAAAACTTCAAGGCCTGCAGCCAGCATTGGTCAATAGAAAGGGTCCAGTTCTTCTCTACTACAATGCCCAAGCACACATGGCACAACCAACGCTTCAAAAGTTGAACACATTGGAGTATAAAGTTTTACCTCTTCTGCCATATTTGCCTGACCTCTCGAGAGGCCAACCGACTACCACTTCTTCAAGCATCTCGACTTTTTTTGCAGGGAAACGCTTCCACAACCAGCAGGATGCAGAAAATGCTTTCCAAGACTTTATCAAATCCCAAAGCATGGATTTTTACAGGACAGGAATAAACAAATTTATTTCTCGTTTGCAAAATGTAAGCCCAGTTGTAATGATTTAAAATTCATGGTCCAAAACCACAATTACTTTTACACCAAACTAATAAATTTTTACAAATCAAAGAACAGTGGAAATGAAGTTAGAAAACTTGATTTTCAGTGCAGTCTCTACCACTAATAAGCTGCTGCAAGTCACTATTGCTGAAACCTATGTTCTTCATTGGTAAAATGAATGTATAAATAAGAATGTTCTACTACTTCACAAGCAAATGTGTGAAAGCATTTTGGAACAAAGAAAATGCTTTCCAAATGTAAAGGGTATTTTTTTTTCCTAATGACTACTAATTACAACTCCCATGCATTTAATGCCTACAATATTCCAGGCACATTTAAAACATTGTTAATACTAAAAATAATAAAAAGAAAAAATAACTATTATTATCCCCATTTTAAAGAGGAGAAAATTGAGGCTCAGTGATGAATGCAAATTTACAAGGATGATTCTGAACTTTTCTAACTATAAATTATACCTTTTTTTTTTTTTTGGTAACATCATCTTTTGTAGCATATAGAATAATTTTGGGGGTAGAGAAAAGTGACAGCCTAAAGGGCTATTCTCATATCTACAGCTTGTAAAGTTTGTTAGTAATTGTGTAATAAGTCCCTTTTCGCAGCTAAACCTTTGAATCACGTTTTCTAATAGAAAGTATCATTTGAGAAGAAATGTTGCCAGATGCCTTGATTTGGGTCTCCAGGAAGGATCTCTCTTGACTATAGAGCTGTGTGTTTCAGTACAGTAATGTTTATACTTCAAAGTCCTTAATGATATGTAGCCTTCTGCTAGTAACTGAAGTGGCGGTCTGTCACCCTGCTGCTTCTGCTCACTGTCTGTCTAACAACTAGGACAGAAAAGAGCTATCTGCTCTGTCACTTCTGCTCCCAGGAGTGCACAACTATGCTACCTAATCTGAATGTCATGCTTCAGTAACTTCTTAAGAGGGTTCTTCTGCCCACTCAGTTTATGTTCCCTACATACATGGCAGCTGTTTGGGAGGCCAACTATCGTCAGTTCTCTATGCAGGGCCCTCTCAGTGGACTTGCTCTGCAGCAAATACGGATTCAGGAATGGTAGGTGCCTACCTTACTGATGCTTATGCCATCACACAATTCAAAGATGAGTCACTGACACCACTTGTGGAAGTATTCACAAAACCATCACATTAGCCTGCCTGAGTTTTTCACGCCATCAGAAGATACCTTTATAGAATCAGTATAGTGAGATTTGAGGAGTAATGTGTACAATTTATTTTGTGATAGCGAAGGAAATCACAGGTTCAGAAGAACTTTGCTTCAATGTTAATTTTAAAATTCATTGTCATTATTAATTTCAGTGGCTTTCCAAACATATATTCATAAAAGCATTTCCATCATTCTAGTTAGAAATTACTTTGGGATTCAGAGATCTTTGTTCCATTAGCTTTGATTTTGTGATCATTTAGTAGCAAAAATGAACTAACCAGATGTACTAATCTTAATACTATATTTTCTTTTCTTTTCAATATCTAGGTCAGTGGAGGTTTCTGGCAACTGTTTTTATGGACAAGGCTAAAATTATCCAAAGACATGCTATTTATATTTAGTATAATGTATATATGTTTAGACACCCTATGAATAAATATAAGCATGTTTTATTACTGTTTTAAACACATTAAATGTTAAAATCTATGTAATGAAAGATTTATAATATGCACTGATATTCACATTTGGCTTTGAATACCTTGTTTTAGAATTACACTAATTTGAGATATCAATATTTCAGAATGATTGACTAGTATACTAGTGGAAAAGACTAGCTTATAGTGAGATGCTGATGTTTCATAATTTTGTTCTTGCATATCTCTAAATATATATTTACATGATTGCTTTAAAGAGTTTCTCTTTGCATTATGCTTTGAAATGGAATTTTTATAGTCTCCAAAAATGTATATGACTGTATCATCAGTTTATGTATTCTAACTATATGTAGAATTTTAAATGAAAACCTACCTTTTTATGGATAGATAAAAATAACAAGAATCCTTATTTTCAGGCTCATTTTAATAATGTCCAATTCCAGGTAATTTTTAAGGTGAGATAAATGCTAAAGCATTAAAAATTTAATACAGTTCAAAAATAGAAATAAGGTGTGGGTAGTGTTTTATTCTCAAAGTCTCAGAGTTGGAAGTTTATAAAAAATAAGATAATAGGAAATTGATTCAGAACAGAGTAAATCTTTCTATTCCTTTTATCATTTGTCAGTTTGGAATCTTTTTATTGATACACAATATCTGTACATATATATGGGGCACATGTAACATTTTGTTACATGCATAGAATGTGTAATGATTAACTCAGAGTATTTAGGGTATTCATTACCATATGCATTACCATTTCTATGTGTTGGGAACATTACAAGTCCTACCTACTAGCTATTTTGAAATATACAATACATTGCTAACTAGTCACTCTACTTTGCTATCAAACATTAGAACTTACTCATTCTGTCTAATTGCATGTTTGTACCAATTAACCAACTTCTCTTCATCCCCCTCTCCACACCCACACACCCTTCTTAGCCTCTGGTATCTATCATTCTACTCTCTAATCTTCACGAGATCAACCTTTTAAACTCCCACATGTTAGTAAGAATATGCGATATTTGTCTTTCTGTGCCTGACTTATATCACTTAACATAATGAGCTCCAGTTTCATCTATGTTGCTACAAATGACATGATTTCATTCTTTTTATGTCTGAATAGTATTCCATTGTGGATATGTATCATATTTTCTTTATCCATTCATCTGTTGATGAATATTTAGGTTGATCCATATCTTTGCCATTGTGAATAGTGCTGCAATGAACACGGCGTTGCAGGCATCCCATTGACATACTGTTTTCTTTTCCTTTGAATAAATTCCATTAGTAAGATTGCTGAATAATATGGTAGTTCTATTTTTAGTTTTTTGAGGAAGCTCCACACTGTTTTCCATAATGGCTGTACTAATTTACAAATGGCTAAGATCTCAAAAGCACATACAAGGAAAACAAAAATAGACAAATGGGATTATATTAAATTAAAACACTTCTGCACTGCAAAGGAAACATCAACAAAATGAAGACACAACCCGTTGAATGAGAGAAAATATTTGCAAACTATTCATTAGACAAGGGACTAGTATCTAGAATATACAAGGGAATCAAACAACTCGATAGTAAAAAAAACTCAAATAATTCCATTAAAAAGTGGGCAAAGGACATGAATAACCATTTCTCAAAAGTAGATATATAAATGGCCAATGGATATATGTAAAAATGCGCAGCATCACTAATCATATGCAAATCAAAACCACAATGAGATTTCATCTTACTCCCGTTAGAATAGCTATTATTAAGAAAGCAAAAAATAGCCGGGGGTGGTGGCTCACACCTATAATCCCAGCACTTTGGGAGACCAAGGCGGGCAGATCACGAGGTCAAGAGATCGAGACCATCCTGACCAACATGGTGAAACCCTGTCTCTACTAAAAATACAAAAATTAGCTGGGCATGGTGGTGTGCGCCTGTAGTCTCAGCTACTCGGGAGGCTGAGGCAGCAGAATGGCTTGAACCTGGGAGGCAGAGGTTGCAGTGAGCCAAGATCATGCCACTGCACTCTAGCCTGGCGATAGAGCAAGGCTCCGTCTTGGAAAGAAAAAAAAAAACAAAGAAAACAAAAAATAACAGATGCTAGTGAGGATATGGAGAAAAGGAAACTCTTATACACCATTGGTGAGAATGTAAATTAGTACAGCCATTATGGAAAATTGTGTGGCGCTTCCTCAAAAGTCTGAAAATAAAAAATGCCATACGATCCAGGAATTCCACTACTGGGTATTTATACAAAGGAAAAAAAAAATTAGTATATCAAAGAGATACCTTCATCCCTATGTTTACTGCATCACTATTCACAATAGCAAAGATACAGAATCAACCTAAGTGTCCATCAGTGGATGAATGGGTAAAAAAAATGTTGTATATATACACAATGGAATACATTTTAATCATAAAAAGAATGAAATTACGTCATTTGCAGCAACTTAGAGGAACTGGAGGTCATTATGTTAAGTAAAATATGCCAGACACAGAAAGACAAATATTAAATATTCTCACTCATGTGGGAGCTAAAAATGCCGATCTCGTGGAGGTAGAGAATAGAACAAAGACTGAGCAGGGTGTGTGGGTGGGAGGGGGGAAGAAGAAAGTTTGGTTAATGGGTACAAACATACTGTTAGGTAGGAGAAATAAGTTCTAATGTTCAATAGCAGAGTAGGGTAGCAACAATGTTTTGTATCCTTCAAAGTAGCTAGAAGGGAGAACTTGAAATATTCCCAACATACAGACATGATAAATACTTGAGGTAATAGGTAATCCAAGTACCCTGAATTGATCATTACACATTTTATGTGTGTAGCAAAATATCCCATGTATCCCATAAATATGTAAAATATTATATATCAAAAGTACTCAGAAACAGGAAAAAACTATGTACCAATGACTACATTTTAGCCCTTACATCCTTGATTTCTTCCCTAAACTCCAATTGTGTATCTGACATCACTTGACTAATAGGAATTTCAATCTGAACATGTCTAAAACCAAACTTGTGATTTACCATTGACCAAACCTAACCCATATTATTTGCCATCAGAGTAGATGACACCTCCATTCCACCAGCTGTTTTAGTGCAAAAAAACTTGGAATGATTTTTTTTACTCCTCTCTCACTCACATTTTACATCAAATCCAGGAATAAATTGTGTTGACCTTAACTTTAAAATATATCAAAGATCTGAACATGCTGTCTTCACTGCACAAAGTCACTATCATCTCTTCCTTTGACTGTAAATAGCACCTCCTAGTCTGCCTGCTTTCACATTTTAAAAACAACTTTAATGAATTAATTGTACATATCATAAAATTCATAAAAATGTTAAGTGTATAATTCAATGATTTTATTAACTTTACTGAGTGGTGCAACCATAATACTTCAATCTGAGAACTTTTCCATTGTCTCAATGTTTCTCATGTTCCTTGTTCTTCATTCTCCATGTTTCTACCCCTAGCCAAGGCAACTACTAGTCTACTTTCTGTCTCTGGACATTTCTTATAAAGGGAAATTGTACAATACGTATTCATTTGCATCTGGCTTCATTTGCTTAGTTTATTTTTGAGGGTCATCTCTGAAATTATATGTGTAAGTAATTTTTCCTTTCTATTGCTGTAGAGTATTCCATTGCATTGGCATACTACATTTGGTCGATCCATTTAAAAATTAAACATTTCAGTTGCTTCCAGTTTGGGACTATTATAAATAATTCTCCTATGAACTTGGACATGCAAGTCCAAGCAGAGTTGGTGGGTAATGTGGTAGTTACATCTTTTACTTTTGAGACACTGCCAAACTGTTCTCCAGAGTGGCTGCATCATTTTACATTTCCACCAGCATCTTTCTTTCTTTCTTTCTTTTTCTTTCTTTCTTTCTTTCTTTCTTTCTTTCTTTCTTTCTTTCTTTCTTTCTTTCTTTCTTTCTTTCTTTTACTTTTGAGACACTGCCAAACTGTTCTCCAGAGTGGCTGCATCATTTTACATTTCCACCAGCATCTATCTTTCTTTCTTTCTTTCTTTCTTTCTTTCTTTCTTTCTTTCTTTCTTTCTTTCTCTCTCTCTCTCTCTCTCTTTCTTTCTTTGATGGAGTCTCACTCTGTTGACCAGGCTGGAGTGCAGTGGCATGATCTTGGCTCACTGCAACCTCTGTCTCCCAAGTTCAGGTGATTCTCCTGCCTCAGCCTCCTGAGTACCTGAGGCTATAGGCGTGCCCCACCAAACTCGGCTAATTTTTGTATTTTTTAGTAGAAACAGGGTTTCACCGTGTTGCCCAGGCTGGTCTCAAACTCCTGCGCTCAGGCAATCCACTCGCCTCAGCCTCCCAAAGTGCTGTGATTACAGGTGTGAGCCACCGTGCCCGGCCCTCTGTGTCCTTTCTTATCCATACTAAGAAGTGAATATATCGTCCACTTCCCCACTCCAATCCATACTAGTCATTCTAGTGTGTGTCAAATGGTATCTCATTGTGGTTTTAATTTATGTCTTCCTAATGACTAATAATGTTTAATATCTTTTCATGTGCTTATTAGCCAGTAATAGATCTTATTGGGTGAAATGTTCATATCTTTTGCCCATGTTTTGATTAGATTGTCTTCTTACTATTGAGGTGTTAGATTATTTTTTTATGAATTCAATACACAAATCCTATATTTGATGTGCATTTGCAAATATTTTCTTCCAGTTTACTGTATGTCTTTTAACTTTTTTAATGGTGTCTTTAGAAGTACAAAAGTTTTGAACCTTAATGAGGTCCAATTTATCAACTTTTTAAAACCATCCTTTTGGTGTTATGTCTAAGAAATCTTTGCTCTGTACAAGGTCTAAAGATATTATCATTTATTTCTTCTAAAAGTTATAGAGATTTAGCTCAAATTTAACTCTGTCATCCATTTTGAATTGATTTTTCTCTATATTGTGAGTGTCCCTGCTTCCATATTCACCTACATTCTACGACCAACATTTGGTAGAGTGACCTTTTAAGATATTAAATGGATTATTTTATTTTATTTTATTTTATTGAGATGGAGTCTCGCTCTGTCACCCAGGCTGGAGTGCAATGGCACAATCTCTGCTAACTGCAACCTCCACCTCCCAGGTTCAAGTGATTCTCCTGCCTCAGCCTCCTGAGTAGCTGGGATTACAGGTGCCTGCCACCAACGCCTGGCTAATTTTTGTGTTTTCAGTAGAGACAGGGTTTCAACATGTTGGTTAGGCTGGTCTTGAACTCCTGACCTCATGATCCGCCAGCCTCAGCCTCCCAAAGTGCTGGGATTACAGGAGTGAGCCACCGCTCCTGGCCTCCACTAGAAGATTTCTAAACATGCTGTTTCCATTGCCAGGAGTGTTCTGTCACTTCCTCATAGACATCTTCCATGACCACGCTTCATAAACTAGTGTCTCATGTTATTCTCTCTATCCCCTTGTGCTATTGTATTCCTTTGTGGCCTTCAGCATCTGCAAACTCAATGTAGATATATTTACTTACGGTTGTTTGTTTTATATATTGTTCACTTCCCCACTATAATGAAAGCTCTGTAAGATCAGAGACACTTTTCTTTTGTCCAGTGTTCTATCTTCATTATCAAGAAGAGTACTGAACATATAGTAAGAGCTCGTTGAATCATTATGGATTAAAAACACAATTAACTCATGGTTTCTATCTTTCCTTCCAAGAAACATCCAGGATGGGTATATGAATTCAAGTATGCTTTTACTATTGAAGAAAATGAGAACGAAATAAGACAGTCCTTGTTTTTTAAGGTAAATATTTCATTAGACTATGTAAAATGTAATAAACGATTATCTGAATGGCTTTACAAAAAGAAAATCTCCTACCAAACTAGTGGAGAATCATATGGATTGCAATTTTGAATTATTTAATAAAGAATTTAAAGTTCTTGTCTAGAAATTGGCAAAAACATTTCAAAATAATTGATATGAAAATGTGCAGTGTATTTTAAATCGGGGATGTGCACATATTAATTCTTCGATGATGCAATCCTTATCTGACTGTCACATAAAGAAATAATCTCTTCCTTTCTCTGCCCATTTATAGTAATTTATTTGTGCCTACTTTAATGAGATTTGTCATTTGTTTATCAATCTCTACTTGAATTAAAGCCATCACTTCCATTTTGCTTTAAGTCTATATGAATGTATTATAAACTACTAGTGAGCAGGATCCATATCTTACCTATCTTAACATTTTCCAGAAATCCCTTTCATGAAGTTCACACATACATTTCTGTTAAATAAATAGGAAGAATCTTGGTCAATGTGCCAAAACTTGAAAAAGTCATGTTGCCAAGTTAGACTGACTTTAAAATATGTAATGAAATGCTGGTTTGTGTTTATAAACTCAAAAAGCATGAGTTGTCTCTGAAATATTTGAATTAAGAATATAAAAATATAACAGTGCTTTCTGGGTCCTAGTACTCAGAAATGATGCTTTAGTTTTACCTTAATGTAACCACTGCTGCTTTAGGCATATATATTAACTGAAACAAAAGTGCTTATGTATGTGTATACGTGTTTATGTGTCTATAATGGGGGTCTGATAATATAGAATGTTAATTTTATTCAGATGAATCCTGTATTTTACAACCATGAGGATATTGAGGGGAGAGTAAAGGGAAACTTACTTACAGTGCTCAACTAATAAATTATGATGCTAGCATTTTAATACACACAATCCAAGTCCAGATTACATGTCCCTAAGCACAAAAACACTTAATCTTTCTCTGTGAGGAGCATTCTTCCCATAATCCTTGTGTCTCAGTTTAATCATCTATGAGACAGGTGTATTCATTTCATCTACCTCATAAAGGTGTTCAGAACTTAGCCCATGTCTGGCATATAGTAATTGGTATTACCACTCTATATTTGAAAGCATATTGATTTTATAATGGAAATAAAAACAATAGCGTGGGCAAAATAAAATTTAACATAAGAAAATTAAATTGTTTTAGTTATAAGCCTTAAAAAAATAAAGAACATCAAGGAAAATTAGGAAATGTATACCATCCTTGACTCAATGCCCACGTGATGCCCAAATTAGAGATGAAAACACAGGCAGAAAAGATCTGGATAATGTCGCTTGAGAATGGGATAGAATTCATTATAATTTCAGTGTTATTTTATGTCAGGTATAATCCAATTTTATTTTGTTATTTTTTATTTAAAAATTATTATTATTTCAATAGTTTTTTTTGGAAGAGGTGATGTTTCATTACATGGATAAGTTCCTTAGGCGTGATTTCTGAGATTTTGGTGCACCCATCACCCACAGCAGTGTACACTGTACCCAATGTGTAGTCTTATCCCTTACCTGCCTCCCAGCCTTCCTTCCATGTCCCCAGAGCCCATGATAGCATTCTTATGCCTTTGCATCCTCGTAGCTTAGCTCCCACTTATAAGTGAGAACAAGCAATGTTTGGTTTTCCATTTCTGAGTTACTTCACTTAGAATTATCGTCTCCAGCTCCATCCAGGTTGCTGTGAATGCCATTATTTTGTTCCTTTTTATGGCTAAGTAGCATTCCATGGTATATATATATATATATATACCACATTTTCTTTATCCACTTGTTGGTTGATAGGCATTTAGCCTGGTTCCATATTTTTGCAATTGCAAATTGTGCTGCAATAAACATGCGTGTTCCAGTGTCTTTTTCATGTAATGACTTTTTTTCCTCTGGGTAGATACCCAGTAGTAGGATTGCTGGATCAAAAGGTAGTTCCTCTTTTAGTTCTTTAAGGGATCTCCATACTGTTTTCCTTAGTGGTTGTACTAGTTTGCTTTGCCACCAGAAGTATAAAAGTGTTCCCTTTACACCATATCCCTGCCAATATCTTTTTTTTTTAAATTATGGCCCTTCTCACAGAAGTAAGGTGGTATCGCATTGTGGTTTTAATTTGCATTTTCCTGATAATTAATGATGTTGGGCATTTTTTCATATGTTTGTTCACCATTTGTATATCTTCTTTTGAGACTTGTCTTAGTCCTTAGAATGTCCTTAGTCCACTTTTTGATGGGATTATTTGTTTTTTTCTTGCTGATTTGTTTGAGTTCCTTGTAGATCCTGGATATTAGTCCTTTGTCAGATGCATAGTTTGCAAAAATATTCTCCTACTCTGTGGGTTTTCTGTTTGGTCTGCTGATTATTTTTGCTGTGCAGAAGCTTTTTAGCTTAAGTCCCATGTATTTATTTTTATTTTTGTTGCATTTGCTTTTGGGTTCTTGGTCATAAATTATTTGCCTAAGCCAATGTCTAGAAGAGTTTTTCCAATGTTACCTTCTAGAATTTTTATGGTTTCGGGTCTTAGATTTAAGTCTTTCATTCATCGTGAGTTGATTTTTGTATAAGGTGAGAGATGAGGATCCAGCTTCATTCTTCTACATGTGGCTTGCCGATTATCCCAGCACCATTCTTTGAAGCAGGTGTCCTTTCCACTACTTTATGTTTTTTTTTTTGCTTTGTCAAAGGTCAGTTGGCTGTAATTATTTGGCTTTATTTCTGGGTTCATTCTCTTTTCTGTTCCATTGGTCTACATGCTTGTTTTTACACCAGTACCATGCTGTTTTGGTAACTATAGCCTATGATGCCAGTATTACCCTAATACCAAAACCAGTAAAGGACATAACAAAAAAAGAAAACTACAGACCGATATCCCTGATGAGCATAGATGCAAAAATCCTAAACAAAATACTAGCTAACCGAATCCAACAGCATATCAAAAAGATAATACATCATGATCAGGTGGGTTTCATACCGAGGATGCAAGGTTGGTTTAACATACACAAGTCAATAAATGTGCTACACCACATAAACAGAATTAAAAACAAAAATCATATGATCATCTCAATAGATATATAGAAAAAGCACTTGACAAAAGCCAGCATCCCTTTATGATTAAAACCATAAGCAAAATTGGCCTAGAGGGGACATACCTTAAGGTAATAAAAGCCATCTATGACAAACCTACAGCCAGTATTATACTGAATGGGGAAATGTTGAAAGCATTCACCCTGAGAACCGGCACAAGACAAGGATGCCCACTTTCACCACTTCTATTCAACATAGTACTGGAAGTCCCAGCCAGAGCAATCAGACAAGAGAAAGCAATAAAGGACACCCAAATTGGTAAAGAGGAAGTCAAACTGTCACTGTTTGCCAATGATATGGCCATATACCTAGAAAACCCTAAAGACTCATCCAAAAAGCACCTAGACCTGATAAATGAATTCAGTAAAGTTTCAGGATAGAAAATCAATGTACACAAATCAGTAGCTCTGTTATACACCAACAGCAACCAAGCTGAGAATCAAATCAATATCTCAACCCTTTTTACAACAGTTGCAAAAGGAAAAACAAAACAAAACAAAAAAACTTAGGAATATACCTAACCAAAGAAGTGAAAGATCTCTACATGGAGAATTACAAAATACTGCTTAAAGAAATCATAGATGACACAAACAAATGGAAACACATCCCATGCTCATGGATGGGTAGAATTAATGTTGTGAAAATGACCATACTGCCAAAAGC
This sequence comes from Colobus angolensis palliatus, assembly GCF_000951035.1. Lineage (NCBI taxonomy): Eukaryota > Metazoa > Chordata > Mammalia > Primates > Cercopithecidae > Colobus > Colobus angolensis. The sequence goes on along the minus strand of NW_012114489.1, from coordinate 5,107,633 downwards.
GATCTGTAAATTCACTGACATACCCATCAAAATACCATCATCATTCTTCACCAAACTAGAAAAACAATCCTAACATTCATATGGAACAAAAAAAAGAGCCCGCTTAGCCAAAGCAAGACTAAGCAAAAAGAACAAATCTGGAGGCATCACATTACCTGACTTCAAGCTATATAACCCAATTTTAAACCATCTAAAACTTGCTGAAGAATGGATAGTCAAAAAAGGAAATTTTATCTAATGTTTTATCCTCGATCTAGGAGATTTAAGTGGAAATTGTCTTAATAAGATTCTTTAAAGTATTGCCTAGGACTACAAGGAATACACAAAAAGAGAATGAATGTTTTTCTAGTTGCCATTAATTGAGAATTCACATTTGTAGCCTGTCAGAAGTTAGAGGCAGAAAAGCACCAAATGCCACCATCCTTTATGTCTTCCTTTCATTTTTATTTTAATTACAATAATAGTTATTATTATTATTTAGAAAGAATGTCTTGTGGCCGGGCGCGGTGGCTCACACCTGTAATCCCAGCACTTTCGGAGGCCGAGGTGGGTGGATCACGAGGCCAGGAGTTCGGGACCAGCCTGACCAACATGGTGAAACCCTGTCTCTACTAAAAATACAAAAAAATTAGCCGGGCGTGACAGCGTGCGCCTGTAATCCCAGCTACTCAGGAGGCTGAGGCAAGAGAATCGCTTGAACCCATGAGGCAGAGGTTGCAGTGAGCTGAGATCGCGCCACAGCACTCCAGCCTGGGTGACAGAGCAGGACTCCAAAAAGAAGGAAAGAAAGAAAGAAAGAAAGAAAGAAAGAAAGAAAGAAAGAAAGAAAGAAAGAAAG
>NW_012114489.1:5104228-5105563 GCF_000951035.1 Colobus angolensis palliatus | reverse complement strand
TCTGCCTCCCGGGTTTATGCCATTCTCCTAGCAGAGAATCTTTAAGAGACTTGAAGAAGAAATAAAGTTGTCCCTTGACAAGAGTCAATTATGAAATATATAGGTTATATATTCTGTTATAATAAGGGGCATATCAAACCCACATATCCATTTCATCTGTTAGCCCTTGCAATTTTGGAGAATTAAAACCATCCTTAAAGGTTCAATTGGCTGTTATTTTAAGTTTGAAAAAATAATTTTAGGGTTGCAAAATATTTAATTATTCTTCGAATTACAAAGTCAAGGCTGGGGTACCAAAAAGAAATAGAAGGCAATCTCAAAGGAGCCAAGCCTTTTTGATTTCTCAATCCCTTTAAAACCAGGTGATGAGAGGGATGTGAGAAACCAAATAGACTCCTGAATAGTGCTCTTGATTTAACATTTTATTATCTTGCTAAATCTCTTTTTAATTGTTAATTTTGGATTTAGGGCCTTAGAGGCTAGACTAAATTGAGACAAAGAGAGAAGAGGAAAAACTGTAACTTTGTTAAAAATATAGTTATCTGATAGTGACACTCCATACTTTATTTGCAAATGACATTCCCTGCCTTATGACAGATAAGACCGAACGACAGGTAAGTAATACATATATGTGTAGATATTTTTCCAGTCTTACTTTGATGATACCACGCTTATCTCTGTGCCGACAAGTATTAGGCTAGATGGAATTTGTTGACTCTAATGTCAGTGTTGATAAAAAATAAAACCTGCTAAGAAACAAGGGTGTTGATATTTTCTCAGTGATACCTACCTATATACAGAGAAAGAGAGAGACAGGAAGAGAGAGAGAGAGAGTAGAGAGAGAACCATTTGAGATTTCTTTTCTTTTTTTTTCCGAGACGGAGACTCACTGTCGCCAGGGCTGGAATGCGGTGACTTGATCTCAGCTCATTGCAACCTCTGCCTGGGTTCTTGCCAGGTTCTTGAACCTCTTGCTGGGTTCAAGCGTTTCTCCTGCCTTAGCCTCCTGAGTAGCTGGGACTACAGGTGTGTACTACCATGCCCAGCTAATTTTTGTATTTTTAGTAGAGACGGGATTTCACCGTGTTGGCCAGGATGGTATGGATCTCTTGACCTCATGATCCACCCTCCTCGGTCTCCCAAAGTGCTGGGTTTACAGGCGTGAGCCACCTAACCTGGCTCATTTAAGGTGGACGGATCATGAGGTCAGGAGATCGAGAACTTCTTGGCTAACACGGTGAAACCTCATTTCTACTAAAAATACAAAAAATCAGCCCGGCAAGGTGGCGGGCGCCTGTAGTCCCAGCTACTCGGGAGGCTGAGGCAGGAGAATGG
>NW_012114489.1:5086720-5104142 GCF_000951035.1 Colobus angolensis palliatus | reverse complement strand
ATTTTCTAAGTGTTCGGTATGGAACTGTAGAGATACAGAGATATGGCTGAAAGTTGGGACTGTGGCAGACCACAGACTGTGCCACTGATGGCTGCAACCTGGGGCTCTGGGCCAATCAGCTATTTCAGTTGGGACTAGAAGAGCAGAGAGAGAGAGAGAAAAAAAAGCAGCACTAAACTATCTGAATAAAAACGAAAAACCAGAAAACTTAGCCCATTGGCGGGTGTCAAAGCTACAAAAGGAAATAGTTTTCCAGCTCTTAGCTGAAAATTGTTATTCAGGAACATTAAGGAGTAAAGAACATTGGTTGAATGATGGGTCAGAAGAAGAGAAAGTCAATGGCACACTGGAGAGGGGAATCAGTCAGCCTCTGTCCCTAAAACATAATCCATTTAGAATGTCCTTTGAACAAGTCAGTGCCACCAGGGAACTCTACCATGGAATGGGAAAAGCCAGTGGCCTTAGATATCGCACCCGTGGGGAGAAGTTGCCACCAAAGAGAAAAAGATATACATGCTCATCAGGACTCGAGTGAACACATGGTGATTCCAACAGCGTGAGCAGTTGCTTTAAACCCTGCCTACTACTGCAATGCTTATAGAGTACTGCTAGCAGAATGTGGAGTTACTGTGAATATGAGAGCTTAAATTCAAGGGATCAATTTCCCAGAACTGAATCCTTGCATCTCAGCTGGAAGGGAGCTTTCCTTATCTTCAGAGGATTATTTCTGGTGGCTGTGGATTTAGAGCCATTGAATACATCCTCATGATTTGTGCAGTACCTGATGGCACCAAGTCTAAACGAGGAGAAACATTTATGTAATACATGTCATTGATTTTAATATCTTTTGCAAGAATGTTCTGGCAGATAGAAACAGTGTGTCTTGTTATAAAACAATCAATTTGTAGTAAGAAATTTCCAATAGATGAAATACAGTATCTTGAGGTTTGGTCACTTTTTTGTTTTGCACAAAGGCACTAGCATAGTGCTGACTGTTTCTCCTTTGCAAAGGACTGCAAAGAGTATACTGGGTGTTGTATGAATAGTGTATCCCTGGAGGAGGAGAAGTAAATATGTTTGTGTTTTATTTTTGTGAGAGATTTTGTTTATGTGACATGAGTTATCTCTGGTTGTTAAAAACTAGCTTCCAATCCTGCCTCAATATTGGCAATATATCTGGAACTAAGGTGGTAAATTATGTGGAAATTGAAATATATTCATAAAGCCTAAATATTCTGTACATGTTAAAAAACACATAGCAGATCTAGACCTAGCTTTGAAGTTCCCAAATCAGTCTTTGAAATATGGACTACTTTACTCTCAGGTACGGCTGCTTTCTATGTGTCAGAGGCCTATAGCAAAGTTAAAATAAACGTTTCTTTTTTAAAGAGGCTGTATAAAATAGTGGTTGAGAGCACAGAGTCTAAAGCCAGATAGTCTGGATTCAAATCCCATCTTCTTTCTTTACTAGCTTGGGCACATTACTAAACCTTTCAATTCCTCAGTTTCTTCAACTGTAAAAGGAAGTTGAGAATATCAGTACATATCTCATAGGAGTATCATAAAAATTAAATGAATTAATATAGGGAAAGCATTTTAACTAAACCAACCTACTAGCACAATGTAACTGTTTCCTACTGCTATTACTACTACTATTATTAAATAATAATAGAGGGAAATGAATAAACTAGGGGGGAAATATTTGACCATATGTGGGCATTTTCACATTATTCAGACTAATGTATTACCATCAAACTTACTGTTTTCTCTTTTACATTATATCAAAAGATCTTTATAATGTAAAAGGCCATTGTCTATGTGTGCTAACCTTTTGGGCTCAGCTTTGAACCCATGTCCACAAACAGAAAAGTATTTCTTACCTCATCTGGTACAATTGTAGCAACATTCAATATGAATGTCTACACGTAAGGATAAAGACTTAGGCTTAGTGAATAGGGTCCATCTTTTCTCTCTCTTTTTTACTTTAAGAAATGTATGGAATGAAAATGAATATTTAAATCCAAAAAACACTTTGTCTTTGGTGGGACCAGAATGAAACATTGAAAATTCTGTATGTATAATTTATAGAATATGTACATAATATATACATATAATGCTTATATAAATATGTCTATACAATTATAAAAATATAAATATATTAACCATGTATAATTTATATATAATACATACACATATATTGTATAGACATATGTACATGCATATTTATGTAATATATAATATGTATCTATTTGCTTGAGATTGGAAGATTATTTGATTATGCAGGTTCCAGACCCTTACTTTGTATTTTCTATATCAAATTTGTAATTTGAGTCATTCACTGCACTCACAGTTAATGAGTCAAACTGCTCCTGTAAAGTTACTTTACTTATTTCAATAAGTGGACTGAAGTAATTCAATGATGCGGACTGAAGTAGAATGTTCTGGGGCTTTGTAAAAATCGCCCACTTCTCAGTAGTTCTTGCTCACTCTTGCTTTCCTTTATGAAGTAGGCAAGTTATTTAAAGTTATACTAAACAAATGAGAACGTAGACTATAATATAAAACAGTATTCTGTGACAATTTAATTTTTAAATTTTATCTAAGACTGCAAACCTTGGAGAATTGTCAACCGGATTGTTCTTGTGGCTGATGGTATTGACTGTAATTGCACACTGTAGTTTTTATTTGAATGGCAAAAATATGTAATATAGGCCAGTAACAAAGAATGTGTTGTGGTTTCTGTTTGAATGTACTCTTTACCCTTTGAAAGGCAATGAGGTGATATATCTGGAAAGTTGAGTTACCTAGCACTCTATTTTTAATTTATCCCATCATTATATTTGGACCTCATACAAATAGGGAATACAATTATCAGTATGGCTAGCTGATCCTTAACCACTATGGCCCTAACTTAGCTAGTAAATTACTTATTGCTTTGAAAAAATCATTTTCAAGCTCATTATTATTTTGTTCATATTCCTCTAATAGGGCTTAGGTGGAGGCTTCTGCTTTTGAATGATTTCAAATTATGTTTCCAATTTTTCAATAGTATTTCTGTTCATTCACAATACGTGTTTTAGAAGAACATAAAATACTAAAACATGGTTGAAAAAATGTTCTTGCTTACTAATAATCACTAATGTAATATTTACAACAGTTTTCAAGAAAAATCAATTACTTGAGATTTCAAAGGCATAAAAATAATCTTTAAATTGTTGAAAAGTTTTAAGAAAACAGCCTTTATTGTGCATTATGTACATGACCCAGGGCATTCCATGAAAATTATGATACTCCAAATTTCAGTGTGAGTCGTTTTAGCACCTCCACAACTATATTATCCTGTGTACTAAGGTCTCACATGTTATATGAAGAAATTTCAGTGGTGTTGGATAAAACTACAACTTGAAACAGAAGGCTTAGCTTTTTGTAAGTATTTTAATGCTGCCAAAGTATAGACATTTTATTCTATCACTAAAATACTTAAAGATTTCTATGAACTAAAGTTAATACCTTTTTGGTAATAAACCAGATAATATTATTTTCTTTGAGGCATAGCAATTCTCTTTGAGTTCAGAACACTTTTAATAAAGTTAAATGCCATGAAGAAAGTACACAGCTCTTTGGAATAACTCCACTGAAAACAAAGATATTTTGTGAATTAGTATGTGTGCATATTTTCCATTTATTCAGGGGAAAATAAAATAACGTAACAGTATCTCTGATAAAAGTCAGCATTTCGAATCCATTTGACAACTGTGCTGTGCAAATTTATGCACTATAGTATTTTCTTAAACCTGATATCATAAACATGTAGTAACCTTGATATTAAAGAAAAGTGTACTTTTCAATCTAAGCTGCTAATTGAGGACTCGTTGAACTTTGAAAGAGGAAATTCATTTGATTTTGTGACAAAAAAACACAAAGATATGACTTAATGGATGAAGGAGGTTAGGAAATGAACACACTGTACACCTGACCACTGACAATAAATCAAAGATGATATTGTTGGTTGGTTCGTTGGTTGATTGGTTGGTTTTAATGATCATAAATTTTTAAGTAAACTTATAAATTTAACTGGATATAAATTAATAAAGATAAAAACTAGACTTGTAAGATATAGCCAGCTTACTTAGATGGTCCTTAAGAAAGCAAAAGTTAGCCGGGCGTGTTGGCTCATGCCTGTAATCCCAGCGCCTTGGGAGACCGAGGTGGGCGGATCATGAGGTCAAGAGATCAAGACCATCCTGGCCAACATGGTGAAACCCCGTCTCTACTAAATATACAAAAATTAGCCAAGCGTGCCGCCTGTAGTCCCAGCTACTCAGGAGGCTGAGGCAGGGGAATCATTTGAACCCGGGAGGCAGAGGTTGCAGTGAGCCAAGATTGAACCACTGCACTCCACTCCAGCCTGGTGACAGAGCGAGACGCCGTCTCAAAAAACAACAATAACAAACAAACAAACAAACAAAACAAAAACAAAAAAACCAGAAAGAAAAAGTTACTGGACGGAAGAGAAATTGAAGGAGATATATGACCGGCATTAAGTAGCAGTTCCTTTTTCTCTGAAAAAAAAAAAAAAGAGAGGCATATTAACACAAAGATAGACAAGAGAGTAGGAAGGAAAACTGAAGAAATTCACGTCTTATGACCTGTATCTTTCTGTTGAAGAAGAAGGCAAATTCATTTATTAACTGTGATCTAGTGGTCGATAAAGGCATAGACGGAGGCTTTGGAAGGTCAACAATAAGCTGAATACTTGATTGAGGACTTAGGATGTAAGATCTGTTTACACAGTCATGCATTATGTCCTTGCAAATTACCATCAGCCTAGGCTTCTAGTAATCACACCATGGAAATGGATTTGTACGTTTAGACTGAATTAGTCGACATTTGTGTAAACATCACTTCCATTTTGCAAATCCTGTATTTCTTTTAATGTGGTCATATAGTTCTCATTCTGCCCCTGAATTTCAAGCATCTTTCTAATCCACACACATTTTTACATTAAAAATCCATTTTCTTCACTAGAATAAAACTTACAGATCTAGAGTTGCATTGCCCAATGTGGTAGCCACTGTTTACACATGGCTATATAATTTCAAATTTAAGTTAAAGAAAATTAAAAATTCATTTCCTCAGGTACACTAACCACATTTTAGATGCTCACCATATGTGGCTGGTGGCTAGCATATTTAATCATGTGGATATATTTTTATCATTGCAGAAAGATTTATTGGGTAATGGTGGTCTAGAATCAATCCCAATCTTACTTAGGTAATTTTTATTTAAACAAAATAAAGACAATCTGTTAAAAACATGTTTATTGGGGATTTTGAATTGGGTGCACACCTGAAAATTAAAGTAGTTTCTTATTCTGAAGCTATTTTCAAGTCCATAAGTGAAGTAAGAATATGTCCAAAAATTTTAGAAGACTCTTCCTCAAGAGTCTCAATATTTACAAAGCTGTAGTTTTTTACTTCTACCGGCAATTCAAACCCAATCCTAACTTCATGTTAGAGAAATTTGAGTAATTTATCAAAAACCTTTGCTTTTGACTTATTCTTGATCTTGTACCCCAACTAGAATAAACGAGCTTCTAAATTTTTCTCAAGGCTTCAGCCATACCTTTCAAATTCCATACTTGTTAACAAACTTGAAAGTTTTTGCTTTCTATTTTCTTACCCAGAAAGTGTTACAATGTTGTGGAAAAAGAGCACAGCATTTTAACCTAAGGACCTGGATTTTTTTCCAACTCTGTCACAAACAAGTTATTTGATTCTTCTGATACTCATTTTTTGAATTTATTGAATTCAGTTAATTCCATTTTCAGTTTAAAATGAGAAAATGCATTTAAAATGAAACTACAAAATTATCATCATAGTTATTCTGAACATATGTAATACTGCCTACATGTTTACACTATGCTAAGAATTTTATACAAATATATTGACCAAGTTCTCACAACAACCCTTCAGAGTAGGTACTCACTCAACACATTGTAGTTTGTTTAGAGAGGTGGTATTTCATAGTTATTAGGACTGAATTAGTGTATGTAAAGACAGATGCCACAAATGTTAAGGCCAAATCTGAATGATTAATACAATAAATGTTTCTTTCTTTCTCATACAACAATCAAATATGAATATCGAAGGGTAGCTTTTGACCTGGTGATGAATGAGGTCGTATTTTTTTAATCTCGTGTCTCCACCGCAGGCTAGGACCTTGGGGATATTTACTTACAGCCAGCACACGAAAAAAGAAAGAATGGAGAAGGCACATTCATTTCTTAAACACTTTGACCTAGAAGAGACACAAAGCACTTCAACTCACATGCCATTAGTGAGAACTAGTCACATGTACTGAGTTAGATACAGGGAATACTGGGAAATGTAGCCTATGGTCAGATAGTTACTTCTCAGTAATCAACTCTTCACTATGGAAGAGGAGTGTGGGTCTAATTTTAATACTTCCTTAGTGTGTGACCTAGGACCTCAACTTATGTAAACTTTGGTTTCCTACTTTCCATGATAGAATTAATAATCCTATTTCACAAGCATTAAATTAACTTCAACTGTCAAGTTCAGGGCTCAAATGTAGTAAGCACTCAATAAACAGTAACTCATTAATTCATTGTCATCCTCTTAACAAGCTATCCAATATTCTGGTCTCTGTAAGACTGGGACTTCATTTGATTCTAGCAATTTCTTTCCCTACTCTAACCATAAACCTAATTAGGAGGACTTTGTATCACAGCTGTTAGCCTTTCATGATGCTGAATGTCTGCCTGCTCATGTTCCCTGAATATCACTTTGCTCTTTGCCACTTAAAACTGTGCTAAGATTATTTGCTGAAGCTTCCTTATTTTGTGTTTTGTTTATTTTATTTTTATCTTGGGCACCTGATGCCAACTGTACATATTTTTTTTTCATTTATTCATTGGAAATTTTGCTTTTCTCATAAGTGGATATTACCTCTGTGGCTGAACTCAGGAATTTTTCTCTATACTCAGCCTCATCCAAATTGCAGGTTAATTTCAGGCCTTGATAAAATTGGACCATGGTGCTATATATGAACCATCAAAGTCCAGCTACTGAGCGGTGATCAACTAAACAGTCAAAATGAAACCAGATAATACGTGTAAAGGAAATGGTGTGCATGGAAATATGATTTCTTTTGCATTCTTTGTTAGTGCATCTTCTTTGAGCATGAATGTGCATGTATATGTGTGTATAAGTTGTATAAGGGGTGTTGGGGGGCGGTATATGTGTCTGTGGAGTCTGGACAAAGGTGATGATGAGGAAGAAATTTATGCAATGTAAGCATCTTTTTCTCTAGGAGGTTCATAATGAGGAGAAGATATTGAGAAGGATTTCAGTGCAATTATTGAAGTGAATGTCATTTTTACTGACCCAGTGGTTTTTACTGGGATAAAGGCAAGATTTACACTTACCTCCCAGAGTCTGGAATGTTGTATGTGTTCATTAAACACAGTGTAATCACATGTCAAAATAGGAGTGTTAGTTGAAACACATTATAAAATAACATGTTGGACCAAAATACGAAAATGTTCAATGTAATAGAGAAATAGAGCAGTTTTTAGTCTTCTTAACCCTATCAGGAATATGAATTGGTGAGTGTGATTGTTGAAAGATTGGGAAGAACATTTTCTTCTCTGACAACTGCGTTTGGAGGACCCATTTGCTGGCAAAGTGACAAGGACAGAATGACACTTCCTAACTTCAAGTAGAGTCATAGTAGCCTCACAGGGTTCTACCTGACAATATTTTTAGCAAGTTTATTCGGAGCAAATAGTGTCATGAGTTCCTTCCTTTCAAAGGAGAATGGTGTAGTATTACTTCCACATCCCACATCAAAACAAAGAGGTTTTAATTAGATGCCACAATGAGCTTAATCTGTGTCTCTTCGAATATGGACACCAGGAACTGTTTTTTTGTTTGTTTGTTTATTTGGTAGCGATACATTCCCATTGCCAGTCTGCTTCTTTCCATGACATTTATTTTATTGACATATAATAATTGTAGGCTGGGCGTGGTGGCTCATGCCTGTAATTCCAGCACTTTGGGAGGCCGAGGTGGGAAGATCACCTGAGGTCGGGAGTTGGAGACCAGCCTGACCAACATGGAGAAACCACGTCTCTACTAAAAATACAAAATTAGCCAGGTGTGGTGGCGCATGCCTGTAATCCCAGCTACTCAGGAGGCTGAGGCAGGACAATTGCTTGAACCCAGGAGAGGGAGGTTGTGGTGAGCCGAGATCACGCTATTGCACTCCAGCCTGAGCAACAAGAGTGAAACTCCATCTCAAAAAATATTGTACGTAATTATGGGGTATAATATGATGTTCTGATACATGTATATATTGTGTAATGATCAAGTCATAATTAACATATCCATCACCTTAAACATTTATCATTACTTTGCTGTGAGAACTTCCCAAATCCTCTCTTCTATCTATTTGAAATATACAATGCACTAATTTTAGCAACAGTCACTAAATAGTGCAATTGAGTACCGGCACTTATTCTTCCTGTCTAACTGTAACATTGTACCCATTAACTAACCTCTCCTTATCTCCTCTTCCTTCCTATTTTCCCCAGTTTTTCACAACCAATATTCTGCTCTCAACTTCTATGAGTTTAATTATTTTTAGATTCCTCATAGGAGTGAGATCATGCAGTATTTCTCTCTCTGTGCCTGGCTTGTTCCACTTAATATTCTTCTGTCTCATCCATGTTGTCACAGATGACAGGATTACATCCTTTTTAATGACTGAATAGTATGTAATTGTGTACATATACCACATTTTCATGTTCTTTTTTCTTTTTTAAACAGAATCATAGTCACGTTTTGTTGTCCAAGCTGGTTTTGAACTCCTGGCTTAAAGCAATCCCTTCATTTTGGCCTCCGAGAGTTCTGGGATTACAGGTATGAGCCACTGAACCTGGCTGCCACATTTTCTTTATCCATTCATTCACTGATGAACACTTTGATTTCCTATCTTGTCTATTGTGAATAGTGCTGCAATAAATGGGAATGCAGATATCTCTTCAACACACTAATTTTGTTTACTTTGGATATATACTGAGTCGTGGAATTGCTGGGTTATATGGTAGATTTATTTATCAGTTTGTTTTCGTTTGTTTTTAAGAGACAGGGCCTCACTCTGTTGTCCAGGCTGGAGTGCAGTGGCACAATTGTAGCTCACTGCAGCCTTGAACTCCTGGGTTTGAATGATCCTCCCACCTCAGCCTCCCAAGTAGCTACTACAGGTGCATGCCACAATGCCTGGCTAATTTTTACTTTTTTTTTTTGGCAGAGACAGAGTCTTGCTATATTACCCAGGCTGGTCTCAAACTCCTGCCCTCAAGTGATCCTCCTGCCTCAGACTCCCAAAGTGCTGGGATTACAGGCATGAGCCACCATGCCTGGTCTATTTTTAACATTTTGAGGAACCTCCATATTGTTTTTGCTAGTGGCTGTACAAATTTATATTCCCACTAACAGTGTATTAGAGTTTTCCTTTCTCCACATGCTTGCCAACACTTATTGGTTTTAATTTTTTTTGATCGTAGTCATTCTAACTGGGGTGAGGTAATACCTCATTGTGGTTTTGATTTACATTTATCTATGGTCAGTGATGTTCAGCATTTTTTCATATATCTGTTGGCAATTTGTATGTCTTTTTTGGAAAAATGTCTACTCAGTTTGCCATTTAAAAAACAAGATTATTATTTTTTGCTATGGGATTGTTTGAGTTCCTTATAAATTCTAGATGTTAACCCCTTGTCTGATCTATAATTTGCAAATATTTTCTCCCATTCTGTAGGTTGTCTCTTCACTACGTTGTCTCCTTTGCTCTGCAGAAACTTTTTAGTTTGGTGCAATCCCATGTGTTTATTTGTGCATTTGTTTTCCATGCTTTTGAGGTCTTATCTGGATATCCTTGTCCAGACAGATGGTATGTAGCATTTCCCCCATGTTTTTTCTAGCAGTTTCATAGTTTTGGGTCTTACATTTAAGTCTCAAATACATTGTGAGTTGATTTTTATATATGATGAGAGATAGGGATCTAGTTTTATTGTTTTGCCTGTGGATAAACTGAGAACTTATATTTAATTCAAACAGCAAGAATTTTCTTGTCTGTGTAGCAATTGAATTGCACTCCAAGTGTTCCTTTGGGTAAAACTTATGTTACCATTTCCTGTATCCCAAATATGAACCATGAACAAGACAAAGTAAAATATGATTTTCTTAGACTTTTTTCAGTGAAACCTCTGGAAATGTCATTTAGGTCACAGAATAAATTACTTGGAAGTTTTTCTAGATGTCTAGGGGCTGGAGAATAAAAGGACAACTCATCAACATAGAAATATCTGTGATTTTCAGCCGGGCGCAGTGGCTCAGGCCTGTAATCCCAGCACTTTGGGAGGCCAGGTAAGTGTATCACTTGAGGCCAGGAGTTCAAGACCAGCCTGGCCAACATGTTGAAACCCCATCTCTACTAAAAATACAAAACAAAGAAAAAAAGGCTGGGCGTGGTGACACACTCTTGTAATCCCAGCTACTCAGGAGACTGAGGCATGAGAACCCAGGAGGTGGATGTTGTAGTGAGTTGAGATCGTGCCACTGCACTCCAGACTCGGTGATAGAGCTAGACTCTGTCTCAAAAAAAAAAAAAAAAAGCTGTAATTATCCTTATATATGAGCAACTTTCCTACAATTAGAGGAATTAGGAGCGTGCCTGTATCAGTTAACTATTTTCACAATAATATTGCATTAAAAATAATCAAGAGCTTATTCACATACAATAATAATTTTATAGTTCATGTATCTAGATTTGTCAGCCAGATGTCTGTACTCATCTTGGTTTGGCTCATATGTGGGTTTAAGAATTGGTTGACTCTCCACTTTGTCTAGGATGCTTTTGGCTGAAATAACTGAGATGGCAGCTGCCCCTCATTTTCTAGCAAGCTAGCACAGGAATGTTCTCGTAATGGCAGAGGTGCAAAAGTGAGGACAAACCCATTCACACAGCATCTTTAAACCTCCACTTACAGGCCAGGCGAGGGTGGCTCATGCCTGTAATCCCAACTCTTTAGGAGGCTGAGGTGGGCGGATCACGAGGTCAGGAGTTCGAGACCAGCCTGGCCAATATGGTGAAACTCCGTCTCTACTAAAAATACAAAACTTAGCCAGGGGTGGTGGTGCACGCCTGTAGTCCCAGCTACTCAGGAGGCTGAGGCAGAAGAATCCGCTTGAACCTGGTAGGCAGAGATTGCTGTGAGCCAAGATTACACCACTGCACTCCAGCCTGGCAACAGAGTGACACTCTGTCTCAAAACAACACAACAACAACAAAAAATCCCTCCACATACATTATAATTGTTCACATTCCTTTGGCTCAAACGAGTCATTCGGCTAAACCCAAAGTCAGTGGAGGGGCATTTTCAAGTTACAGGGCAAAGGGTATGGATAAGGCAGGATTGAAGATTTGGTGCATTTTTGCAATGAGTTTATCATAGTTGCCATGGAAAAAGTCAGACTTAATTAAATATCAGATCCAAAGAGTGCTGGATCTAGATCACTATGCCATTACTAAGCAAATAAGAACTTTCCTGCTCATTCTTCCCCTCTCTTTTCCCTATATTCAACTATGTTGTAATCACAGGTGATGATTGGTGAGGTAAAAGTCTAGGTGATAATAACGAAGTTGACTTACATCTGAAGTGGGCCCAAGCTTAGGCGGCTGAGAAAACTGCACTGTAGAGCAAAATGAGACTTTTTAAAAATCATTTTTGGGGATTGGTGTCTTAATTGCTGAAATGATACTATGTTTTGAAATTAAAAGCGACACTTTTAATTTTTTTACCTTCTCGTGACTACAAAAGCAATGGGGTTCGCTTTCAATTTTCATCCTGGACCTGGTGAAGAACTAGCCCTACTCAATACATTTAGAGAAATAGTGGGAAACAGATAAAAGTTACTTTATGATTAAATCCATTTAGTCATTCTTATTTATTATATTTTCTCAATAAATAACATAAGGTGGTGTTTAAGAATGAGAAATTAAGAGCAAAACTGCAGAGTTTTTGGGTTCAAATCTCAGCTCTGCCTCTGGATGACTTCAGCATGTTTTCATATGCTTCAATTTTCTAACCCAGGCAACTAAGATAATATTATCTCCACCCTGAAAGGGTTGTTGTAAGGTTCAATTGAGTTAAAACATTTAAAGCATTTCAAACAGTGTCTGGTAAGCACAGTAAGCACTTGATAACTGCTATTAAAATTTACTATTTTTGATTAACTTTTCCACAAATAATGCTTCTATAGTTTTTGTTTTTGTTTTGTTTTGTTTTTCGTTTTTTTTTTTTTTTGACAGAGTTTTGCTCTTGTTGCCCAGGCTGGAGTGCAATGGCGCGATCTCGACTCACTGCAACCTCCGCCTCCTGGGTTCAAATGATTCTCCTGCCTCAGCTTCCTGAGTAGCTGGGATTACAGGCACCCACCACCATGCCCAGCTAATTTTGTGTATTTTTAGTAGAGATGGGATTTCACTACTTTGAGTAAGCTGGTCTCAAACTCCTGACCTCAGGCGATCCACCCACCTTGGCCTCCCAAAGTGCTGGGATTACAGGCGTGAATCACCTTGCCCATACTGCAAACTTCTTTCATACCCCATAGCTTCCTACAAGAGGTCAATCTCAACAAGGAAAAGAATGATTTGTATAAGATGAGTAAGCAGGGGTTAATGTCAAAAAATGGAGCACAGATGCAAGGCATGCAATAGAAACAAATTTTGTTTTTAAATTTATTTTTATTTTTTATTGTGGTAAAATCCATATAACAAAATTTACCATTTTTTGTATAATTTATAGGGTGCAAATGTAATTTTGTTACATGGATAGGGGCAAAGTCAGGGCTTTTAGTGTATCAATCACCAGAATAATGCACATTATATCCATTAAGTAATTCTTCTCCATTCCTTGTCCATCCCCCCAAACTCTTCTGAAGCTCTACCATCATTCCACACTCTACATCCATGTGTAGGTATTATTTAGCTCCCACTTATAAGTGAGAACATGTAGTATTTGTCTTTTTGTGTCTGACTTGTTTCACTTAAGATAGTGACCTCCAGTTCCATACGTGTTGCTGCAAAAGACAGGATTCCATTATTGTTGTTTTTATTATTATTATTATTATTGTAGAGATAGAGTCTCACTCCGTCACCCAGGCTGGAGTGCAGTGGCACGATCTCAGCTCACTGCAACCTCCACCTCCCAGGTTAAAGCAATTCTCCTGCCTCAGCCTCCCAAATTCCATTCTTTTTAATGGCTGTGTAGTGTTCTATTGTGTGTATATATACCGTATTTTCTTTATTCATCCACTGATGGACAATCAGGTTGATTCCATATCTTTGTTATTGTGAATAATGCTGCAATAAAAATACATGTGTAGGTGTCTTTTTTATGTAATTATTTATTTTCCTTTCACTAGGCACCCAGTAGTAGAATTGCTGGATCAAATAATTGCTCTATTTTTAATTATTTGTGAAACTTCCATACTAATTTACCATCTTAAAATTTTAAGTGTCTATTTCAGTGACATTAAGAACATTAACATTGTGCAATCAATATAACCATTCATATCCAGCATCCTTTTCATCTTGGAAACTGAAGCTCTGTACCCATTAAACTACAACTCCCAATTCCCACTTCCCCCAGACCCTGACAACCAACATTTTTCTGTCTCTTTGTATTTGACTACTCTAAATACCTCATATAAGTGGAATCGTACAGTGTTTGTCTTTTTGTGACTGGCTTATTGCACTCAGTATACTGTCCTCATTGTTCGTCCATATAGTAGCATGTGTCAGGATTTCCTTCCTTTTTTAAGGTAGAATAATATTCTATTGTATAGATATACCACATTCTGTTTATCCAATCATCAATTGATGGACAATTGGGTTGTTTTACCTTTTGGCTATTGTGAATAATGCTACTGTGAACATAGCTGTGAAGATAACGATATGAGTCCCTGCCTTCAATTGTTTGGGGTATATACTCAGAATTGAGACTGCTGGATCACATGGTAGTTCTATTTTTCATTTTTTGAAACGAAGCCAACTTAGAAAGTAAAAACTACTTATGGTGATGAAGTCTTAAATTACTTTTTGCACAAAAGTATAGTGGAAGATGCTTAATAGGTAGACATGAGGGAGATGAGGAGCCTCCTATACATGTTTGCCTTATGTTAAAAGAACAATTGAGAATGTACTTATTGATTTCAATCATATATTCTCCCTCCTTTTACTATTATGAAATACTGCTTTGAGTAGTATCATGTCATTGTCTATGTCAGTGCCATGCATCAGAATCACCTAGAGGGTAACACCATTTCTCTATCTCTCCCTTGGAGTTTCTGATAAGCAGACCAGAGAGATGGTGGTGGTGGTGGTGGTGGTGGTGGTGGTGGTACTGAGACTGCATTTATGGTAAGTTCTCAGGTAATTCTGATGCTCCTGGTCCAGGAATTAAGCTTTCACAACCACTGGCCTATGTATATTATATAGTAGTAGTAAATAATAATACAACAAATATGAATGTGGCTGTGTGTGATGCTAAACATTTCACACATTGTATGTGCATATGTGCCACATTTAGAATATAAAAATATCTTCCTGTTGTAAGTGAAAAGAACCAGAAAGGTTATACTATGTGATATAAGGTATGTGTATATATTTCATCTTCTCTGTGTATGTGACGGATTGCTTGAGGAATGTTGCTACAGTGTTTTTTATATCCCAAGAGATATATTTCAAGGATGTCTTTGCTCTAGCTTCACAGCTATTATAAACTGCTCTAAGATCTGCTTTAACCTATAAAATTCTTCACTTATTTCATTTCAATAAGAACAGCTGAGTAAAGCCTTTCTTGAGTAATTGCTGATATGTTAACATGTCTTTTCTTCCCTCTGAATCTGTTTCTTGGTACCATTTTATAATCCTTTTCCCCCTGCTTTACTGAGGTATTGTTGACAAGTTAAAATTATACATATTTAAGTTGTAAAATGTGATGTTTCTTATATGTATATGCATTATACAATGATTGAATTCAGGCTGCTATAAATATAAGTCACGTAGTTTCACATTGTTTTCCAACTTTCAAATGACACATTTATAGCAAAATATTACTGAAAGTCATTTGGGAAGTTCAATATACTTCATGCTCTTTAAAAAATACTTCCCATGTGGTCTTGTTCTCAAAGCCATCTGGGATGTCAGAGGCATTTAATTAGGAATGCCTAATTGCAAGTATATAAAATATGGCCGGAGCAAATCACAACAGGAGCGTAGCTGAAGGGAAATGGATTTTCAGAAACACTACCCTGAAATTTTAACCATGTCCAGCTGTGCTTTTCTTCTTTCATTTTATCTCTTCAACTCTCCTTTGACTCTGGACCCTTGGGAAGTCCCAGCCCACCTTCTAGGCCTGAACATCCAGTGCTGCCTACCTCTCTCAAACTTCCTCCCTCCCTTTCCCGTACCTCAATTCCTTTGTTACACCTTCCAAAAAACTCCCCTGTATTGGAGTTCATGAGATATTAAGGGGTCATCAAACAACCCTCTCCCTTGCCAACTCCCAAAGGACATTTTTATGTTTTAATAAAGGCTTTATAGATGTTAATGGCCTTGGTATGAAATTGAGCGTCTCAGGTAGCTCAAGAGAAAAATACATTAATTTGAATGAGATATTTAGTTTTCCTTAAAATCACACCACATGGACAGTTGCGTCCTTGCCTGTACAGATGGATATTATTAAAGAGGAAAAAAGAAACATCAAGGTAAGATATCCCATTGTGATGTTTTCTATCACAACTTATTTAAACTTATTGTTCTCATTTCTATCATTTCCATACTTGAAGCTTATAATGAAAATGAATATAAACATGTTTACTACCAGCCATATAATTATCTACATTAGATTATAATCAATTGAGGCTAGATATTCTCTTCATTTCTATAAGTTCTGAATGAACAAAGGTCATGACTTTTTCAACTCCCATACCACCTATCATAGCATTTTTACATAGTAAGTATCATTAATAAAAAGTAATAATGCTAATAATGATACTAATAACTACCATAGCTATTGAAGAGAAAAACCACAAAATGAAATATAAATTACCAGAACAAAAGAGACAATTTAAAGTCAGGGTCCCCAAACCCTGGACCATGTACTAGTACTAGTCTGTGGTCTGTCAGGAACCCAGCCACACAGCAGGAGGTGAGTGGCAGGTAAGTGAAAGCATTATTGCCTGAGCTCCACCTCCTATCAGATCAGCTGTGGCATTAGGTTCTTATAGGAGCACGAAACCTATTGTGAACTGCGCATGCAAGGGATCTAGGTTGCATCCTTCTTATGAGAATCTAATGCCTGATGATCTGTCACTGTCTCCCATCTCCTCCAGATAGGACTGTCTATAGATGGGACCATGTAGTTGCAGGAAAACAAGCTCAGGACTCCCTTTGATTCTACATTATGGTAAGTATGTAATAAAAATAGAAATAAATTGCACAATAAATTTAATGTGATTGAATCACCCAGGAACCATCCTCACCCCACAATGGAAAGATTGTCTTCCATGAATTCAGTCCCTGATGCCAAAAAGGTTGGGGGTCGCTGATTTAAAGGAAATAAATGTTTATTTCTAACTGAAAGAGTATCTTGAGAACAGCTAGGTGATTACCAAGATTTAGCCTTAAGTCTTGCTGGAAGATCCTGTGCCTGAATTTCAGGGAGAAATGGATTTTGCAAAGGGGAAGTTGAAGAGTGCTGGTGATGTGTTTCTGTGAGATACTGACAAGGCACTTAGGCACTTCCATAAATTTTGTAACAGAGGGGTGCTTAGTGATGAGCATAGATGGAATTTTTTTCAGAGTCCAAAGGGCAGCATCAGCCCATTGCAGTCTGGCATGACGAGACTGCAAGGAACCCATGCAAGGTGAGAAGAATAAGGAAGCCATAGCAGTGGCCTTTCCCCATGATATGAATTTCATGATCTCGATGACCAAAAACAGAAAGAGGTAAACACAAGGAAAAATACAAGATATCTTGATGTGTCGAACAAAACTTTCAGAAGCATCATTGAGATAACTTCTGTGGATATCAGAATGATTTGAGGAATGGTTGCCTCAAAATTGTGATGATTCTAAGTGAAAAAAAGTGATATACTTATTATATATATATTTATTTATTTTACTTTAAGTTCTGGGATACATGTGCAGAATGTGCAGGTTTGCTACATGGGTATACAAGTGCCATGGTAGTTTGCTGCACCTATCAACACGTCATCTAGGTTTTAAGCCCCACATGCATTAGGTATTTGTCCTAATGCTCTCCCTC
>NW_012114489.1:5077723-5084995 GCF_000951035.1 Colobus angolensis palliatus | reverse complement strand
GTGTGGTATTATTTCTGAGGACTCTGTTCTGTTCCATTGGTCTATAGCTCTGTTTTGGTACCAGTACCATGCTGTTTTGGTTCCTGTAGCCTTGTAGTATAGTTTGAAGTCAGGTAGCGTGACGCCTCCAGCTTTGTCAGTGACCGCTTATGGCTACTGACTACCATATCCAAAAAGCACATTAGAATCTCTGGAAATTCTAATCCTTCAGATACGCCATAGACTGGGTTTTTAATATCCTGTACTTTACAAATGTGGAGACAGTACAAAAGATTAGGTAACATGGTCAAGATCACACCTAGAATGTAGCTGCCTACAACATAAATTGAGGGGCTTTTGAAAAAATACATACTGTACTCTTCACAATATTACATTCTTATACAGATTTTTTGAATGACTAATAATGTGACTTCCCTCAGTTTATTTATTCATTTTTCAAGTGAAATGTTAATTTTAAACGGTTCCAAGACAAGAACTTAAGATTGGGCTTCTTCTAGCTCATTTTCTTTTCCTGAGAAAGAGCAAAAATTCTGTGCGAAATGATTCTAAACTGCCAGACACCAGTAGCCAACAAATACATGAGAACTCCCACCACCAGACAGCACATGTCAGCCTGACTCTGCAGCGGGCCCTTCAGCTGTCAGCCTGCCATGGTACCAGGCTTCATGAGCTTAGTGCATCCCAAAATGATGCCTTTAGATCTCTGGAGGTCAGCCTCACCTCCCACGCACTTCACAGACAAAGCCCCAAACCAGGAAAGGATGTGCTCATTTCTCTCATCACGCATCTCCCTGAGCGTTCACAGCCATGTGAGTGAGGTGGATTTGGCAGGCCGTGCCATGGCCTGGGGTTGAGATGACAGCCCTGTGGCAGATTGAGAGACTACAAAGCAGACAGGAGTTGAGCCCAGACTCCCATAACTTCAGAATACTTGTGCTTCTGTCCTAGGAATGGTGCATAGTTTAGTGGTTTCAAATGTAGATGACTTCTCTCAGTTTAAAACTAAACTACACATATGCATATACATATCACGGACATGTATAGCTACCAAAATACATATGCTGGAATGCATCACTGGAATAGCCCCATGCTGGAAAGTACCCACAGGGCCAACAAGTCAAATAGATAAGTAAACTGTGGTCTATTCACAAAATGGAATATTATGCAGCAATGAAATGAAGTATCTACGACCTCACGCAACAGTTTGAATAAACCTTAAGAAAAATATTACTGAGTTAAATAACCAAAAGCCAGAAAAGCACATGATGTATGATCCCATTTAAATCAAATACGTAAATAGCACTAATCTATACAGTTAAAAGTCAAGGCAATTACTACTGAGGAAAGAGGTGGAGGATTGGTGAATGGTGAGTGGGGTAGTGGCTGGAAGGGAGCATGAGGGACACTTCTGGGATGTTATATTTCTCGTTCAGGTAGTGGTTATGATTTGTGAAAATTCTTTGAGTTGTATACTTATGATACTTATGATACAAAGCATTTTTACTTTCTTTTATTTACACACTTATTTATTTTTAGAGAAAGGATCTTGCTCTGTTGCTAAGGCTGGATTGCAGTGACACAATCATTACTCATTGCAACCTCGAACTCCTGGGCTCAAGTGACCCTCCACCTCAGCTTCCTGAGTAGTAGCTGAGACTACAGGCATGCACCACCATGCCTGCCTAATTTTTTTTCTTTTATTTATTTATTTATTTATTTTTTGTAGAGACAGAGTCTTGCTATGTGTCTCAGGCTGAGAGTGCTCTTCTATTGCTGCATAACACATTACCACAAACACAATATAGATTTATCATCTCACAATTTCTATAGGGATAACTCCAGGCTTGGCATGAACGAATACTCTGCTAAGGGATTCACCAGGCTGATATCAAGGTGTCATCTGGGGACTGTAGCTCTCATCTGGGGCTTGGAGTTCTCTTTCAAGCTCACTAGTTGCTGAGATTAATTTCCTTGTGGTTGTAAGACTGAGGTCTCCTGCTACCAGCTAGCTGTAGGTCATGAACTGCTGTTAGTATCTAGAGGCTGTCCTTAATTCTTTGCCATGTGGTCTCCAGAGCAGTTTACTACACTTATGTTTGTTTCCAGGCCAACTGGAGCATATTTCTTTGACTTCCTCTTCTGTGACTAGCTGGAGAAAACTCTGGTTTCAAAGGGCCGACGTGATTTAGGTCAGGCCCACTCAGATAATCACCATACCTTAAGGTCAACTGACTTGAGATCTTCATTACATTTGCAAAATCTCTTTACAGCAGTATCTTAGATTAGTGTCTGAGTGAATACGTGGAAGAGGTATGCATATGTTAGAGGCTGGGAACACTTTAGCACCATTTAAGAATTTGACCTACTGCATTTATCTTTTTCAGGTGTAGAATGTTGTTGAATAAAAAATTAAAAAATAATCCTTAATGTAATCTGTGAAGTACCAGTAATAAGCTTCCCCATCTACATATTACTCTCCTTCAGTAGCACTGCTTTCTAGCAATAATTGGTATGAAAAAGGAAGTTCTGCGGATGCTATTGGTAGCAGATAATGGAAAATTGTATACCTAATATTTAGTTTAATTTTATATTCTCTATCTTTTCCTTTACCCAAATATTGACTGGAGGGAGCCAAAGCCTCCCAGTTTACCACGCTCCAAAGTATTAATTCAAGTATCCTGATCCAGAAAAATTATCCTTGAATGTATTGAATGTACGGCAATTGTCGTTGACCTTGATGGTCTTTGAAAATTTGTGTATCAGGGATAGTTTTATATATTAAAAAGAGATAGGACTGAGGTGGATATGGACCTCCATATTATATTAGGATGGGAGAGACTTATGACAAAGCATGTTCCCTTGACATCTCCAGGCCATGCAGAACCTGATAGATTGTGAAGGTCTGCCACCCTGTAGGTTACTCCAGGGAAGTAACATTTAAGTAAAGAAAATTTTACTTCCAAAAGAAGCCTTTACTGAGAGTGGTCAGAGAGACTTCACAAGAACAAGATAATGTCAAGCTTAAACTACCTTTATTTTATGGCACTTCATTAGGCTAGAAAAGCAGGGAACTGCATATATCTGGACATCAGCAAAACATGTGACATTTTCTCCTATGATATTTATATGAAAGGCTGTAGACACATGTCCTGGAAATGAGTTCAATTAGGTAGAATTATATGTGGTTGATTGCACACAGAAAAAAGGACCTGTCCTGCTTAATATTGTCAGTCACTGTCATCAAGTTCTGGAAGGCATGATTATCAAAATTACAGGTGATACAAAAGTGGAAAGAATAAATTTGCTGCCTAACAGAATCTGGATCCAAAATGATGTCAAAAGCCTTGAATAATGAGCCTGATGTAACAAGGAAAAGTTCAATAGGAAGCGTTTAAAGACCTTGCATAGGTGTTCCCGAATTACAATGCCCATAGCTACTTAGTTGAAAATACCACATTAATCTGTGCATTTAATTTGTGCTAGGAGTAACACTGAACATTAACTTATCTATTTTTTCTTTTTCTAACCACACTGTTAGGTGGGTGCATTTTCCTTGATTATGCAATCGTGAGGTTCAGAAAAGTTAGCTTACTTTTAGAAAGCCACGGTTGGTGTATTTAATTAATCTGCTATTTCAGAAGTAAATGTATAAAAAATAGAGGAGCTTGTGGTTTAAGGATTACACTTTTAGAGTGGATTAGAATTTTAGACTTATTAAACTCGATATATGAATGGCAAGATGAAGGCAAAAAACAGTTAATATGAAAGACTTAATTCCTTATAAATATAACATCTAGAATTCCAATGATTAAAATCCTGCTCTGTCTTATCTGCTGAGACCCAGAGCACTGGGTTCAGATCCTTATATAATAGTTTCAAGAGAAGTTAGGCAAACTAGAGCTAATTCAAAATACAGCAATCACAGTTGTGAGAATGTTTTATATTATGTCAAAAGAGGAAAACAAAAATAATATTTATTTTTTATTTTGAAGAAAATATTTGTAAGGTTTTGTACATCTACAAATATAAGAAAGATTTTCAAGTAAAAATTCTAGCGAAAGACAAATCAGACTTGTAAAGGGAGGAACTAAGACACTGGGTAGAAATTATTGTGAGGATTTATTTCTGTACAAAAATTATTTAGTAATATTTACTATATAATTTAATAGTATTTTACAACATTATAATTCTCATCTTATTTAACATATTATAGTTATGAATTGTTTGATTAATAGTAAAAAATACTAACGAAATCTACTTTCTCACCTGTAACACTGAACTTGAGCTCCTTGAAAATGTGAACTTTTCCTTATTAGAGTTACAGCCTAATTTTCCAGCTTGTGGCAATTGTTTTGTTTGTTTGTTTTTTTTTTTTGAGAGAATCTTGTTGTTCAGACTGGAGTGAGGTGGTGTGATCACAGCTCATTGCAGCCTCGACCTCCTGGGCTCAAGTGATCCTCCCACTTCAGTCTCCCAAAGTAGCTGGGACTACACCGCTGGCATTTTTGTTTATTTGTTCATTTGTTTTTGGAGAGACAAAGTCTCCCTGTGTTCCTCAGGCTGCAGGGCTTGAACTCCTGAGCTCAAGTCATCCTCCCACCTTATCCTCCCAAAGTGCTGGGATTATGGAAGTGATTTTTATAGTCTATGTATGTATGAATGGATGGATGTATCTATCTATCTATCTATAGAGAGTGGTTAGATTTCATGAGACAAATGTGGTTTAATTCTATGTAGTTTAATTTTCATGTTGAAGTGTATATTTGGAAATTTTTTCAGTGAATGTCTCTGCTTTTCTCTTTCTGTCTGAAAATGTCTTCACTGTACTTATTCTTGAATAGTAGAAAGACTAGTACTGTATTGGCTCTTCTCAGTATATGGCTCTTATATTGTGCATATTATCAACAAAACTGGGTCAGCCTTGAAGTGGGCTTGTTTTCTAAAGTTTTAGACTTAACATTTAAAGACAAAGTACATATGCAGTAGAAAATAAAAAAGTTTTAAAGATTGTACAAATTAGCTTAAATTTTGGCTGAGAAATTTAATTTCAATATTTCATTTCAATATACGTATTAATTTTTACAAAAATTATTTTTTTCATTCTTTTGAATTTTACATTCAAAGTGTAATTAGGATTACACTTTGAATTCATTTCTCTTTACTATGAAGAAAACTTGCATTTACCTCTTTATAAAGATGGTCTGTAGTTAGAAAATTTTATGCCACTTCCTCCTCTTAGAAACTGGAAACTCATTGTATTTGTGACTGGGAAGTGAAAGGAGAAAGAAAAGATGTGAAGTAGCTTCACTTTATATAGTACCCAATTAGGGATTTTTTATGAGAACCCCTCTTCCAGCTCAGTTTTTTTTCCTCACACAGTTTTCTGAGAGATTTTAGAAGTTACTGTAGAATAACAGTAATATCACATGTCAGTATGCTCATTAAATTGAAGTAGTTGTGCTCTTTGTAGAATAATTGTAAGACAAACTTCATCTATTTGCATTTAGAATTTGTGCCATAGCTGCAAAGTATTGAGAACGAAAGATAATCCAGACAGTTCAGATATAATATTCCATTTCCTCTATGTTATTATGACTAGTAACCTATATTATCATTTAGATGTTGGCTTGTATTACCAAGTTACTAGCAGTACACAAAACCAAAAGACCAGGATCAGAACAAAAAATATTTTAAAATATTGGCTTAATTAAGCAAAAAGTCTAAGAGGATTATAAAACAATAAAAATGGAAATCATACATATAATAACCTTTCAAATCAAAAGACATAGATAATATTAACAGTAATCTGTCATCTGTAGATGTTGATACATTGATGAAACCAAAATGAGGTTAAATAGCGATTAATATAAAATCTATCAATAAATTCCAAAATATCATATAGGAGACATTAGCGATGTCTTTAATTAAATTGACTTCCTTTTAAAAACATGATGAGGATTCACCCATCTTAGTTACCAAGGGCTTTTATTAGCCATATTCATAGGGGAGATAAGGTAGCTGAAACTGAGATCTATCTGTACGTCAATCCAGGATCCTCAAACATGTGGAGAGAAAGTAGACTTAAAAAATCACTCAGCAGCAAAAGGAAACAAGGAAGCTCACCTGCCTCTGATTTCCTTCTGGATGGGATTTTTAAAAATCTGAGAAATCAAAAGCATAGGTCTGTCTCACACGTGTAGTAAGTTTAATTTTATTATTTCTCCAGACTCTGATAAATCCTAGTTTGAGAAATTCACGCAAAAAAAATGGTTCCTGGCTGCAAATTTCCACGTGACATCTGGGAAGAGCCAATACAGTACTACTCTTTCTACTATTCAAGAATAAGTACAGTGAAGACATTTTCAGACAGAAAGAGAAAAGGAGAGACATTCACTGAAAGAATTTCCAAATATACACTTCAACATGAAAATTAAACCACATAGAAAGACAGGTAAGTCAGAAGGATGGGTGAACAAAGACACAAAGACACTAATAAGCAAATAATATATAAGATCAACATAATGGACAATACTTTGTAATATGTAATATGAAATAAGAGATACTGAAGTTAATTTTTGAAGGTCATTGTATTGTTTCAGAGAAAGATAGTGACGCTATATTTACCATTTATTAAGTTAAATGAGGATGTTAAAAATGCATGTGCGGCCAGGAGCAGTGGCTCACACCTGTAATCCCAGCATTTTGGGAGGCCGAAGTAGGTGAATCACCTGAGGTCAGGAGTTCGAGACCAGCCTGGCCAATATGGCGAAACCCCCGTCTCTACTGAAAATACAAAAATTAGTCTGGCATGATGGCTCACACTTGTTGTCCCAGCTACTTGGGAGACCGAGGCAGGAGAATTGCTTAAGCCCAGGAGGCAGAGGCAGGAGAATTGCTTAAGCCCAGGAGGCAGATGTTGCAGTGAGCCGAGATCAGGCCACTGCACTACAGCCTGGGTGACAGAGTAAGGCTCTGAAAAAAAAAAAAAAAGCACGTGCATTCAGTGAAAGAACATAAAAAAAGGACAATAAATGAAGACAAAAATAAACCCAGAAAAATCAGAACAAGCAGAAAATGAATACTATGTGTTAAAATTATTTAATGTATCAGCAATTACTATAAATGCAAAAGATCTGAAGTCTCTGAAAAATATATAGACATGGGTATATAGATAGGGATATAGAAATACAGATATGCAGATGCAGGTAATATAGATCTCTCTGACTCTATATATAGAGATCTCTATATAGCTATCTATAAATATAGATCTAT
>NW_012114489.1:5074858-5077311 GCF_000951035.1 Colobus angolensis palliatus | reverse complement strand
GATATATAGAGATGTTTCCATATTTTAATTTCTAAAAATTTGCTTCCTTATGTTTTAAGTGTGTATCTTAGCCTCTCAATTATTATAAAGTAAACATGAAGACATAAGGATTTCTAAACTATCATAATATAATGATAATTTAAGTTCATTAGTAGAATAAAAATATGCAATCAGTATGCATCTAATATGTAGAGCAAAAATTATCAGTATTTCAAGGGGTGATAGACAATTACAAAATTGGACAAGGATTGTTTTCAAACGCTTGTCAAAAAATAGAAATTTGTTTTTGTTTTTGTTTAATTTTTTTGAAATTTTTGTGGGTACATAGTAGGTGTATATATTTATGGGGCACGTGATATGTTTTGATACAGGCATGCAATGTGAAACAAGTGCAACATGGAAATAAAACAGATTTTTTAAGTATGAATTTAGAATAAGTTGAAACACAATAAAATCAAGTTTATTAAGGATTATCTTATATCTAAAAAAGAAGGTATATATTTTAATAACAAACACACAAAGAATATTGATAAAATTTGGTCATAATCGAGGTTATAAAATAAGGCTCACCAAATTCAAAGTCTGTATCACAGAGACTATATTCTGTAACAGAAGCGCAATTTAGCAATCAAAAACAAAAAGATTACTGAAAAACCTTATATATTTTAGGAGTTTAAAAATGGAGGTTTATGGGTTGGAGAAATCAAAAGGAAAATTAGTAAATTACTGGGAAATGAATTGTGACAAAACCATTGCACATAAAATTGTTTACCAGTACTTAGAAGAAAATCAAAACACAGGAAAGATTATTGAATGCTAATTATTTATGTATCCAATATATGAAGTAAAACAAAAATGAGATAAAGAACATCTGAAATGTATTAGAAATTGAGTAGGCACAGTTAAAGATAAAATAGATTTAAAGAAAACATCATAAACAACTCTATGTCAATGTGTGAAAACAAAAATTTACAATTTCCACACGTATATTTTCCACACATATATACAGAGACACACAGTTTATTTAATTATACTGTCTAAAATATATAGCATACATAATTACAAGCCAACATGGAAAAATGAAAACATTTTTATAATTTTCTGTGCACTACAAGATTTTGAATATTTCTTCTATTTTTAATGTCATCAGTTCTTTAAAAAGTCCAAGTGACCCAGGGGGTTTAACATGAAGCAAATGCGTTATTTACTCACAATGGAATTCCTGTTATTCTTGTATCAATATTGGAATTACCACAACCATTTATCTGGTTATATTTACACATTTTCTTTCTTAATATGTTCTTTCTGGCTAGGTCTATAAAGAGCAACTTGTCTGGGTTAAATCCTGGGGGTGGCAGCCATGGCCAGATTCCCTGACATTGTCTTGATTCACTCACAGACACTTCTGACAAAAGCAAGAATTAATTTTGCTGCAGCTTAAGAGTGGATACTGTGGTCTCCCCTTATCTAGGGTTTGGATTTCTGTTATTTGAATTTCCATCGTTTCAGTTTCCTGAGGTCAACGGCACTCCAAAAATAGGTGAGTACAGTATAATAAGATATTTTGAGAGAGAGAGAGGCCATAGCCACATAACTTTTACTGCAGTATATTGTTATAATTGTTCTATTTTATTACTATGCCTAATCTATAAATTAAGCTTTATCATAGAAATGTATGGATAAAAAAACACATAGTGTATATAGGATTTGACACTAGCTACAGTTTCAGGCATTCAGTGGGGTTCTTGGAACGTATGCTCCTATGGATAAAAGATTACTATACATAAGGGAGTTCCAAGAAATGCTTTAAAATAAAGTTTAAAATGTTCATTGATGATGTCATATTGGTGCCGATATCACTCCACTGAATAGTTATAAATATTAGGAAAAAATCCAACTGATTTAAAACTTTTGTGAAATGACTACACACACCACTTTTTCTAACCAAATCAGAAATTTGTTCTGAATAATTTTACTGCTTGTAGAGATGCCCACTGATATTTCAAACCATTGAATGGACTAAACTTGACCATTCTCCCAAAATACTGTATAAAAGGTTGAATAAACTTGACTTGCTAGTATTTAGGTATTTATACTTGGAGGCTTAACATACATGAATACAAATTCTTGGTGACTGGATGGGATTTTTAGTGTAAAAAGCTTTATATTTAAGAAAAAATTATTATTTATTATTTACTAACCATCATCAAATGCATAAAATGTCTAAATTCAACCTACCTTTCCCTGTCCATAAAACCTGCTTTTCCTGAGGTTGGCTAATAGCAAATGCATTGAGGGCTTCAGGAGCATGCAATTTGGGTAGTTTGTTTAAAGCCCCATCGTCAGCATCTCGATATTTTTTTTTATTATTATACTTTAAGTTCTAGGGTACATGTGCACAATGTGCAGGTTTGTTACATATGTATACATGTGCCGTGTTGGTGTGCTGCACC